>NC_092339.1:152035000-152635000 GCF_046630445.1 Rutidosis leptorrhynchoides
TCCTAAAATAATCTTACTTTTTTGACTTTGAAGATCTTAGATTTTCTTTTATTTAAAAAATAAAATTAAATAAAAGTAAATCAAAATGTTTCACAAGTGTTACAATTTGAATCGAACATAAGCGTGTGATTAACAAACAGATCTTGCAGTCTATATCAAAAAGTATACTACTCTCCCATCCAATATTTATTGTCTGGCATTCCGTTTTAGATTGTTAATAAATTGTTTACTTTCATAAATAGATCAGAGCATAAGAGGGTAAATTTCCAATATATCTTTTTAATGAATCTTTTGAGATAAATAATAATAATAATAATAAAAAAAATAATAAAGGTAAAACTGTAAAGTAAATATAAAGCACAAATTAATAAAAATATTTCTTAAATTGCACGTTTTTTTGTTTAAGGCCAACTAATTTTGAACAGAGAGAGTATAATTATACATTCTAACTTCATAATGTTTTAGAAGTAGGATATATATATATATATATATATATATATATATATATATATATATATATATATATATATATATATATATATATATATATATATATATATATATATATATATATATATAGCTTATAGTTGTAGCTTATATTAAAAATTAATAGAGCTTATTTTTAATAAGTATTTTGCCAAATTATAAATGAAGGTTAAACATATAAATTAACGTAAAATCACACACACAGATATATATATATATATATATATATATATATATATATATATATATATATATATATATATATATATATATAATATAAAAGAGTAGTTATATATCCACTTAACTTTTTTATAGATATTGTACTGTACAAACAGTAATGGATTATAAAAGTGAATCTATCAAAATTGTAAGTGGATATATCAACACTGTTTCAATAAAGCATTTTAAAATTATATAAAACTAAATTTGAATAAAAACTTCTAGAAAATCTTATAAGTTTCGTTGTGAAACACACTCAAACAATTTAATGCTTATTCATTAAAGCTAATGACAAATTTATCATCATTTTTACTAAATTCATTCTAAAAATAGATTAACAAATTATATAATATAACTTATTATAAACTTATAAACAGTGGTGATATATCCATCATCTTTTTTGATATTTTCATTATATAATATGCATTAGCATGTTGTAATTTAAAACCTGTTAATATACAATTATGATGGATGTAAAAAAAAATAATGAATATATCTCTGCCCGTAAAAACCAAATAACACTCATTCATAAAACCTTAAAAACATTTATTTCAACTTGAGAAAGTTACAAGTTTATATGTGAGAGTGAGTAGTGGGCCCAACTGCTCACCACATAAAAACAGAATTTGATGTCAGGATAAATCACCGTCCACTTACTATAAATATCAATCATGTGACGATGCAACATGTTTTATACCTTCTTCATCCTAAAATAATCTTACTTTTTTGACTTTGAAGATCTTAGATTTTCTTTTCTTTAAAAAATAAAATTAAATAAAAGTAAATCAAAATGTTTCACAAGTGTTACAATTTGAATCAAACATAAGCGTGTGATTAACAAACAGATCTTGCAGTCTATATCCAAAAGTATACTACTCTCCCATCCAATATTTATTGTCTGGCATTCCGTTTTAGATTGTTAATAAATTGTTTACTTTCATAAATAGATCAGAGAATAAGAGGGTAAATTTCCAATATATCTTTTTAATAAATCTTTTGAGACAAAAAACAAAAAAAAAAACAACAAAGGTAAAACTGTAAAGTAAATATAAAGTACAAATTAATAAAAATATTTCTTAAATTGCACGTTTTTTTTGTTTAAGGCTAACTAATTTTGAACAGAGAGAGTATAATTATACATTCTAACTTCATAATGTTTTAGAAGTAGGATATATATATATATATATATATATATATATATATATATATATATATATATATATATATATATATATATATATATATATATATATATATTACACATTAAGTATACTGTTACAATAATATATAGTTTGAAATACCTAACAATCTAAATATAATGTAATATAATATAACGAAGATAATTATAATATATGTGTGTGTGTGTGTGTGTCACTGTGTGGTCCAGAATGATTCCCACCGCTTCCCCCAATATGTTCTTCCGTCTTGATCCTACCGATAATGTGAGATAAATATGCTACCGAAGGGTACCAGATCCGGCACCTAATTTCGAAATCTGCCCGGTATCAGCCAAGATTGGATTTATCCTGATTTCAAGAATGAGAAATTTTTGACTCAAAAATTCGGGGATCAAAAATGAAATATTTTACGGATCATTTTGCAACTTCTGGAGGGACTAAAATTGTCAAATATTCAAAGCTCATATATATATAAATAGATGAGATTGGTTCCTCATTTCAACACACTCAACAATCCAACAATTCCTACAAACATTTTACATACAATATATTACTTCCACTTTTATTTAGTTGATTGTAATTAATTACTAATCACTTTCTTAGTAATTAAATAACTAAGGAGGTAATTTAGGAATTTTAACTACGTTCAAATATTGGTACGACGCTATCTCGGGTTCTATTTAAGCATTTGTTTCTTTATTTATTTCGAGCATGTTCTTATTAATTTGTTTTCTCCTTTTTTTATGCTTGTAATATAATCATTACGCTAGCGTAAATATCTGAGTGGTTGTTATGATTGATTTATGTGTTGGAGTAGTTGTGTAATAATTAGTATTGTTATGCCGATTAGCCTTTAGGTAGATATTTGAATTGTATAATTATAGATTTAGTATTTTTTTTTTTACTTAACCAAGGTATGATATGATTTAGACCTAGTCTTTTTTAAATGACAGTAGCTAACTCATTAGGCTTAGTTACTTAGTTATTCTGCGCCTAATAGATTCTTTGAACTCGGCATGACCCTTATTCTCCTAGCAGATCGAGTGTTCATCGGAGATAAGGATCTTATGATTAGAGGTAGATTTGATACATGGTTGTGTAGTTATTATCTTTGAGAGAACTCTCAGGATAATCACTGCTCGGTTAAATCATCATAACCGCCTACTGTTGGAACGCCTAAATGACCAGACCTATTGCATGATTGTTAACTAAGGAATAGTCTTCTTTCTCGGTATGCTAGTATGTATCACCTAGATGTTCCATATTCCCCTATCTATAGCTACCGACTTAAGACGTATAATGAATTAGAAAGTTATCCGAACTATATGATGTATCAAGAGCGTAGCACTTACAAGTCATGTTAACTTATTATGGTAACCTCTTAAGTTATTTATGGACTTGCTTATTTAGCATTTCATTCCTGGATGTGAATGTCTTCGTTCATGATAGGAGAATAGGATTAGGGCGTGATTGCTATTCTTTTTGAGCTGTCAATTTAAGAGAACTTCCGATAATTACAGAATTGAAATCTTTCAACCCTAGTGACATACGTGACCCGAAGTTTTAGATAACCTTTAGACCATATTCTGGTAGATTTTTTAGATGACTCATCATTTAAGATAAACTCAACTTATCTTTAGCCTTTAGATACTTAACTACTTAGCCTCAACAAAGATCACTGTCATAGTTTTAAAAATATAAAAACCAACAAAACCTCACTTATAAACCTTATCTCATTAACCAAAGATTTCTTAATTGCGTAACTTCAAGTTCGTCGCTTTTTAAAGAACGATCATAGGTCATACTATTGCTACTACCCTTTTAAGAATATGAGTGATAGTCACATTTTGACTCCAGCCTTATTAAATCTCTACTTGGTATACCTTAGATTAACGGCACGTAGAAACTTGATTAATCGACGAATATCAGTCATCAAACATAGAAAGTGATCGATTTGATTATTTATATATTAATTTATTATTAATTGATAACATATAATAAAGTAATTATCTATATCTCTAAATGGTTTAAAATTTCATGAATTCTATTCGCCCTCAATAAAGGCAAACATTATAGACAATATGGGTTTTACTTTCTTTTAGTATTTGATTTGATTGTGTTAATTATCGTTTTTGACAAGCCTTTATATTTGAGTCACATGTGACTTCTAATCTTCAAATGAAAACCGTCGGACCTTGATGGTTAGAGTCATGAGTATCGCCATCAACAAACGTTTTACGATCTCCGATCGTCGTATGTCCACCACCGGAGGAGCACCATCCTTCGAAAGCTCGATAGTCCCATCACACGAAGGCATGAGCTCCAAAAAAGGCAGCATGATTAAGCGATGATGATAAAGGATTCCCGGATCTGAGGTTTGAATTGATGACAGTTTCGTTGGTGGGGATAGGTTTGGGTGAAAATTTTGAATTTTGAAGTGTAGGTTGAAGTGAGGAAGAGAGCTTTTTCCGGAGAGAAGGTTAAAGGTTAATGTAAATATTTGAGTCAATAACATATATCCCCCTGTTAAGTCCCAAAATTACATACATATCCAACTAACAAGTAAAATAACAAATATACCCATTTCACTTAAAAACACAGTATATCCAATTTAAGATTATTTAAAAATCCTAATTTACCCATGATATTTCTGGCTAAATAACAACTAATTTCTATTCTATTTCATTTGCAAACAACTAAAAACATATCCTCGCACTGATAAACCTCTCAATCTCGTCATGCTCAATTTCCTTCATTTCTTTTATTTGAGATATCAAAATAAATCATCCATCTACTTCCTGTACGTGATAAAAATTAAATTAGAAGGGAAGATCAATATAACTAGGTGTATACTTTCAAGAAAATTACATTAAGAAGTGGACTTATTAAGCGGCAAATTTGCAGAACACAATAGTGTCTATTCATTTGAATTGAACTTTTAATTTTTTTTTTAAAAAAATATGTGTACAATGGAATATATACTTTGATGAATAGACCCGCAACAAACGTTCAAATAAATATGTGCAAGTGGATTCAATCGTGGGCCGTTGAGAGAAAAAAAGGGCGGGACTTATTGTCGATCAACGAGGGCTTGATGGTCATTATCAACATATTTAGGTTTAAACTGATACCTCGTTTGACTTCATGGATATATACGATGGGTTAATAAGTTAAATAGGGTATTTATGATATTTGTTTACATAGATGGGTATATACGAAATATTGGACTTTAGTAAGGATAAATATGATAAAATCTCTAAATATTTTGATGGGTACTAATATTTAGATATTAATTTCTACGTAATATATATTATTCTATGAGAAAATTTCTCATTGAACATATTATTATATACAATTGACACACATAAAATATAATAAACCAATAAAAAAGAGAAAAAAAGTTAATTTGGGATTGACCAACTATGAATTGTGAGAACCTTTTTTATAAAATTTGAATGGCCTTAGCATCAATCTTATTATATCTAGTCATACTATGCAGGCAGTCCCCGTAGTTTTCACATATTACGCGCTCATTCTTTAAACTATTTTTCTCATGTGGATAGTTCTTGTGCTTTGCACATTTTGCATGTACAATCCTTAACCTGATGATCGTTAAAAGTTTCTGTTCAGTCTCTCTGTTTGCTTAGCACATGAGGGCATTCTTTGTCAATTTACATGTCATCTTTTCTTCCATTTGTGTTTAATAATTGCAGACATCAAAATTTTCCAATTTATCATCTCCTAATCCAAATAAATTCTCAAATTAATATCAAAAATTTCTCAAATAACCTACCTACTATTTCATTTCCGTTTCATTTTCTCCCCCCTCCCCCACTTTCTATTTCATCGGTAACATTCATGCTTATTAGCACAACGTATCCTAATTCTAAATTCGAATATGAAATATATCAATTATTATTTTTAATTCAACTACTTTGCAAATCCAAAAAAGTATAAATCATTTTTAACTGAAAATCCTAGAATTCGAAAATCAAACTTGCGAAAGGAGACAGTAGTGGTTATAAGAGTCGTCTGCGAAGCATAATCTAATTCCTATCTTTCGCCTTCTTCCGATTTGAGCTACAACAAACCACCATTCGTCATTGGAGCAATTAAAAACGTAACCATCACAAGTTTCTTCTCTGATGTAGGCGACAATGGCGTGGTGGCTCCTTTGCGAAGGTACCTGGGCCGTGGTGGCGGTCGTTTATGAAGGAGATAATGGTGGTGGTTGTGTTCATTTGTGAAGGCGAAGGCGATAATGTTGATACTACATGTAAACACGAAGATGACTTACAAGATCTACCACTTAATTATCAAAAAATTTGATTTTCGTTAATGGGTATTATATATGGATGTTGATATGAGTAGCGGTTATGCAATAACATAAATTGATCATTTTGTAAGATGATGCATAAAATGGGTTTGAGAGATTATAATTTGAAATTTATGAATATATTTGAAGAAAAAGAATTTAGTGAAAAGAAATTTACGGATCTACCCACATGTGCAACGCATGTGTTTTCACTTAACGGACTTTTAAATGGTTAGTCTCAAGGACTGTAGACGTAAAATGTAACACCCTCTTTTTTAAGTCACAGCGGAAGTCCTGTTTATAAAATGTGACGCGTAATATAAACGACACATGTATCACATTACATTAATATCATATCAAATATTTAAAAATCCGTACATATATTAAACCAGATGTTAAGTTAGACAATGACGCTATTTATGAAAGACGCGACATCAGAGTTCCGACTAGTTAAACATATCTTCCAGCATCCCATCTTCACCCTGGTATCGAACATGCAATCGTACTAAACCTGCAAGGGTGGAAATGTGGGGGATTAGCACAACTGCTAAGTGAATGGGTTCTATCTAACAGATCAAGTCTAAGCATCAACCAGCAACAAGAACAACAGTATGCTAACGTCCTACCAACATACACACATAAGTACTAATCCTGCAAAGGCCATCTCTATGCTATCGTCCTGACTAGCATACAAACAACTAAGTACTGAACATGTAGAGGCCATCCCTATACTATCGTCCTGATCTAGCATAAAATCAATTAAGTGTTGAACGTATAAAGGCCATCGCTATGCTACTGTTCTGAACTAGCATAATTATCATGAATATATGCCAACAACCTGAACAAACATTAATATCAAGAATATATGCCAACAACTTGAATAAGCATTAATATCATGAATATATGCCAACAACCTGAACAAGCATAAATATCATGAATGTATGCCAACAACCTGAACAAGCATATAACAACAATAGCAATTACAACAATACAACAATATGATGATCGGCGGTTTGTACGAACACACGACACGTAGTTGATCGCGCTACCGTCTATCGATAGTCCCTCCTACCGAGTCATCTGCATGCTATAATGTACAAACTGTAGGACTTGGACTCAACCTGACCCAGCCCCGATTGACCTCATACTAACCCTGCCTAGCCCAGCCTCGGTGGGTTCCCAACCTGACCCAGCCCCGGTTAGTGTCAAACACAGTGCGCACATAATACACATATCAGGCATGGAACCTCAAACAAGCATGGCAAGTCACTAACTAAACATGGAAATCAGAATCTAACACATGGCAGTTACTAGCTAAGCATAGCAATCAGATATCTAAGCCTTGCAATCGGATATAATAATAGTCTAATAATAGAAATAGAGTATACTACAGTAGCATTACTTGCTACTCAAACTCTATCCGGAGATAGACCCACTCACCGATCACTAGCACAACTCGGTAGTCTAATGTCACCGAGTCTTCTTCTCGTCTGTATCACCTGAGAACAATACTGAACAAGTTAGTAGATCACATCACATTTACTAAAAATATTACACTATATATATATATATATATATATATATATATATATATATATATATATATATATATATATATATATATATATATATATATATATATATATATATAAAGTATCACACATGCACAATATCCCAATAATGCGCACAAGTTCATGTATATACCTAAACCGTTATAACGCTACCAGAGGTTTTCCGACAAACGGGTCAAAACGGTCTAAAAGGGCGATCACGCATATATATATATATATATACATGTATATATATACATAATATACATATATAAACACACATAGATATACACAATGCCAAGTCATACAAATGGGTCAACTAGACACTAATGACCCAAATGGATCATAATTTTCCCACTTTACCCAAATAAGCTCAAAACCCATTTTAAAATAACGAAACATGCATATACACTTGACACGACATCTTGGACATATTACAACCAACATATACCCATTTTGACACAATATAGTTGATGAAGCGTGTGGAATAATACATCATTTACCCTCTAAATTCATACAATATTCAAACACTACAAATAAGCACACACAACTAACGAGCAATTAGAACCCGGTTATTATAGCACTTTAATGTAAGTATTCGTTTCAAGTTCGTCCCAAGAGAGTGGTGTAAGTAGAATAATTGAAACTATTAATTGTCCTAGGGTTTGTTTGATTGGGGATTTTGATTGATTTTAATTAACAACAAAAATGTATGCAAGTAAACAAACTTAAACTTAACAATTAAGACAAGTAACAAATAACGATTAACTAAATTTTAAGAACTAATTCAATTAACTAAAGAGTGTTCACTTACCTAATCCTCTCTATGCTTGGATTGCCCCGTTTTACCCAAATTGTTATCGCACTAGTTATTGAACTATTAAATGTTTAGCATTACTACCAAACCTTAATCGAATTACACTTTGCAAGCTCACATAACATTGTATTCTAAGATCAAGTTAAGTATGAACGGTTATTGAGATTATGCTTGGGTTGAAATCACTTAGAACCCTTCAACTATCGAAATCACTTAAGATAATCGAACACCACTATGCTGACTAAAGGCCAATTAAAAACCAACTCAAATCAAGAACACAATCACTTGAAATCATTAATCTAGTTGTCTAGATCACCTAAGATGTTGAAGCACAAATTGATTCACTTCTCAAATCACTAAGCGAGCTACTCAACCTATGTAATCAAAGTAATGCCTAAAACAAATGCATAGCAATGGATCTATAGCTAACACAATAACACTTGTTCATATATTTCATTCAAACAACATCATTCAATTGATTTAGGGGCAAATCTTTGCATTAGAGATTCATAGATAAGCAAACACAATGGATTTAGTCAATCATGGCTAAGATTACACTAATCATAAGCATTGAAACACAAATAAACATCATCTTAAGTTATTACAAGCAATTGATTCAAAATAGAGTAAGAAAGGTGGAGATTACAACCCAAATTGAAAGAAAAGAAGATCTAGAGCTAAAGCTATGATGGAACTTGAGCTTGCTTCCTTCAATTCACCTTTAAACTCCAATAGATGATGAAATTAGGGTTTTAAAAGTGAAAATCGGACTTGGAATTGCAGCTCTATTAGCTCTCTCTCAAAATGACCTAATCTCTTTCCTTTTATAGTGCTGAAAATTCTGGGCTGAACAGCGACAGGAGCGCTGCTTTTGGATCAAGAGCGGCGCTTTTGGTGATCTTCAGGAGTGCCACTTTTGTGATTAGGAGCGGCGCTTTTGCATTAAGAGCGGCACTTTTGCATTAAAAGCGGCGCTTTTGGCTAGAAGGAATGGCGCTTCTGGCTACTGGTGGAAAATCGTGCCAAATCGTGTACAAGAACGTCGCTTTTCATTGAGGTGCGACGCTTTTGCCCATTAGGAGCGCCGCTCTTAGATGAGGAGCGGCGCATTTGGAGCTGATTTCTGCACTTGCCATTTTCTTTGCCACTTTTGATCAAGACTTGGTCAATTTTACACCAAATCAAGCTTTTAGCCCCCAAATTGCCATCTAGCTCATAAGCATATCAAATAGGCTCCATAATCATCAAAAACCGAGTGAATGAGGTAGTTATTACGAGATAAAACATGTATAATTAGAGCAATATCAATAGTCCAAGCGGATCAAACGAGGTCAAACAGGCGAACAAACCAATACACGAACCATAGAACAAGTGTACGGGCCATCGGGGTGCGACCACGCCAAACCGCTGTGCGCAATGTTGCGCGAATTGCAGCAGATCAGCAGCATAAAGGCTGTAAACAGCAGCAATATCAGCTGCAACAGCAGCAATATCAGCTGCAACAGCAGCAATATCAGCTGTAACAACTAAAATCAGCAGCAACAGTAGACATCGACAAAATTGCAGCAGTAAATACTATTGTCCAGCCCGACTTCGACCTTAAAATTTGTGTTTCGAGCAGTCTTATGACCAAAACACAAGCTAACAAACATCCACAAACATGTATACATCAATAATCTAACTTAAATCAAGCTAAAGCAAGATTCAAGTTACAAATTGCCATTTTATAACTTTTGTCAAGAACCGTAAAATTATGAAGAACCAAAAACGAATTTAGAAAGACAAACCTTACTAGATGTTAGATATGCAAGACAACATGAATTTGAGCTTGCAATTTCATCACAAAATCAATTGTTCAAGCACAAAATTGCATCTTTTTATAAAACTAACATAAACCCTAAAAAACATTGAATCACATAAAAATGGACGACAAACGTTGTGGTTGTTGTTAAATATGAACACCAATAACTTTTGGAGCTTGAAAATTCTTCATCTTCCTTAAAATTAAAAGCTAGTGTTTTATGTTCGTGTGTGTTTTAGTCGACTGAAACAAGAGGGGAAAACAAGGAACCGCGTAAAGTAACAATAAACAAGGGGTGGGGGAATTTTTGGTTAATAAAGGTTGTTTAATCCCATACTCGATAAAACACGGGTATTTATCTGTTTTCAGAAATGAAAAATTCCACAGTCGGGAGCCCAAACGATGTCCAAAATAAATAAATAAAATATTTCTATGACACTTGTCACAAAACGAACCCACTAGACTAATAATTAAATATAAACAGTTAATAATTAATTATTAAACTAAACTGCACTTTAAAACATAAAAAGGGCAAAAAGGTAAATCTCACCTAGGCCCGTCATCAGGATGTTACTAAAATATGCAAACAACAAGGAATGCACACACAAGAAAAATAGTTTTTGGACTAAACGTGTAATATGTACAGACTACACTCTATAGGGACTATCTGCACAATTATGTGTCATATTCTACCTTCTACTAAAAGAGTGATTACTATTCACTTTAGGGCTTAATTAATGTTAGAACCCTAGAATGAGCCAATCATACTCACAAGATGTGACGACCCGGAAATTTCCGACCAAATTTAAACTTTAATCTTTATATTATTCCGACACGATAAGCAAAGTTTGTTAAGTTAAATCTCAAGAATTTTAAACTGTGTTCATACATTCATTATAACCTCGACCAAATTCCGACGATTCACGAACCGTTATATATAAATAGATATGTATATGTATATATATATATATATATATATATATATATATATATATATATATATATATATATATATATATATATATATATATATATATATATATATTATAACTTGAGAATATTAATAAAGTATTAAACGTATAATACTTTACACGAACGTATTTGTTTCAATATGATTTTTGACGAAATTAAAAAAATATATATATTAAATGATTGAATTATCAGAAACATTGAATTATGATTACAAGTCTCTGTTGAGAGGTCCACTATGATTTGAGAAAATCTATTCCTCTTAACGATATTCAGAATAATTTGTAAAGCTATTTATAAATAAAAATAAAAAGTGTTATTTACGAAAGTTAGACAAAAGTTAGTAGAGAATTGGTTTCCATAATATTCTATTAATCTATTTTCAAACGTACAAATACGTTTTCAGTTTAAAAAGAACTTTATTATTAAAACATATATAACTTTTATAAATATCTAGAATCACTTTTGACAACTCATTACTTAAGCAGTATAATAAATATAACGATATTTATATTTTATTTCATTAAATATATATAACGATTTAAATTAATATTATATATAATTATACGCCTATTATACATACATAGTTTTTATACTTTTACTATACTTTAACTTTACCTTTACTTTACTTTTACTTTACTTTAACTTTAATAATTCATTTTAATAATTCATACTTTAATAATTCACTTTAATAATTCATACTTTAATAATTCACTTTAATAATTCATACTTTAATAATTCACTTTAATAATTCATACTTTAATAATTCACTTTAATAATTCATACTTTAATAATTCACTTTAATAATTCATACTTTAATAATTCACTTTAATAATTCATACTTTAATAATTCACTTTAATAATTTATACTTTAATAATTCATTTTAATAATTTAAAAATCTATTATAAATAGAATTCAATAGGTTTCATTATTTCATAGAAACTTGAAAATATATTTCTCTAAACTCTCTCAATCGATTTATATATATATATATATATATATATATATATATATATATATATATATATATATATATATATATATATATATATATATATATATATATATATATATATATATATATATATATATATATTAGCTCTGTATTATTTCAAAATATTATTAGTATACATAAAATATTACGACGGAGTGCTGTCCGAGTGATTTCAAAATAGTTTTTTTTGAATGAGTCGAAGCTAAGGAAATTATGGGTTATAGCTATGGAGGTAATGGGTATGGTTCATGGGTATGCTTGATGTTTTAGCAGAGTAGTATATAAAATAGCTTATTTTTACAGAAAATACTATTAAATACGATACAATTTTACACAAGATATTTATTTATTTATAGAATGGATATACTTAAACCTTGCTACAACACTTATAGGCAGTGTACCTAATCGTACAGTAGTGTAGTTTTTAGTAAGTCCGGTTCGTTCCACGGGGAATCTTTTTAAACAAAGCTTAACGCTATATTAGTTTACTTTTATAAAAATACAAATATATATATATAAGTAATATTATTATTATAAAGGGGGGGGGGGGGTTTACCGTTTAATGACCGGTTTATCGATTTTAAAACTTTAGTCGCAGTTAAAACCAAATAAATACAAGACTTTAAATTAAAGCATAAAGTAAATAATGATAATGAAATTGCGAATAATAAAAGTGCGATAAAATAAACTTGCGATAATTAAAAAGTACGATAATTAAAAGTGCAATTAAATACAATAACAATAAAAATGCGATAATTAGAAGTGCAATTAAATATAAAATAAAGGAAATTAAATATGAAATAAAAGAATTATGCTTATTTAAACTTCCGTAATCATGATGTTTGACGTGTTGATTTTAGTTTTATGCACATGGGTTAATTGTCCTTTGTCCTGGATTATTTAATATGTCCGTCTGGTTTTTGTCCATAACAGTCCATCAGTCATAAATATAAAGTGCGAGTGTCCTCGTCAAATTATTCTTATACCCGAAGTTAAATATTCCAACTAATTGGGGACTTAAACTGTAACAAGATTTTAATACTTTGTTTAATAATTACACCAGGATGTCGACTGAGTGTAACCCAAGGTTTTAATATTTTGTTATCAATTATACCAAGTGTCCTTGTACATAATTTCACCCCTGTTTTAATTATTCTAGTGGCTATTAATCCATTCCCGTGTCCGGTTAAATGAACGATTATTCGTACATATAAATACCTCGCCCATCGTGTCCGATTGAGTGTATATGGTAATTTATAGGGACGCCCAATTGTAAATCTTTATATTAACATTAACAAACTATCATTTAGTTAAACAAATATAAAGCCCATTAATAGCTCATAGTCTAATTTCCACAAGTGTCGTTCTTTTGTCCAAACCCCAATTATGGTACAATGTCCAATTACCCAATTTTAATAATTAGCCCAACATCATGATTACTTCGTTTTAAATAAGCATAATAATAACTTAGCTACGAGACATTAATGTAAAAAGGTTGAACATAACTTATAATGATTAAAAATAGCGTAGCGTTACACGGACAGAATTTCCGACTTACACCCTTACAACATTCGCTAACATACCCTTATTATTAGAATTATAATTAAAATTAAAATATAAATTATAAATATAAATATATATATATATATATATATATATATATATATATATATATATATATATATATATATATATATATATATATATATATATATATATTTTACGTATGAATGAGGAGAAGAAAAAGATTATTTTTTACGATCAGAATGCGCGAGCTTTATAGGGAGTTTCTGAAATTGGGGTTCCGCGACTCGCGGCCATTTTGGCCTTCAAACTCCGCGAGTCGCAGAGTTTACTTTTACAGCTCACACAAGCTTGGCTCTTTGTTTACCGACGGTTTTAAATATAAATATAATATATTAAATAATTATAAGAATTATTTAAATATTATATTATATTTATGTGCATAGTTGACTTGTAATTTTTAGTCCGTTGCGTCGAGCGTTGAGAGTTGACTCTGGTCCCGGTTCCGGATTTTCGAACGTCCTTGCGTACAATTTAATATCTTGTACTTTGCGTTTTGAATCTTGTACTCTTGTAATTTCGAGACGTTTCTTGTCAATAATTGGAACCTTTTTTTATTGTCTTTTGTACTTTTGAGCTTTTTGGTCGTTTGCGTCTTCAATTCGTCGAATCTGTCTTTTGTCTTCACCTTTTATTATATAAACGAATCTCACTTGTAAATAGAACAATTGCAACTAAAAGTTTGTCTTTCTTGAGGAATAATGCTATGAAATATATGTTCGTTTTTAGCATTATCAAATATTTCCACACTTAAGCGTTGCTTGTCCTCAAGCAATATCGTCTTGAAATACTAGAATCACTTCTTTATTCTTCACACTTTGTACATCAGTGATTTTCTATACGGCGGTATAAACAATGGTAGTAACGATATGGTTTACAGTCCCACATGACTATAAAAATTTAGATCCATTAAGGAAATTGGATCTTTATGAAAACATTTGATCTTTTGAAAATTAAATCTAGTTTTTACCCTAGATAAGTTTTCCGGAATAACCCTTTACCGGTGTTTGCAAAATATTTTTGTGGGTTTGGTGGGTTTCAGATTTGAAAATTTTAGCTCAACACTTATGGTTTTGTGTCACCCACTTGCTAACCTTGTATTTGAAAAGCAACACGTCCAGTTCACTTGTCCCGTATATTACCTTTCGGTAAACTACCGTCCGGTTGTAAAGGAAAGCGTTGAACAAGCAACTGTTAAGGCAATGTCCCCTGACATGCTTTTAATTATGGTCTATAATGTGTCGGACGCAATTACTATCCTTGGTAGGAGCAATAGTAAAGCTCACCCTTATAATTTTTCGGTATGGCACAAGGTCCTGTCTTTGACCACTATGCAACCACCGTTCTTACGGTTGACACCCGATTTGGTTCAGGTGACCTAATGAATTCCAGGTGAATTCCTAGGATTTTACGTTCAATGGTAATGAACGCATTGAAAATAGGGTTTTCAGAAAACAAATCGGTTTGTAATTTTGATCAAAATATTTTCTCGTTTAAGCTCGAGTTTAGATATCATTGAATTCCATGAGTTTGAATTCTCAATCTTTAAGGTCAATCTCTAGGATTGAGTAATATCAGTCTTAAAAGCTGATTTTTAATCTTTAAGGAGATTATCCTTTCTGGGGATCTGATTCATTAGTCTTATCCAGCTAATTTGCATGGTGCCCCCCATTGTACGAGATAAATCCTTCTCATGGTTAGGATAAATCTGACCACTTGGCGACCCTGTTTAATGCTGAGGTCCGTGGATTTCCTGCTGATTTTAGTGATGACTTTTCTAGATTTTTCGTCAACCTACAGCTGGTCTGGACGACAACTTCATGACCTAAATCAAGAAGCGCGTGTCTTTTTCGGAAGACTTTACTTCCTTTTAATGATGGAATTGATTCATTGTGTAGATCCATCTTTCTTACAGTAAATCAGGTAAAAACTTTTTAGTTTAGTCCAAAGCAAAAGTATTTTCAGTTATTTGTACATAAATATGTGATATATGTTTTGAATAGCTTGGTAAATTTTCCCACACTTGGCTTTTATTTTCCTTTTTATCGTCCTCTATTCCATTTTAAATGAATTTTAACATTTTGGTTTGTTTTTCAATTTATGTCCTTTCCGAGGTTACAATAATTTCGGTGTTAAAACCTAGTTTTATCGTTCATAAATATGTATAAACATGATTTTGAGTTCATTTAATTGAAAATTTTTAAAAATTTTACTAGAATTGGGTAGTCAGTATATAAGACTAGGGCTGTTCTTTATTATCAGAGAGCACTAGATTCTAATACAACTACTGCTTTACTAGTTTTTTTTTTTAATGGTAACCAAGTGTATAAAGTAAAAATTTTAAAATCCGAAAGAATTTAACCCCTTCCCACACTTAAGATCTTGCAATGCCCTCATTTGCAAGAAATCAGTAACAATTTAAATTATTGAGGGTGATTTGTGTGAAAATGATTAAATTTTTACCAAAGTTTCCAAATATATTGGCGTTTGTTTGCTGAATGATAAATGGTGCACATCATTTGTTCATTCCGTCTTGTTGTTATTTCACATATATTTTTCATCTTGTCGTCAAAATTAGTTGCTTTTGCTGAACTTAATGCCAGTCTTTGAAAATGCGTTGTTTTACCCTGTTGTGTACATAAGATAAACTGCAAACATATATACATATTTTTGAAGTTTGGTATATTACCCCACATTCAAAAATTATTAAAATCTAAGAATAAAAGTTAGACAATTATAAAAACTATTACAATATTAACAAAAGTATTAAACGTATCAATCATTACAAATTACAAAATAAAAAAAAATATAATAAGTAAACTAGGGATGATATTGATACCAATAGGGGTTCCAGGCATAACCATAGGTGCTATAGAATGCTTCGGCAGGGTTATACGTAGGATACGGTGGCTGCATCTCTATAGACCAGGGAGGGAAGATGGGTTTCGGTGTAGGAATATAGTTTCTACCTATATGTTGGCAATGAGCTATGATTTGGTTCTTATGAACTTGCCAATCTTCAAATGCTCTCTGTCTAGCATTTTCGTACTCCTGAGAAGCTATAAACCTTTGCATTTCTTGCATCTCATTCCCCCCTCCTACATTACCTTGCTGTTGGTTTCTCTCAACCTGTGGATGTCTACCATGGTATGGTACTGCGGCGTTATTTCGCCTCTTCAAAACTTTCGCACCATGGTATACATTTTGAAACAACCCAACCCGTATTAAAACCGGCCCATAAAAATTTTTCCTTTTAATACGCGTTAAATAATACTTTAGGTCCCGTTACACATATTCCAAAACGTATTTGTTATCAAAGTAAGTTCATCGAACTTAAAACATACATTAATGATTTAAACTCCTTAATACAATGGTTCATTAATTAAATCGTAAACCGGTTATAATCATTATGACCCGACTAGTTACGTTTACACCAAACCAAGCATGGTGATTTTGGACTACGCTACCCAAATCCTAATCGAGTCCAAAAGCAAGATCTTCTAAAGCAACCTAGCCGAGATCTCTAATCCCCAAGCTTACCCGAGCCGCCAAGCATGCGAACCTATAAAAATATCAACAACGAGAGGGTAAGCTAACGCTTAGTGAGTGAGAATATACTACATACATATATATGCAAAAAATGGACACGCCACAAAATAGCAAATACCGCATACCGGAGCATCCAAACATAAAGGCAAGCTAGTCTAAGCATACCGTAAGATCACTAAACAATGAGCTAAAGATACATCAAAAAAATATAAGTTTGCCAACAACGATGTGAACAATGCCAATAAGCTACACCCGGAGGGTTAGCTACAACACGACAATACAACATTATATGTATACAATATATATGTATATATCTCGCGAATAACATAATTTGCTTACGCTTACAACACAATAACCATGGTCGACCAAGCATACAAGGGAACGGTACTTGAAAGTCCGTTGGAGTTCACAACATCCACTAGTGTTACTTACACACCGCGTAATCACTAATCCCCCGGGTGATGTCTTGAACACCGTGACTAACTCACCCTAATGACAATGTGGCGTCTTAAACACCGCGACGAATCCACACATCAATCAAAACAATGAGTGGTGTCTTGAACACCGCGACATTTCCACTCCCATGACGATGTGGTGTCTTAAACTCCGTGACAATACCACACGTCAATTATACAATGAGTAGTGTCTTAAACACCGCGACAATACTACTCGTCAATCCAACAATGAGTAGTGTCTTAAACACCGCGACAATACTACTCACTACGTTGAATGTGGTGTCTTAAACACCGCGACAATTCCACATTCGTACACACAAACAAATACGTTATATACGCACACGCATAATTATTCCACTCACAATGTTGACCCTTCGCCATTGGGGTTATATAATCCACATCACACGCCCATGTGATAACGTACACACCAAGTGTGCACCTCGTCAAAAGGTGGTCAACCAAAACGCACAACCGTGCCAATTGGACCAATACAAAAGTCCATGAAATCCACCTATATGTGAAGTGAGCTCTATAGCCGAGAATCACTTCACCCGACCCGCACCCATCCTACACATACATATACACATAGGATATTAACACTCACCTTAAGCCTTGATGAATGCAACTAAGTAATCCGCAACTCGTCAATGGAAAGTACCTATTCCATTATCACAAATTCAACAACACTCTTAGATTAGATTTACAAACCAACCCAATTTGACACTTAGTGCAAATTCGACCCAAATGTAATTCCAAGTACAAACCGCGCCCAAACTAACCAATAATTACTAACACGGGTGAATATGGTCCTAATATGCCAAGTAAACCCAAACACAAGTGTTAAACACATGTCTCACCCATTTTGACACCAAAACCCTAATTTTAACCTATTAAGTCAAAATCTCACCGTTTACAAGTCTTGACACCAAAACAAATTTAACTCGGTTTAATACTTCAACTTAATCCATTTTAAGTTTATAAACCTTAATAAATCCACAATCGGGTCAAAATCATCCCCAAACCCTAATTTTGGCTCTAGTCAAAATTAGTCAACTCCAAGAACCCTAAATGTCCCCAAAACCTCAATAATCACTAATACTAGTGATTATACATCATTTACAAGTCTTACAAGCATGAACTTGCACACCAAACCCAAAACCCGACATTAACAACAAAAAAACCCGAATCTTGGTGTTAACCTTCAATTAACAACTAAATGGGTTTCACCTATGAATCATACAATCAAAAGCCCTAAACTTGAATGATGAACACGAAAATGAATTTCGGAGTTAGAGCTTACCACTAGTATCACCGTGTAGCTAAGAACGAGGAGAACACACTTGTCAACTACGCCAAGGATCAACTCCCGATCCTTCCTTTCCAAAAATCCTTTTGAAATCAAATGGGTGTTTGAGTTTGAGAGGAAAAATGAAAAGAAAAGGGAAATTAAAATGAGAAATGAAATGAATGGATGAGGTTAAATCCTCAAATCTGGCTCAAACGCAAAAAGACCAAATTACCCTTGAACTTCATTTAAATTTACAAGAATCTGGTGCCAGTTCGCACCATTTGCCGCGCCGCGGCCTAATTCGCCGCGCCGCGACGATTGCCTCGAATTGGTGACTTTGTTAACAAGCTTTCTGATCTGGATTTATTTGAAACGCCGCGCCGCGGCTCCCTTTGTCGCGCCGCGACACCCAACGTGGCCTGACACATTTTCTCGCATACAAGACTTTAACACCCAAACATGTATCGAACCCTTCATACGCCTGTCGTACATACACAATACACCTATAAATCATGTACGGGGAAAAATGGGGTGTTACAACTCTCCCCCACTTAGACTCGATCACGTCCTCGTGATCCTCGTCACTTAACCAAACGGACCACACTTCACGGTCCTCAAACATAAGTCCAAACCGACTTTCCTAAGCAATTCTTCCCACCGAATTGCCTTTAACAACTAAATCGTCACCCGCGATTTATCAAATCCACAATCCGAGCACTAAAACCATGCTCATTCCCTGACATCGGGAAAACTCAATCAATCTCGTACAAAGATATCAATCCCTTAGCGTACCCTTACCGAGTACAATGCTAAAAGCAACCAAGTCTCAACCTAAGGTCAACAACCTGAAACGATGAAGACCGAACCAAACGAATCCTTATGGATAACACTTACCACTTAACATCCCTTGTAGTGCGCAATACGACCAATACGCAACTACCGCACCATCATAAACAAACGGCTAGAACCGATAGCGCCCAAAATGACTATGGCAACGCTAATCCAAAGGTGAACAAGATCGACTATCGTCACACCCGTAACAACATGTGAGCGAAACACGGCTATCGCATCACTAATCATACAACATGGTCCTCACGACCCCACCATCGGTGTATAAACAACCGATAGTTCCCACAACATGGTCCTTACGACCCCACCATCGGTGTATAAAACAACCGACAGATCACACAACACGAAGGCTGGCCGAAAACACACGCGCCTTAGTGAATCCGAACTACACGCGATTCACTACCATGATGAAGTCAGCGAACCCGAAGATCATGCTTCACCAATCAATAATCCCATGATGAAGTCAGCGGACCCCGAAGGTCATGCTTCACCAATCTCAACACCGGATGAAGTCAGCGGACTCCGAAAGTCATGCTTCACCGATATAACACCTCGCTCATGATGAAGTCAGCGAACCCCGAAGGTCATGCTCCACCAATCGCATACTCCCATAATGAAGTCAGCGGACCCTAAAGGTCATGCTTCATCAATCACCAATACCATGATGAAGTCAGCGGACCCGAAAGTCATGCTTCATCAATCAACGCCCTTTTGGCCTCGAACGACGAGTAGCGTAACATCGCGCTCTGCTACGCCATAGTGAATCCTAACGGATACCACTAACCATTCACACACACGAGCAAGAACTACCTATATCAAACATAGGCACAAAACAGTTATTCTCTAGAAGAGAATCCGACACACACCTCCCTTAACCGAAGGATTTCACCTTGCTCGCCAAACACGTCCATTATCTCTCAATCGAGATTTACCACATTATCACCTCGGTGATAATTCAAATCCAAACCATAAGTACAATTTATCCGAAATTGTAATCTACCACAAATCGACCAAAATCAGGTCTCGACAACATTTTCCGGATCTACCAAAAGCATCATCCGAAATCTCACACTAAAACTTCCTCGTGCGGGAGTGTAACTCCCCCACTTGGAACTACATCCCATATCCACAACTCGTACAACCGTACAATGCTACCTAAGGTAGACTTTACAACGATTAGGCTCACACGACCCGCCACCATATCTTGCTCCAGCCTTGAGCACACAAAGGATTTCAATAAATCCTTAAACACCTCGAGCAAAAAGTGTACCACGATTACACAAACCATACCTTCGCAATCATCCAATTGCTTTAGTTTGTCAAATTACACCTAGTCACTCATGTACCTAAGGATTTCACTTCGGTACCCTAAGTACAATGTAACCGCAACATAATCGGAGTCGAACACCACGCTAGTAGGTATAAAAGAGGCACCTAATGTCGCGTCATAAAGACTCCATTACCAACATACATCGAGATTCAAAACACTCGATCTCAAGGGTTTCAGCCCACCCGTCGAACCTCACGGTTCATCGACCTCAACACAAAAGCGAACACGCGCTTAACAACCGAACACCAACCCATTTCCATGGCTTGGTAGAAACATTTTACAAATATCAAGGAATGCTTGGTTACACCAAGTCTTACGCCCTTCGCCCGTCAATCAAAACGTCGTCATAGGGTACTTCCATTAGGAACGTCACCCATATCAATAACATGCACAACACAATGCATTTAATAAACTCAACTTCAAACGGCACTTAATAAATAATCAAAAGGCATATTTATTAAAACGAAACGTACCCTAACGTCTCCTTGCCACACCCGTCCCCACTAACTGGGGACATTCCGACTTACGATGTCCTTCTTCTTGGCAATTGAAGCACACCATGCCATCACCCTTTGGTACCGAACATTCCCAAGACTTGTGACCCCTCACGCCACAATTGTAACACCTAGACGCACTAGAATCCATTATACTCATCCGCGTACCACCCGTGCTCACACTCGGACCCTTAGTCCTCTTACTAGGAGCACCATACGAAACAACCCTTCTCTCACTTGAAGGTTCACCAATCTTTGATCGCGTATACGACTCGAAACCTCTAGCCACGGCGAATAATTCCGCAAACGATTTCGCGTAACCCCGGCTAATCTTATTCTTCAAGTCATCATTCAAGGTTCGATAGAAATCTTGCATCAACAAATTATCATTCCCCAAATACTCCAGGCAAAAATGAGCCTTCGCCATAAAGGTCGTCATGAGAGTATTCAAATCCATAGAACCCTGTTGCAAATTTCGCAACTCATTACGCATTTCCGATAAATCGGCTGAAGTTCGGAATTCCTCAAAGAATTCCTTCTTAAACCCGTCCTACGATAACGCCATAAACGGTTCACCACCGATAAGATCAATCTTACCATCCAACCAATCCTTCGCCCTACCCCGCAATAAACTAGTAGCGAGTCTTGTCTTTTTCTCGGGAGGGCATTCAATAGTACGAAAACACCCTTCAACATCCGAGATCCAAGTTGTGCTTACTAAAGGATCCGGTTTCCCATCATACATCGGAGGTTTAGTCCTCATGAAGCTCTTAAGACAATGCTCCATTTCTCCACCATTTCGAAATTCGGAATACTTCCTATCCATTTCTTCTCGAAACGCACTCATTTGCTCCGCAACGGCGGCCGCAACTCTAGCGTTAAACTCAGCGTCGTTCGTCCCGATCCCATTTCCCGTCGCCATTCTAAGGAATGCAAAGCGGTTAGATCACGAACGTGTAAATCACACGCACAACACCGCCCCATCTTGCTAAACATTTGTCGTACATCACTTGCTAGACACGATTTGCACCCGTAATAAGGTTTGCAAGTCCTTATTACGCATACACGCTGTATCGGCTCGTTAGTACAACAACCGTCTCGCTCGATGATATATGCAAACACAACGCAAATTCTACGCGATATAAGCACCCGCAAGAATTATTATCACAACACAATAATATGTTAATAATATCCGCATTACTAATATAAACGTTAGTCCACCTACAAACAAGGCACTAACTATAACCTATTCCGACCCGTACTCCTACAAGTCCCGCAACAAATTAAGCACACACAAAAGTCTAAGTCTAGGCACCTATCTCAAGTCACCTAAATCCCTTAGACCATGCTCTGATACCACTTGAAACAACCCAACCCGTATTAAAACCGGCCCATAAAATTTTTTCCTTTTAATACGCGTTAAATAATACTTTAGGTCCCGTTACACATATTCCAAAACGTATTTGTTATCAAAGTAAGTTCATCGAACTTAAAACATACATTAATGATTTAAACTCCTTAATACAATGGTTCATTAATTAAATCGTAAACCGGTTATAATCATTATGACCCGACTAGTTACGTTTACACCAAACCGAGCATGGTGATTTGGGACTACGCTACCCAAATCCTAATCGAGTCCAAAAGCAAGATCTTCTAAAGCAACCTAGCCGAGATCTCTAATCCCCAAGCTTACCCGAGCCGCCAAGCATGCGAACCTATAAAAATATCAACAACGAGAGGGTAAGATAACGCTTAGTGAGTGAGAATATACTACATACATATATATGCATAAAATGGACACGCCACAAAATAGCAAATACCGCATACCGGAGCATCCAAACATAAAGGCAAGCTATTCTAAGCATACCGTAAGATCACTAAGCAATGAGCTAAAGATACATCAACAAAATATAAGTTTGCCAACAACGATGTGAACAATGCCAATAAGCTACACCCGGAGGGTTAGCTACAACACGACAATACAACATTATATGTATACAATATATATGTATATATATGTATATATCTCTCGAATAACATAATTTGCTTACGCTTATAACACAATAACCATGGTCGACCAAGCATACAAGGGAACGGTACTTGAAAGTCTGTTGGAGTTCACAACATCCACTAGTGTTACTTACACACCGCGTAATCACTAATCCCCCGGGTGATGTCTTGAACACCGCGACTAACTCACCCTAATGACAATGTGGCGTCTTAAACACCGCGACGAATCAACACATCAATCAAAACAATGAGTGGTGTCTTGAACACCGCGACATTTCCACTCCCATGACGATGTGGTGTCTTAAACACCGCGACAATACCACACGTCAATTATACAATGAGTAGTGTCTTAAACACTGCGACAATACTACTCGTCAATCCAACAATGAGTAGTGTCTTAAACACCGCGACAATACTACTCACTACGTTGAATGTGGTGTCTTAAACACCGCGACAATTCCACATTCGTACACACAAACAAATACGTTATATACGCACACGCATAATTATTCCACTCACAATGTTGACCCTTCGCCATTGGGGTTATATAATCCACATCACACGCCCATGTGATAACGTACACACCAAGTGTGCACCTCGTCAAAAGGTGGTCAACCAAAACGCACAACCGTGCCAATTGGACCAATACAAAAGTCCATGAAATCCACCTATATGTGAAGTGAGCTCTATAGCCGAGAATCACTTCACCCGACCCGCACCCATCCTACACATACATATGCACATAGGATATTAACACTCACCTTAAGCCTTGATGAATGCAACTAAGTAATCCGCAACTCGTCAATGGAAAGTACCTATTCCATTATCACAAATTCAACAACACTCTTAGATTGGATTTACAAACCAACCCAATTTGACACTTAGTGCAAATTCGACCCAAATGTAATTCCAAGTACAAACCGCGCCCAAACTAACCAATAATTACTAACACGGGTGAAAATGGTCCTAATATGCCAAGTAAACCCAAACACAAGTGTTAAACACATGTCTCACCCATTTTGACACCAAAACCCTAATTTTGACCTATTAAGTCAAAATCTCACCGTTTACAAGTCTTGACACCAAAACACATTTAACTCGGTTTAATACTTCAACTTAATCCATTTTAAGTTTATAAACCTTAATAAATCCACAATCGGGTCAAAATCATCCCCAAACCCTAATTTTGGCTCTAGTCAAAATTAGTCAACTCCAAGAACCCTAAATGTCCCCAAAACCTCAATAATCACTAATACTAGTGATTATACACCATTTACAAGTCTTACAAGCATGAACTTGCACACCAAACCCAAAACCCGACATTAACAACAAAAAAACCCGAATCTTGGTGTTAACCTTCAATTAACAACTAAATGGGTTTCACCTATGAATCATACAATCAAAAGCCCTAAACTTGAATGATGAATACGAAAATGAATTTCGGAGTTAGAGCTTACCACTAGTATCACCGTGTAGTTAAGAACGAGGAGAACACACTTGTCAACTACGCCAAGGATCAACTCCCGATCCTTCCTTTCCAAAAATCCTTTTGAAATCAAATGGGTGTTTGAGTTTGAGAGGAAAAATGAAAAGAAAAGGGAAATTAAAATGAGAAATGAAATGAATGGATGAGGTTAAATCCTCAAATCTGGCTCAAACGCGAAAAGACCAAATTACCCTTGAACTTCATTTAAATTTACAAGAATCTGGTGCCAGTTCGCACCATTTGCCGCGCCGCGGCCTAATTCGTCGCGCCGCGACGATTGCCTCGAACTGGTGACTTTGTTAACAAGCTTTCTGATCTGGATTTATTTGAAACGCCGCGCCGCGGCTCCCTTTGTTTCGCCGCGACACCCAACGTGGCCTGACACATTTTCTCGCATACAAGACTTTAACACCCAAACATGTATCGAACCCTTCATACGCCTGTCGTACATACACAATACACCTATAAATCATGTACGGGGAAAAACGGGGTGTTACACATTTAAACCTATAGTATCGCGGGGTTCTGGTTCTTCCACTAATAATCCCCCCGACTTATATCCACACCGAGATATTCAGCAATCAAAGTAATAAAAATACCACCTCCTATTATGCTATGCGGTCTCATCCCCCGAACCATAGCTGATAAATAATAACCCACACAATATGGTATACTTACAGCGCTTTGTGGGTCTCGAATACACATATGGTAAAACAAATCCTGTTCATTTACCTTTTCCTTGTTCTTACCTCTTTGTGTAATCGAATTAGCTAAAAACCTATGAATCACTCTTAATTCGGCTCTATCTATATCCAAATAAGAGTAATTTCCCCCTTTGAAACGGTGATGGCTTGTCATTTGACTCCACACACCGTGTGTATCAAAATTTTCATCTATCTTTCTACCGTTTAGTATCAACCCTCTACAATCAGCAGATGCTAACTCCTCAGGCATATATATACGTAAAGCCTGAGCCATGTCTAGTAAAGACATGTGGCGCATCGAACCGCCTAACAAAAATCTAATAAAAGATCGATCTGTTAAACTAGCTACCCGATCATTCAACTCTATACTACATAACAATTCTTCACACCATACTTTATATACAGGTCTACGCATGGTGAATAAACGTACCCAGTCATTAAAAGTAGAATTACCATACCTCTGTACAAGTAATTCCCTAATTGGCCCGGCCAATTCTACAGCTTCTAAGGGTCCCCATTCTATGACCCTTGGTACCTCAACAACCTTAGAATGAAGAGTATGCAAACCCCTTTGATATTTTGGATAATCTATCCAAAGTCTGTCAAATCTCAGGTTCGGGTGCAACTCTTCCAAGTGCATATCAGAAAATGTCATGACTGGATGCGGTATATCCTGCTTGTAGTAGTTATCCACCTCCTGTTGTTCCGCATTCTTAGCAGGAGCATTGCGAGCTTGGGATGAAGATTCACCCCTTTCAGTCTGCAAAACACATCAAACACAATTTTTGTGCATCCAAATATGCATTAGTGTCAGCAAAATCATCAATCAAAATAATTACAATGACATGATCAATTTATATCAAACTTAAGCTCATTTTCATATTTTCATCAAATCTACACTTTTTCAAATAAGCATATACGAAAATGTTCGCCAAGTTCATAAGCATTCAACTCAAATAACATGTCAAAATAATCATTACTAGCAATTAAACAAGTTTCAAATGGCATTATCTCTCAAAAATCAAGTTCATAAATTTTAGACTTGAAAAAGTCTACTTTAATTCTCAAAATCATGTTCAGGCTCAAAGTTTGTATCATTTAACTACCTAGACATGTTACACTACTTAATTTACACTATTTTTCTGGCCAAAATACAGAAAAAAATATAAACACACAAACTGGTAGTGTAACATGTCTAGGTAGTTAAATGATACAAACTTTGAGCCTGAACATGATTTTGAGAATTAAAGTGGACTTTTTCAAGTCTAAAATTTATGAACTTGATTTTTGAGAGATAATGCCATTTGAAACTTGTTTAATTGCTAGTAATGATTATTTTGACATGTTATTTGAGTTGAATGCTTATGAACTTGGCGAACATTTTCGTATATGCTTATTTGAAAAAGTGTAGATTTGATGAAAATATGAAAATGAGCTTAAGTTTGATATAAATTGATCATGTCATTGTAATTATTTTGATTGATGATTTTGCTGACACTAATGCATATTTGGATGCACAAAAATTATGTTTGATGTGTTTTGCAGACTGAAAGGGGTGAATCTTCATCCCAAGCTCGCAATGCTCCTGCTGAGAATGCGGAACAACAGGAGGTGGATAACTACTACAAGCAGGATATACCGCATCCAGTCATGACATTTTCTGATATGCACTTGGAAGAGTTGCACCCGAACCTGAGATTTGACAGACTTTGGATAGATTATCCAAAATATCAAAGGGGTTTGCATACTCTTCATTCTAAGGTTGTTGAGGTACCAAGGGTCATAGAATGGGGACCCTTAGAAGTTGTAGAATTGGCCGGGCCAATTAGGGAATTACTTGTACAGAGGTATGGTAATTCTACTTTTAATGACTGGGTACGTTTATTCACCATGCGTAGACCTGTATATAAAGTATGGTGTGAAGAATTGTTATGTAGTATAGAGTTGAATGATTGGGTAGCTAGTTTAACCGATCGATCTTTTATTAGATTTTTGTTAGGCGGTTCGATGCGCCACATGTCTTTACTAGACATGGCTCAGGCTTTACGTATATATACGCCTGAGGAGTTAGCATCTGCTGATTGTAGAGGGTTGATACTAAACGGTAGAAAGATAGATGAAAATTTTGATACACACGGTGTGTGGAGTCAAATGACAAGCCATCACCGTTTCAAAGGGGGAAATTACTCTTATTTGGATATAGATAGAGCCGAATTAAGAGTGATTCATAGGTTTTTAGCTAATTCGATTACACAAAGAGGTAAGAACAAGGAAAAGGTAAATGAACAGGATTTGTTTTACCATATGTGTATTCGAGACCCACAAAGCGCTGTAAGTATACCATATTGTGTGGGTTATTATTTATAAGCTATGGTTCGGGGGATGAGACCGCATAGCATAATAGGAGGTGGTATTTTTATTACTTTGATTGCTGAATATCTCGGTGTGGATATAAGTCGGGGGGGATTATTAGTGGAAGAACCAGAACCCCGCGATACTATAGGTTTAAATGTATACCATGGTGCGAAAGTTTTGAAGAGGCGAAATAACGCCACAGTACCATACCATGGTAGACATCCACAGGTTGAGAGAAACCAACAGCAAGGTAATGTAGATGGGGGGAATGAGATGCAAGAAATGCAAAGGTTTATAGCTTCTCAGGAGTACGAAAATGCTAGACAGAGAGCATTTGAAGATTGGCAAGTTCATCAGAACCAAATCATAGCTCATTGCCAACATATAGGTAGAAACTATATTCCTACACCGAAACCCATCTTCCCTCCCTGGTCTATAGAGATGCAGCCACCGTATCCTACGTATAACCCTGTCGAAGCATTCTATAGCACCTATGGTTATGCCTGGAACCCCTATTGGTATCAATATCATCCCTAGTTTACTTATTATATTTTTTTTTATTTTGTAATTTGTAATGATTGATACGTTTAATACTTTTGTTAATATTGTAATAGTTTTTATAATTGTCTAACTTTTATTCTTAGATTTTAATAATTTTTGAATGTGGGGTAATATACCAAACTTCAAAAATATGTATATATGTTTGCAGTTTATCTTATGTACACAACAGGGTAAAACAACGCATTTTCAAAGACTGGCATTAAGTTCAGCAAAAGCAACTAATTTTGACGACAAGATGAAAAATATATGTGAAATAACAACAAGACGGAATGAACAAATGATGTGCACCATTTATCATTCAGAAAACAAACGCCAATATATTTGGAAACTTTGGTAAAAATTTAATCATTTTCACACAAATCACCCTCAATAATTTAAATTGTTACTGATTTCTTGCAAATGAGGGCATTGCAAGATCTTAAGTGTGGGAAGGGGTTAAATTCTTTCGGATTTTTGCGTGTTTATGTTCGCAGTATTTGTGTGTTTTGTGGGTTGGGACTGATCTGTTCCAGCTCTTTATTTTTTTCTGATTTTCGGTCCTCCCGCGACTCGCTGCATTTAAGCCTTCAAACTCCGCGAGTCGCGGAGTTTGGTAATTTTTTTTTTTATATATATAATCTTTAACTTATAAAACAATTAAGTAAATAATTTTTAAAATTTTGTTTCCCTTATTATTGAGGACGAGGTCGTTTCGGATCGATGTCCTAGTCTGTCCCACGACAAAATTTTAAAATTTGTCTTTTTGTAGCGATTGTTTTAAAAGCTAAGATTTTTGGTTTTTTTTTTTTTAATGTTTTTGGCATACTTTAATTCAATAAGATTAAAAATAATGATAATAAAAGTTCTCGTCCCTCCCTCGGGTAAAGCAATTTCGGTTCAAAGACCTAGTCTTCAACTTACGACGAATTTTAAAAATCATTTTTTTAACTTAATGAGATAAAGTAAATTTTTGTTTTTAAATTCACACAACTTAAATATAAAATTCAAAATTAATATTAAAAATTCACACCAAACTTAAAATTTGAAATGCATAAAATTAAAAATTCATATTTTAAAAATTAAAAATTCACACCAAATTTAATTTAAAAATTCATATTATAAATTCACACCAAACTTATATTAATTTTTCAAATATTTACAATTTTAAATATATTGTTTTTACAAAGTTTACAATATTAATTTAAGATTTAAATATTAATTTTAAAAACATGGTAAAAATAAAATTAAAAATCTTTTTGGCTTTTTATCCCACTTTAATCAATCAAATATTATCAAAAATATGCGCCCCTCTTTTCGGTAAAGTAATTTCGGTTCCAAGACCTAATTTAACTCATGACGAATTTTTGAAATATTTTGGGTTGATTGATTAAAGATATTTATACCTTAAGAATAAACGTTAAATTTCGCAGTGATATAATAAATTTTTGAATGATATCAATAATTTCGGTCGCCAAACCTAATTTTATTCAATACCAATTTAATACTTTATAGCGAACAAATTAGCGTTTATTATCAAAAGGTTAAAAATAAAAAAATAAAAAAAAAACTGTACAAACATACCTGTGAAATAGATTTCTTAGTTATATGATCTATCCCATTCATAAGATAGTCGGTTTAATTGGTTTTCCATGGCTACATAGGCGTAACCTCGAGCATTCAGTGTTTTTTCTTCCAAACATACGAACGGTCCGTCTCTGCATAAAGTAACAAATTCGGTGTTTGAATAGGTTTGATTATTTGAACATTTACCTCCATGTGACCATTTTCCGCATTTGTGACATCTTTCTAGGTGTCGTGCTCTTCTTTTCGCTGCGGATTTTGATTTTCCTTTACCAAATTGTAACTTATTATCTTCGCATCTGGATTCTTTTCTAACTCCGTCCATTCTTTCTCTGATTACTGATACTAGTTCACTCGGTAGTATGTCATTATTTTGTTTAGTGATCAAAGCGTGTAGCATTAGACCATGGTTTAGTTCACAGGCAGTCTTCATTTTGTAAAAACCTAAAAAAATAAAAATTCAGAATGGGGGGAGAAGACTAGTTCTTTAGGGTCTGCTAGGGAAAGACCATTCGGGTTCCATTTTTGAGAACTACACGAAAACAGATAATCTAACTCTAACAGAAGTACATATTATTCTTTAAAGACTTGATTCTCCCCACACTTAGTTAGCTGTGGTGTCGAAATTGTGATTAACTTCGTTGTCGACTTCCATCGGACTATCTATATAATGTTTAACTCTGTGACCATTAACTTTAAATTCAATCCCATTTGAATTTATTAATTCTATCGTTCCGTATGGAAAAACTCTTTTGACTATGAATGGTCCAGACCATCTTGATTTCAATTTTCCAGGAAATAGCTTGAATCGTGAATTGAAAAGAAGAACTCTGTCTCCTTCTTTAAATTCTTTTGAACTTCTGATTCTTTTATCATGCCATTTCTTCGTTCTTTCTTTATAGATTAACGAATTTTTGTATGCTTCATGTCTTAATTCTTCTAATTCGTTTAGTTGACTTAATCGTAGACGTCCGGCTTCATGTAAATCAAGATTACATGTTTTCAAAGCCCAAAATGCTTTGTGTTCAATTTCTACTGGAAGATGACATGCTTTTCCATAAACAAGTCTAAAAGGTGTGGTTCCAATTGAAGTTTTGTAGGCTGTTCTAAAAGCCCAGAGTGCATCCTCAAATTTAATGGACCATTCCTTCGGATTTGATCCTACGGTTTTCTCTAGAATACGTTTTAAAGCTCGGTTGGTATTTTCAACTTGTCCACTTGTTTGTGGATGATATGCGGTGGAGATTTTATGAGTTACTCCATATCTTTTAAGAACTTTCTCAAGTTGATTATTACAGAAATGAGTACCCCGATCACTTATTAAAGCTTTCGGTGTTCCAAACCTTGCAAAAAGACGTTTTAAAAAGTTGACTACAACTCGTGCATCGTTAGTTGGGAGAGCTTGTGCTTCCGCCCATTTAGATACATAATCAATGGCTACGAGTATATATAGATTATTATGAGATTTTGGAAATGGACCCATAAAGTCAATACCCCAAATGTCAAATACTTCACATACTTGGATGACATTTTGTGGCATTTCATCACGTTGACTTATTTTTCCGGCCCTTTGACAAGCATCACAGGATTTGCAAAGAAGGTGTGCGTCTTTGTAAATTGTAGGCCAATAGAATCCAGTATCATAAACTTTTCTTGCTGTTAGTTGAGGCCCATAATGCCCTCCTGTTGGTCCTGTGTGACAATGGTTTAATATTTTACTAGCTTCATCTCCAAATACACATCGGCGTATTATTCCATCTGGACAACTTTTAAACAGATGTGGATCTTCCCAGAAATAGTGTTTTATATCACTGAAGAATTTCTTTCGTCTTTGGTACGATAATCCTTTTTCAAGGAATCCATATACTAAATAGTTTGCCTAGTCTGCAAACCATGGAATTTCATTATAATCTATCTTCAATAGATATTCATCAGGAAAGTTGTCTTGTATGACTGATTCATTTAGAAGTTCTAATTCGGGATTTTCAAGACGAGAAAGATGATCAGCGGCGAGATTTTCTGCTCCTCTTTTATCTCGGATTTCAATATCAAACTCTTGTAAGAGTAAGATCCAACGGATTAATCTTGGTTTAGCATCTTGTTTTGAAAATAGGTATCTAAGAGCAGAATGGTCGGTATAGACCACCGTTTTTGCTAGAACGAGATATGATCGAAATTTGTCAAAAGCAAAGACAATAGCAAGGAGTTCTTTTTCAGTAGTTGTATAGTTCGTTTGTGCTCCTTGTAACGTCTTACTAGCATAATATATAGGTTGAAATCGTTTTTCAATCCTTTGTCCTAAAACGGCTCCCATTGCAAAATCACTTGCATCGCACATTAGTTCAAATGGTAGATTCCAATTTGGTGTTATCATGATCGGCGCATTAGTGAGTTTCTCTTTAAGAATATTAAAAGACTTGATACACTCATCTGAAAAGATGAATGGAGCATCCTTTTCTAGGAGTTTATTCATAGGAGTGGCAATTTTAGAAAAATCTTTTATGAAACGTCGGTAAAAACCGGCATGCCCTAGAAAACTCCTAACTCCTCTAACATTGGTGGGATGTGGAAGTTTAGCAATTACATCTACTTTAGCTCTATCCACTTCAATTCCTTCTTTTGAAATTTTATGACCAAGAACGATGCCTTCTTTAACCATGAAATGGCATTTCTCCCAATTAAGAACTAGATTTGATTGTTCGCATCTAAGAAGCATTCGTTCCAGATTAACTAAACATGATTCAAATGTATCACCGAAGACTGAAAAGTCATCCATGAATACTTCCATGCATTCTTCTATCATGTCGTGAAAAATCGCCATCATACACCTTTGAAAGGTTGCAGGGGCGTTGCAAAGTCCAAATGGCATGCGTTTGTAAGCAAAAGTACCATAAGGGCACGTGAATGTGGTTTTCTCTTGATCTTCGGGTGCTATTGGAATTTGAAAATATCCGGAAAATCCATCTAGAAAACAATAGTAACTATTTCCGGCTAATCTTTCCAACATTTGATCTATGAAAGGTAAGGGAAAGTGATCTTTTCTGGTGGCGTCATTTAATTTTCTATAATCAATACACACACGCCATCCTGTTACAGTCCTAGTAGGAATAAGCTCATTTTTCTCATTTGTAATGACAGTCATGCCACCCTTCTTAGGTACGCATTGAACTGGGCTTACCCATGGACTATCAGAAATTGGATATTTCAAAACTGCATCTAGCAGTTTAATAATCTCTTTCTTAACTACATCTTGCATATTAGGATTTAGTCTTCGTTGGCGTTGCACATACGTTTTATGACCTTCTTCCATAAGGATTTTATGTGTGCAATACGAAGGACTTATTCCTTTAATATCATGAATTTTCCATGCAATGGCTGGTTTATGAGCTTTCAACACAGAAATGAGTTGTGATTTCTCATTTTCAGTAAGAGAAGACGATATTATTACAGGTAATTCAGATTCACCATGTAAATAAGCGTATTCCAAATGGTTTGGAAGTGGCTTTAACTCTAATTTCGGAGGTTCTTCTATCGATGATTTGTATCGATATCTGTCTTCTTCTTTTAGCATTTGGATTTCTTCTGTTGTTGGTTCATATCCATTAGCTATAAGTGTAGCTAACATTTCAGCTTCATCAATTGGTTCATTACCTTCTCCTAAAGAACATTCTCCTGTTCCTTGTAATTCTGGAAATTCTTTTAATAATTCTGCATGTGCATCTATAGTTTGAATATAATAACATGTATCATCTGCAGATTGTGGTTGTTGCATTGCTCTATCAACTGAAAAGGTAACACTCTCATCCTCTATACTTAGGGTCAGTTTCTTACCGAACACGTCTATCATTGCTTTAGCCGTGTTTAAGAATGGTCTTCCTAATATGAGAGGAACTTGAGAATCTTCTTCCAGGTCCAGAACAACAAAATCTACTGGAAATACTAAAGTACCAACTTTAACTAGCATGTTCTCCATTATCCCTCTAGGATATTTTATTGATCTATCGGCTAGTTGTATGCTTATTCTGGTTGGTTTCAATTCTCCAAGGTCTAGTTTAGTGTATAGTGAATATGGCATTAGATTTATACTAGCACCTAAGTCTGCCAATGCTTCTATTGAACTAAGACTACCCAGAAAACATGGAATTGTGAAACTTCCTGGATCAGATAGTTTTTCTGGTATCTTATTCAACAGCACTGCTGAACAATTAGCATTCATAGTAACAGCCGAGAGTTCTTCCATTTTCTTTCTATTTGAGATTAGATCTTTCAAGAATTTAGCATATCTAGGCATTCCTGAAATCACATCAATGAAAGGAAGATTTACATTTATCTGTTTAAACATATCCAAGAATTTGGATTGCTCGGCTTCAAGTTTCTCTTTCTTCATTTTACTCGGGTAAGGAAGTGGTGGTTGGTATGGTTTAACATAAGGTTTAGCCTTAACTGTGTTATCTTCATTAACCTTTTCAACTACCGGTTCTTTTTCCTTATCTTGATCAGGTTGTGGTTCTTGTGGAGTAGGAATAGTTTCATCAGAAGTTACAGGTATTTCCGGTGGTTTAAGTGTTGTACCACTTCTTGTGGTAATAGCTTTAGCTGTTTCATTCCGGGGGTTAGCATTTGTATCACTAGGTAGACTTTCCGGTTTTCTTTCACCTATTAACCTTGCTAGGTTACTTACTTCTTGTTCCAGATTTTGAATAGAAGCTTGTTGATTTCTAAATGCTTGAGCATTTTGTTCATTGGTTTGTTTTTGAGATGTGAAAAACTGTGTTTGAGTTTCAACTAGCTTCGTCATCATATCTTCTAAATTCGGCTTTTTATCATCGGTTTGTTGTGGTGGTTTGTTTTGAAAATTAGGTCTTTGCTGATTATAAGTATTATTAGATACTTGTTGATTGCTAGGACCTTGTTGGTTGTTGTATGGAATATTTCGGTTATAATTTTGGTTTTGATTGTAAATCGGTCTTGGCGGTTGATAATTATTCTGATAATTATTTCCAGGCCTTTGGTTTATGTATGAAATATTCTCTCTTTGTTCCATTGTTAATTCAATACTAAGTCAATCTTTTGTCAAATGTGGTCCTCCACACTGCTCACAACTAATTCGTATTGAGTGAATATCCTTAGTCATCTTTTCCATTCGTCTTTCCACAGCATCTATCTTTGCAGAAATGGAATCTAAGTCATGGCTAGAATCGGCTCTAGCTGCTTTAGATGATCTAACGATGTCTTTTTCTTGGTGCCACTCATGTGAGTGGGAAGCAGTGTTATCAATAATTTTGTAAGCATCAGTTTCGGTTTTCTTCATAATAGAACCACCAGCTGCTATATCTATGTCTTTCCTTGTAGTGATGTCGCATCCTTGGTAGAATATTTGTACTATTTGACAGGTGTCTAAACCATGTTGCGGACATCCTCTTAACAACTTTCCATATCTAGTCCATGCCTCATATAGAGTTTCATTCGGTTTCTGTGTAAACGTAACAATTTCTGCTTGAAGTCTTACGGCTTTAGATGCAGGAAAGAATTGTTTAAGAAATTTGTCAACTAAAACATCCCATGTATCGATCGCCCCTTCAGGTAACGATTCCAACCAATCTTTGGCTTCTCCCTTTAAAGTCCGGGGAAATAACATGAGATATATCTGTTCATCCTCCACTTCTCGGATTTTAAATAGTGTGCAGATCCTATTAAAGGTACGTAAATGTTCATTTGGATCTTCCTTCGGCGTACCACTAAATTGGCATTGATTAGTCACCATGTGTAGAATTTGTCCTTTGATTTCATAATCTGGCGCATTAATGTCTGGATGAGTAATTGCGTGACCTTGGCCCGTGCGTTTAGCTCTCATTCGGTCTTCCATACTTAAAGGTTCCAGATTCTCCATAATTGAATTTGTTGAATCGGAATCACTAGAGGATTCTGATTTAATAGTTCGTTCCTCAACAATCTCTGTTTGAATGATTGGTGGTTCCGGAGGAAAGTTTAGTGGTTCAGGATCTACAAACCGTTCCTGAATATTCTCCGGATTCTCAATTGTGAGGTCGGGTTCAAAAAATGGATTATCGGAAATTTGAACTGAAGTACTTGGTCGACTGGATGACGATTCTAAAGAAAAATCAACGGTAGTAATATTTGCTAAATGTCTTGATCTAGTTACAGGTGGTGAACGTACAAAAGGTGGTGAACGTCTTGCTCGGTGCATTCACTGAATATCCTATTAGTTTTTAAAAGGAAAGAAAAATTATAATAAGTTATCCAATTAATAGACTTTTCTGATTTTGCCCACGTTTCGAATAGCCAAAAGATGCAGCAGAGGGGCAGGATTCGTTTGGTCTCAATATAATTGAGGACTGTTTGGCTCCAATAACCCGGTCCACGTACAAATCCAACTATTACTACGAACCAGAAAATTTTGATGTCTATCAATTTAACCACTTAAAATAAATTTTCGTAATTTTAAGAAATTTAGATAAGAAGTAGAATAAAAATCTATGTCCTAAAACTAGAATAGCGAGAAATAAGAAAGAAAAAGAGTTCGTCGGAAAAAGGTTGAAAAAGAAAAATGGTTGAAAAATAAAAGGTGACGAAAAAATAAAAGAAACTTATAAAAATTAAAAATACTTGACTAACCTAACCTTATTACTACAACTAACTTAAAATTATAATCGCAAATTGAGATTACTAATTGGAATGATAATTGGTACATAGTAAAAGGTGTCTAAAAATATTAAAGCTTACAGGAAAAACTATATCCCAAATGGAAATAACTTAAAAAGAAACTAAAACTTAAAAAGGACAAAATTCTAAAGCACCTAAATCTTATTCTAAAGAAAAAGCACTTAAGGAATTCTACGGCAAAGCCTAAAAATCTAGAAGTAAAAATAACTATGGCAAAAACTAAGTTTAAAACTAAATATGAGCTAAAAATACAAATATTACGTTAAAACGATTAAAAAGGGACAAAATATAAAAATATACAAAAAGTTGTAAAAAGTACAATTTTTATAAAAATATTATTTTTATATTATTTATTTATTAAAACTATTAATTTTACAATTTAATTAAACTAATTTAACTAAATATATAAATTAATTAAAAAGTAAAACTAATTATAATAAAACTAATAATAATAATAATTAATTAGGGTTTAAAATAATAATTATTAATAATTACTCGTAATTAATACTGAATTAGGGTTTCTGTTAGCGTGTCAGGTTTACTCCGCGAGTTGCGGTATTCAAAGCATCAAACCCCGCGAGTCACGGGGTTCAGAAATTCAGATGACAGCTTATTTAAATTCGACGCGTTTTTCTTTATTTTTTTTTTATTTTCTGTTTTTAATTTTTCTGTTTATAAAAAAAATATGTGTATAATAAAAACTTATATTTAAAACTTAAATAAAAATAGAATTACTTTATAATTTTATAAATAAAAATCTTAAAACTAGATTTATATATATATTTTTTATATGTTTTTAAATAAAAACAAAATACTTAAATAAAACTTATATAAAAATAAAGAAACTTTATAAAACATAAATATTTAACAAAATCTTAAAAATACATAAAATTTTTTTTTCTTTTTATATTTTTGAATAATTAAAACGTATTTTTACAAAAACGAATTTTAATAAAAGTTAACTAAATTTTTTTTTTTTATGTAGCGTTGCGCTTCCGGCTTTTAAGAGATTCCCCAACAGCGGCGCCAAAAATACTTGATGTTTTAGCAGAGTAGTATATAAAATAGCTTATTTTTACAGAAAATACTATTAAATACGATACAATTTTACACAAGATATTTATTTATTTATAGAATGGATATACTTAAACCTTGCTACAACACTTATAGGCAGTGTACCTAATCGTACAGTAGTTTAGTTTTTAGTAAGTCCGGTTCGTTCCACGGGGAATCTTTTTAAACAAAGCTTAACGCTATATTAGTTTACTTTTATAAAAATACAAATATATATATATAAGTAATATTATTATTATAAAGGGGGGTTTTTACCGTTTAATGACCGGTTTGTCGATTTTAAAACTTTAGTCGCAGTTAAAACCAAATAAATACAAGACTTTAAATTAAAGCATAAAGTAAATAACGATAATGAAATTGCGAATAATAAAAGTGCGATAAAATAAACTTGCGATAATTAAAAAGTACGATAATTAAAAGTGCAATTAAATACAATAACAATAAAAATGCGATAATTAGAAGTGCAATTAAATATAAAATAAAGGAAATTAAATATGAAATAAAAGAATTATGCTTATTTAAACTTCCGTAATCATGATGTTTGACGTGTTGATTTTAGTTTTATGCCCATGGGTTAATTTTCCTTTGTCCTGGATTATTTAATATGTCCGTCTGGTTTTTTTCCATAACAGTCCATCAGTCATAAATATAAAGTGCGAGTGTCCTCGTCAAATTATTCTTATACCCGAAGTTAAATATTCCAACTAATTGGGGACTTAAACTGTAACAAGATTTTAATACTTTGTTTAATAATTACACCAGGATGTCGACTGAGTGTAACCCAAGGTTTTAATATTTTGTTATCAATTATACCAAGTGTCCTTGTATATAATTTCACCCCTGTTTTAATTATTCTAGTGGCTATTAATCCATTCCCGTGTCCGGTTAAATGAACGATTATTCGTACATATAAATACCCCGCCCATCGTGTCCGATTGAGTGTATATGGTAATTTATAGGGACGCCCAATTGTAAATCTTTATATTAACATTAACAAACTATCATTTAGTTAAACAAATATAAAGCCCATTAATAGCTCATAGTCTAATTTCCACAAGTGTCGTTCTTTTGTCCAAACCCCAATTATGGTACAAAGCCCAATTACCCAATTTTAATAATTAGCCCAACATCATGATTACTTCATTTTAAATAAGCATAATAATAACTTAGCTACGAGACATTAATGTAAAAAGGTTGAACATAACTTACAATGATTAAAAATAGCGTAGCGTTACACGAACAGAATTTCGACTTACACCCTTACAACATTCGCTAACATACCCTTATTATTAGAATTATAATTAAAATTAAAATATAAATTATAAATATATATATTTATTTTACGTATGAATGAGGAGAAGAAAAAGATTATTTTTTACGATCAGAATGCGCGAGCTTTATAGGGAGTTTCTGAAATTGGGGTTCCGCGACTCGCGGCCATTTTGGCCTTCAAACTCCGCGAGTCGCGGAGTTTACTTTTACAGCTCACACAAGCTTGGCTCTTTGTTTACCGACGGTTTTAAATATAAATATAATATATTAAATAATTATAAGAATTATTTAAATATTATATTATATTTATGTGCATAGTTGACTTGTAATTTTTAGTCCGTTGCGTCGAGCGTTGAGAGTTGACTCTGGTCCCGGTTCCGGATTTTCGAACGTCCTTGCGTACAATTTAATATCTTGTACTTTGCGTTTTGAATCTTGTACTCTTGTAATTTCGAGACGTTTCTTGTCAATAATTGGAACCTTTTTTTATTGTCTTTTGTACTTTTGAGCTTTTTGGTCGTTTGCGTCTTCAATTCGTCGAATCTGTCTTTTGTCTTCACCTTTTATTATTTAAACGAATCTCACTTGTAAATAGAACAATTGCAACTAAAAGTTTGTCTTTCTTGAGGAATAATGCTATGAAATATATGTTCGTTTTTAGCATTATCAATGCCCGTGAGGTCAATCTAGTGTTTATTATCTCCGTTGCGTCTACGTACTTTCCTGCAATATTGAATCTGAATATTGATACGTTCGTGAATCTGAGGCCAACCTTGCACTTGTTAAATGACGTTATATGTATTTTTACTACGAAATACAGTATTGTGAGTTTCATTTGCTCCCTTTTATATATATTTTTGGGACTGAGAATACATGCGCTGTTTTTATAAATGTTTTACGAAATAGGCACAAGTACTAAAACTAATTCTATGTGGGTTTAAACCAGAAATATACCCTTAGCTTGGTAACATTAAACTACTTGTCTATGTACGGTAGGCGCGAATTCTAAAGATAGATCTATTGGGCCTGACAAACCCCATCCTGACTATGGGATGCTTTAGTACTTCGAGGATATTTTAAACACAGCTGATCTGGTGTACTTCAGAGGGTAAAACATGAACGTTAAGGCTTGTTACCGGGTGCCTACAGCTTATAGAATACTTTTATACACTTGCGAGTGTACATATATTTATAAACGGAAATCTTGTGGTCTATTAATATATTGAAATGATTGTTATGATAAACCTATGAACTCACCAACCTTTTGGTTGACACTTTAAAGCATGTTTATTCTCAGGTATTAAAGAAATATTCCGCTGTGCATTAGCTCATTTTAAGGATATTACTTGGAGTCATTCATGGCATATTTTGAAAGACGTTGCATTCGAGTCATTGAGTTCATCAAGATTATTATTAAGCCAATTATAGTTGGATGTATTATGAAATGGTGTGCATGCCGTCAACTTTCGTTGTAAAGAAAGTTTGTCTTTTAAAAACGAATGCAATGTTTGTAAAATGTATCATATAGAGGTCAAATACCTCGCGATGTAATCAACTATTGTGAATCATTTATAATGTATATGAACGCGTCCTTTCAGTTGGTATCAGAGCGGTGGTCTTAGCGAACCAGGTCTGCATTAGTGTGTCTAACTGATAGTCGTTAGGATGCATTAGTGAGTCTGGACTTCGACCGTGTCTGCATGTCAAAAGTTTTGCTCATCATTTTTGTCGGAAATTACCTGCTTATCATTCTTAGTCTAGACACATCTTATTGCATTGATTGCATGAATAGTGTATAGACAAAATTCATATCTTAGCGTATCTGCTAATTCATATCTTAGCGTATCTGTTACTGTAAACTTTGCCTGACATATTCCATAAATTCCTCCGTAATCTACGAAACCTTTTGCTCTATATAATTAGAATACCAACCGATAGCTGAAAAATCATTTCATATCGAAAAATTCTTTATTCAATCGTACGAAATGGAATTCGTCATTAGTTCAAGTCCCTCGGATTTCGAAATGGAATCCCACTCAAGTTCCGAAAGCAGTGTGACTTGAATGGATCAACCAATTAGTCATCATCTATTCTGGATGAATTGGGGATGGGTTCGTAGCCTCCTTAATCATTGGAGACAAGAAGAAGGTGATCCCTTCCATCCACCACATTGCCCTCTTGGCGAAGAACCTGAAGCACTTACCGGAAAACCTATCTGAAACACCATTTTCTCTCTTATTTCTAGAGTATCTCGTCACGATTACATACTACACCAAATTATAGATTTTATTTATCCGCTCGTCCGAACTGACAATCACCCCGGTGTAATAGAAGAAGTCAACGAGCTTCGCGCTCGGGTAGTGGCTTTGGAGAATATGGTGCAAAGGTTACAAACACCAGCAGCAGCACCAGCAGCATAAACAGTACCACCATCAGCAACACCAACAGTACCATCACCACCACCAACAACAACATCCACATCCCACACCGCAACATCACAATCTGTATCTCAAACATCAACGTCATACGCCCTGTAAATATCCAGGAATATCAACAACAACAAACGATGAAGTATTAATTCATAAACTTCATTGAAGAGATATCTCTGCGGCAGTTATGTAATCTCCAAAATCTTAGAGATTATTTAATTATGACCGTAAATCGGATGAGTGAACGGAGATGGTAGAGTAGAAACTTTGATCGAAAATGGTGTACGATTTACAAGCTAGAATTGTTTTACCAACAGCATCAACAGGACCGTAGCATCATCAACACAGTCAGTGCCGTCAGTATCGTCAGAATCAACAGCACCTGTAACATCACAAACTCTGTCAGTTCAAGAATCATTGTGGACATCATTACGAATCAACAACAAATATATTGTATCAACGAGTTATGAAGTATTAACTCATTTCCAATCGAAAGATTTATATGTATATTTTATATGTATAAATTTTTAAACCATAATAAATCTTCCCGTACTAAGCTATTATGTGTGAATCTTAACTACTCAGTTAATTCATATTACAAATATGCAATGATGTACGTCCTTCGTCCGCAACTTAACCATCGTTAATTACAATCTCTGTCTCAATTCAATAAAAATCCAATTCATAATAAATCAAGTGTATTATTCGAATATATGTTTGATTTTACACTTTCATCATCGATGTACTCGAAACTTTTCAAATAACATCATTCGTACCTTGCGAAGTTCACAAAAATTTCACGAAAACCAACAAATAACAAAGTAATGATTCATAATTTCAATATTATTGAAGAAATTCTTATGCAATTTATAAAGTTTTAGGGATTACTCAATTCTAGTTCCAACCATAAAATAAATGAGTTTAATTTAATATTAACTCATTAAATCTATATTACATCTAAAGAAAATATACACATATATTTTCATAAAGACTGTAATAAACTTCTTTTTGTACAAAATATTAATTGTGAATTTTTTTAACGGGTAGGTAATACCCGAGAGATATATAAATTCACAATTAATATATTACATTTTTCGAAACTGATTTAGCAATTATCAACTATACTCCCTACTTTCACAACAATATCCATTCTTTCATATAAATCAAAACAATCATACTCATTCAAATTCAATTACATATTCTGATTTTGAAATCGCATAATTCAATTCGAAATATAACCAGTATCATCACTCTTAGATTCCTATATCTTTCAAAGCTATACTTTGACTTCAAAACTGTGTTAGAACATCATATGTATTAACGATTACAATATGTGCTCAAACCCTTCGAAATTCCTGAAGACACTTCAACTAAGGAACAATCGAGATGATGAACCAACCACATGTTACCCACAGTTATACACCTGAAAAACTCTCAAAACCCAAGTCATAGTTTGACACGTATCCGTGTTAGACCCTTTGGCATTTACTAGCTAAAATAACTTTTCAATTCCGTTTCAAAATAGACAGTTTTGTCACAGCTCCAGCAAGTCGACTTCGACTTCTCAATCAAAACAGTCTTATTATAACCTCGATAGATACGTTGCCCTTTCGCCAACGATACCGGGGAATCGTTTATATTCACCACATTAGCAATAAACTTACCAACAACTTCACTGATCTTTGACTTTCCAAAAAAAAATCATTATAATTATCGAAACCCTATCATATACTCATTCGTACCTTATAACAAGAATTGTGATACCAATTATTGAGAATCAGCAATCAGTATTTTGAAACCTCGCAGCATGTCTACATCAACAATTACATATACACACAACGTCTACCTCCAAGACTTACATTCTTTGAATGAGAAATTTCTGAAAAACACCCTAAATTGCGAACCAGTTCTCGAAATTTTGAAAAATGCTGATGAAGCAGCAAAAACTGTAAACGACCTTAACAGTAAAAAGTTGGATGATAAAGGATAGTATATTGGCAAAGCTCAGAAAAAGAGAAGTTTTGGAACTGGAAAACGGATTGAGCAAAGTATGAAGGAGGCTGTGGACAAATCACAAAGGCTGAACCTGCCTTCAAAGAATCCAAATGATTCAGTACTTGCTGAAGTCATTAACGAATACCTTGCTCCTGACTCTAAACCCCTGCGGACAATATCCTTCATCATCCTCTGATATTAGACATTCAAAGATATCATCGTATCTTTCATTATAAATATCATCCATACTTCTGAAGATATTTTTATAATTATTCTTATCTGAAATCATTTACCTCTTCGCGCTATCTGTATTATATCATAAAAGAAACTATTTTAGTTTCTAAATTCTGAAACATTCGAGTTTAAAATAGGAATATTCTTGAAGAAGTATTGGGAGCTGAAGCATGAGTTAGTATAATATAATGACACTTGATCAACGTGATTATATTACAGTAATTCATGCTGAGTTTCTAAATGAAACATGATGATTCACAGATCATAACGTCATCATGTGCTATGTTACACGACTCTTGTATTCTCTTTGATCTCTAAATATCAAGAAAATATTTCTTGATGATTCGGCCTTTTCCGAGGTATTCTGGTAATTTGACAAGTCAAGATCGTGCCATTACAATTTCCTTCCTAGAACATTAACAATGTTCATTCCGAAATTTATATCTGCGAATTCTGGACCATTACAAGCGGTGCTTAATCGTGAGAAGAAGAAACGAAAGGACAAAGCTCCGAACTAAAAATGGGAGTATAAATCATAGCAAATAGAAGAGAGCATTAACTGTGGATGATAATGATTATAGAAGAAGCAAGGACTTTGAAATATAAGGGAAGATATAAAACCAAACAACAACCCAGAAATCACAAACCGTATATATCAATGCATATAGAAATATAAAGACACGGGAGAACTAAAAACACTATAAAACCAAGAGTATAGTAGAAGTAAATAGATTCTTCCGGAGGCAGATGAAAAAGAAGAGCGACAGATATGAAAGTGAGGAGTATATCAAGAATCAGCACTGGATGAAGCATATTGACAAATACTTTAAAATATGAGTTGAGAAGGTGTGAGTTGTAAGAAAACAAAGGAGGTGGATTTATAGTGAAATATACGACAGAGAAATCAAAATGGATTATCGCATTAATTCGAAGAGGATCATAATTTCCTTAATCGCCGAATAATCAAATCCAATATAGATTACAAAGATTTTCTTTTCGGAGATCAATCGTGATGACGTCAAAAGATACGACGAATCACTATTATCTTATTTCATTCATTTACGATAACTTCACTCACACGCTTCGAGTAATCGAATTATTTTATCCATTCTTCTTAAACATGATAAAACTCTATAATTGTTATAATAACATTCTCATTGTTAGTCATGACGACCTCTATCAAATTTCGAGGACGAAAATTTTTTAACAGGTAGGTACTGTGACGACCCGGAAATTTCCGACCAAATTTAAACTTTAATCTTTATATTATTCCGACACGATAAGCAAAGTTTGTTAAGTTAAATCTCAAGAATTTTAAACTGTGTTCATACATTCATTATAACCTCGACCAAATTCCGACGATTCACGAACTGTTATATATAAATAGATATGTATATGTATATATATATATATATATATATATATATATATATATATATATATATTATAACTGGAGAATATTAATAAAGTATTAAACGTATAATACTTTACACGAACGTATTTGTTTCAATATGATTTTTGACGAAATTAAAAAAAATATATATTAAATGATTGAATTATCAGAAACATTGAATTATGATTACAAGTCTCTGTTGAGAGGTCCACTATGATTTGAGAAAATCTATTCCTCTTAACGATATTCAGAATAATTTGTAAAGCTATTTATAAATAAAAATAAAAAGTGTTATTTACGAAAGTTAGACAAAAGTTAGTGGAGAATTGGTTTCCATAATATTCTATTAATCTATTTTCAAACGTACAAAGACGTTTTCAGTTTAAAAAGAACTTTATTATTAAAACATATATAACTTTTATAAATATCTAGAATCACTTTTGACAACTCATTACTTAAATAGTATAATAAATATAACGATATTTATATTTTATTTCATTAAATATATATAACGATTTAAATTAATATTATATATATTTATACGCGTATTATACATACATAGTTTTTATACTTTTACTATACTTTAACTTTACCTTTACTTTACTTTTACTTTACTTTAACTTTAATAATTCATTTTAATAATTCATACTTTAATAATTCACTTTAATAATTCATACTTTAATAATTCACTTTAATAATTCATACTTTAATAATTCACTTTAATAATTCATACTTTGATAATTCACTTTAATAATTCACTTTAATAATTCATACTTTAATAATTCACTTTAATAATTTATACTTTAATAATTCATTTTAATAATTCAAAAATCTATTATAAATAGAATTAAATAGGTTTCATTATTTCATAGAAACTTGAAAATATATTTCTCTAAACTCTCTCAATCGATTATATATATATATATATATATATATATATATATATATATATATATATATATATATATATATATATATATATATATATATATATTTGCTCTGTATTATTTCAAAATATTATTAGTATACATAAAATATTACGACGGAGTGCTGTCCGAGTGATTTCAAAATAGTTTTTTTTGAATGAGTCGAAGCTAATGAAATTATGGGTTATAGCTATGGAGGTAATGGGTATGGTTCATGGGTATGCTCGTGAGGTCAATCTAGTGTTTATTATCTCCGTTGCGTCTACGTACTTTCCTGCAATATTGAATCTGAATATTGATACGTTCGTGAATCTGAGGCCAACCTTGCACTTGTTAAATGACGTTATATGTATTTTTACTACGAAATACAGTATTGTGAGTTTCATTTGCTCCCTTTTATATATATTTTTGGGACTGAGAATACATGCGCTGTTTTTATAAATGTTTTACGAAATAGGCACAAGTACTAAAACTAATTCTATGTGGGTTTAAACCAGAAATATACCCTTAGCTTGGTAACATTAAACTACTTGTCTATGTACGGTAGGCGCGAATTCTAAAGATAGATCTATTGGGCCTGACAAACCCCATCCTGACTATGGGATGCTTTAGTACTTCGAGGATATTTTAAACACAGCTGATCTGGTGTACTTCAGAGGGTAAAACATGAACGTTAAGGCTTGTTACCGGGTGCCTACAGCTTATAGAATACTTTTATACACTTGCGAGTGTACATATATTTATAAACGGAAATCTTGTGGTCTATTAATATATTGAAATGATTGTTATGATAAACCTATGAACTCACCAACCTTTTGGTTGACACTTTAAAGCATGTTTATTCTCAGGTATTAAAGAAATATTCCGCTGTGCATTAGCTCATTTTAAGGATATTACTTGGAGTCATTCATGGCATATTTTGAAAGACGTTGCATTCGAGTCATTGAGTTCATCAAGATTATTATTAAGCCAATTATAGTTGGATGTATTATGAAATGGTGTGCATGCCGTCAACTTTCGTTGTAAAGAAAGTTTGTCTTTTAAAAACGAATGCAATGTTTGTAAAATGTATCATATAGAGGTCAAATACCTCGCGATGTAATCAACTATTGTGAATCGTTTATAATGTATATGAACGGGTCCTTTCACAAGAGGTCCTTTAGATGAGGGCTATATAAAGGATCTAGGAATTTCATAGAAATTAACAATAGCCAATGTAATGTAATGAGATCAAGGAAGGCGTGGAATGAAATTTTCAATTTCTCTCTAGTTTCCTTGATTATTTTGTGGCTATTCATTCCATTCATCGTGTTCATGTTGATCTTAGGATCCAACATGTGGTATCAGAGCGGGATCTTCAACAAAACGAAGATGATCCGCATGAATATCGATGAATGTTCATATCCAACACCATACACCTTCAACCTATCTTCAAACCTTCAACATGAAGATATTCATATCTTCAAACCTTCATCATGAAGATCTTCATATCTTCATGAAGATCTTCATATCTTCATGAAGATCTTCATACCTTCAACCAAAAATATCCGAAAACACAAAATCATTCCAAACATTTCACCGAATCTAACTAAAAGACAAACGCATCCGAATGAGATTCAACCGAAACCGAATCTCACTTTCGGATATCATTTACCGAATTTCACCGACACTTATTCAAATCGAATCCAAATCAATTATTCATTTTCACAAATATATATTCACAAAATCACAATTTTATTCCAAGATTCATTTATATCCAGCTTTTATTTCAGAATATTAAATCAATAAAATCATAATAGCATCATCATAGTTACTGTTCGTGACTTCAAGCTCAATATCAACTTAAAATATCAAATTCATCATTCCATAGTTGTTTAAAGATATTGAACTTAGAAACATGATTCTTCAATAAAACCTTACACTCTTATATCTACAGATTTCATTTACATCAATCAAATTTTCGAAGATTCAAAGTTCATATTCGTAAAGCATACACTTAACACTTTGATGTCTCTGGAGTTATGTAGCTTGTTACAACTCAAATTGATCAAGTTTCAGATTCATTATCATCTGGTAGATCTACGAGATGCAACTGATTGCATTTTAATTCATCTCAGATCTTAAATTCGTGAAGTCAAAATTCATGAGAAAAAGTCAAATAAATGTTCTAAGATCAAATTGAAGGTTTAGATGTGGTTTCAGTTGCAATTGATGATTCACGACTATTATGATGATGATTTGAAACAACTTTGATGAAGAAATCATGGTGTAAAATGAAGCGTGTCATGATTTTTGATTTTGAGGTTCATATAAGAAATAAACGCACTATTCATCGATTTTAATTAGATTCTGATGCTGTTTTGGTTGATGATTCCTCATAAAATCCTTAATCGCTGCATATAGAAGCCAATTGTTTCAGCTGAGATGATTAATTTGTCCGATCGAAGATTCCTTGATTCATATTCATGGCGGTTTGAAGATGAACGAATGATGAAGATGCTTGAATCAGATTCGATTAATTAACATCAGATATTAACTCGCACGATTGCAGATGTTGCTGGATTTGATTTTAGTTATTCAATGTTTTGGTGATTTCAGATTTGGTATTGAAGTTTGATTCGGTATAAGCTTTGGTATAGCTGTACACTTTCTGATACAGCTACAGTTTTGAAACAATAGCTTCGTATGAATGTGTTATTGGGCCTCAATCTTTCTACCGAATCAGATGGCCCAAATTTCCTTATAAGGCTTGACCGAATCTGTTTTCCCTTATTGGGCCTACCGAATCTGGACAAGCCCAATAGCTTGGAACTTGCTACCTTTCAAATGGATTAACCGAATCTGGCTACATTTTGATGATTTTACTCAATCAGTCCCTGTTAGCTTTCAAGGTTTTGTAAGACCAATCCCATGACCGAATCAGGCTACATTTTTGGCACTTTTGGCCCCTAAAAGAATGTCAGAATTTACAGGGGTGGTCCCTTACCGAATTTGGACCTCCAAAGCACGATTTTCTTTTACTTTTGAGGCACGGATTCTCACGGCTTTTCTGATACACGTTATTTGCGATATTTTAGAGATTTACCGAGTACATCAACCATTTTAAACAATGACCCATTTATTTCATGCAAGCATCATTGTGGGGGAGATATGTATATGGTTGATGTGCGTATGACTTCCATACACTCAGTATGGGACTCGGACTTCACATTGTGACTTCAATACATGTATGGTATTGGACTCGGATTTCAAAGAAACAAAGTCTAAGTATTACTTGTTTCACGAGTGAGCAAAGGAAATGAAAGCGACTTCTACATCCTTAGGGGAGCAATTGAGACGTTAGGAACTTCGAAGGACCCAATGATCTATACAGTTTAATTCGTGCCCCATATACTTTGAGAGGGGAGTTTCTCAAGTTTTTCGAGCTTACTAATCAAGGAAAGTGTCGGAGGGGAGTTATGAAAATTCTAAGAAGATCTATTCTCACTGGCTCCAATATCAAAGACTCTAGTAGAGATTTGAATTGTTCTTCAATGAGGTATTAGGAGTTACGGTACTTTGAGGGGAGAACTTCCAAGAATTCGAAGTATCTTTTGAAACAAGATGAAGTGATGCATTGATGAATGTCACATGGTTGCGCATTTCCGTTGTGCAAACTCAAAGACCATTGAAGGTAGAAGAATTCCAACATTGAAGATCTACTTCAACGGCCATGCAAGATTCGTGAGGGGAGCTAGTTAGCAATAGCGTGTTTCTCCTATGGAGTGTTCTTTCGAAGTATGATTATCTCATGAGGGGAGATTGTTAGGACCCTAGAATGAGTCAATCATACTCCCAAGAGGTCCTTTAGATGAGGGCTATATAAAGGACTTAGGAACTCCATAGAAACTAACAATAACCAATGTTATGTAATGAGATCAAGGAAGTCGTGGAATGAAATTCTCAATTTCTCTCTAGTTCCTTGATCACCTTGTGGCTATTCGTTCCATTCATCGTGTTCATGTTGATCTTATTATCCAATAATTAATGATTTCCACATTTTTTTAACAATTAATATAAATATATGGTATCATTTTTCATAACCTTATTTTTTAACTTTTTTTTCTTAGCAAAATAAAAGAACTTTATAACAAAAATTTATCTCAGAAAAAATAAAGTAATACAAAATACAAAAAAAGAACATGGACGATACTCGAAAATAAAACTAAGCCTAATGACGTTACCTGAATTATAGATAATTAAACCCGAGCCTTGCCTAACATATTTATGTTTGGAATTTATTCTACGAGTCATTCTATTTGAATTTGAATGGACTATCATTTACTTTTTTTTTTATTAACAATAACCGTAAAATACAAATAGGCTGGGTTGTATGTATATATTCATTGTTCAATGCTCGCTTTACTTCTTACTAGAGGTCTAGAGTAATACGGAGTACCATACCATATGATGCCAAAACCAAAATAATGTCTGATACTCTCACCACCAACGCACCGCTACCATCACCACTCCCACCACCACCAACCACCACAACATATCCTCCTACAGCCATCATCACCTCATCATCATCCTACATTACTAAAAATCAACAACACAACATCATCAATACTACTCCAACACTAACAACCAGAGAGTACCAAAAAGGCAATTGGACCGTAGAAGAAACCCTAATCCTAATCACTGCCAAAAAACTTGACGATGAGCGTCGCATTAACAACCATAACACTTCAGCATCCACCGGCGGTACCGATGAATTACGGTGGAAATGGGTTGAAAATTACTTTTGGAGCAATGGATGTCAACATAGTCAAAACAATGTAATGATAAATGGGATAATTTACTTCGTGATTATAAAAAAGTTCGTGAATATCAAAATCAAAATCCAGATCAAAATCAAACGGTGTCGAATTGGTCAATGGATAAAACTCAACGTAAATAACGAAATATGCCTTCTAATATGTAACTCAATATTTATCAAACATTAAACGATGTCGTTCAGAGAAAGCATCATAACAGACACTCATTTCACCAAAATAACTAATAACACCAACAACTTCCTTCTGTGACAGTTGTTCCACCGCCAGTTCAGCTCCTAACGGGAGTACTTCCCCCTCCTTCAGGTAATTAATTTATTATCAAATTTATTTTTGTGTTTAACATATAATATATATTTAGTGGACACACTTTGGCAAGATCTTAGAGTATTTACTTAAAAAAGTTTTATTAATGTTTCATTATAGTACGTACTATTCCATTGTTATATTACCCAGATTATATATGTGTTCCTTTCTTTAGTTTTATAAAAATTTTATTTGCAATATCACAGTTTTCCCCCTTTTCAAAAACTTTTGTTGTATGTTCAAAATATACATTACTATAATAATCAAGGTTGAATAATTAGAAGATATCTTTATGTTCATCAAACTAAAGAAAATAATATACATATATAATGTATGATTGATTTAGTATAAAAATATGTAAATAATTAATATAATATCAACATTTTAAACCGATCAAAAGTACTCTTAATTTCTCGACAAAATCCTATATTACTATATTATAATTAACACATAGCCTTATGTTCATAGGCTAAATACAATAATGTATATAAAATGTTAAGAGATTACATGTAATGGGATGTTACTTTTTTTGTTTTGTTTTAAGTCTTGTTTCTTTTTTTGTTTTTAAAATGTTAAGTAGATTACACTGTTTTTTGGTTCTATCCATTTATTTTTATCCATCTTATTGTTTTATGTACATATATTAAGGTTATAATTTTTTTTACCTCTTTATTCATATATATTATTGAATGAATAGTGAAATTTAAAACTAATTTTGTAATCTAAAGAAAATAATGGACATTAGATGTGAGACAAATAACTTCATCTGTCTCAATTTAATAGTCATCATAAAAAATACATAGTTGAAGAAATATTATTATTACATTCTATTTTTATTTATTTTATATTTCACCCAACAATTATTTACATGTCTTTTCATTTCATATAAACAAAATAAAAGTATAAAGCAAACTTTATCTCATTATTTTATTAATTTATGAAAGTAAATTATTAATTATTAATTTAGTACAATTTAAAAAGGAACATTGTACAATTAATATGAAAAAGGGAGTACTCGGCCTCCCTTCTTCACAAATCTATTATATGGTATCTTTTTTGAGATGTCTCATACATTTGGGAATTGTAAAAGTTCTCTATTATCAATTGTTCCACGCACATAACGCAATACGCGTTTAAGAGCATTGAAGTGAGGTTCTTATGCGTCATGCATGAATAAGCACAACTGTTTGGTGATGTTGTTGTTGATCATCATCATTTTCTTGTAAATAGTAAGATGCATCTTTGCGAATTCGTTGATTCTTTGCCAAGTGAGGAAATAATCTTCCTTAAAAGAGCTGAGGAGGAAGCCGTGAGAATAATGTCATCAACATATAGTAGCAAGCAGTGTTGTAAAAAACCCGATTACTCGCCGATTAATCTCCGATTAATCATTTTTAAGAGCAATCCATTCCGATTTCTAAAAATCCATTTAATTAAACGGTCAACGTCAATTAATGGGTCAAAACCGAATTTGGTAACCAAAATCGGTCAAAGTCAAGAATTGTTAACATTTTAACATTAATTTAAACCTGATTTTTATAGTTTTAGAGCAAAATGAACAATTTTAGACAATTATGTTAAAGTTTATTTTTATATTTATGATTTTTTCTATATTTACACATATAATTTTTAAAATTTAATTTTTAAATGTATACAGTACAATCCGATTAATCCCCGATTAATCCCCGAATTTTCGATTAATCTTTTCAAAGTCCCGACCGATTAATCTCTGAACAGCGAATTTTGCAACATTGGAAGCAAGTATGCTACATTAACCCCCTGCCTGTAAATAAAAAGTGAAGTATCACATCATCTGTGAGTAAATCTAAACTGTAAAGCATACTGAGCAAATCTATGGAACCAAGCCCGAGGAGCTTGTTTGAGTCCATACAGTGATTTGCGAAGAATATAGACATGATCAGGGTTACATGAATTGTGGAAACATGGGGGTTGGTGCATGTATACAGTCTCGGAAAGATCTCCGTGTAGGAAAGCATTCTTGACATCAAGCTGATGAATAGGCCAACATCGAGAGACAGAGAGACTCAGAACAGTCCAAATAGTCGCGGGCTTAACCACGGGACTAAATGTCTTACCACAATCGATATCAGGTCTTTGACTCTTCCCATTGGCCACTAAACGGGCCTTATACCTATCTAAAGAACCATCAGAGTGTAACTTACGTTTATATAACCACATAGATATGATAATATTGACCCCCGAGGGCCGCGGAACCAGAACCCAAGTACCATTTTTAATTAAAGTATTATATTCATCGGTCATTGCATGTTTCTAGTTAGGGTCGGCAAGGGCTTGGATATGTGATTTGGGGATGTCTGGTGATGTGGTAACATGTAAGTTCAGGCAAGAGATGGGTTTAGAAATTCCAGTTTTGGCACGAGTGAGCATGGGATGTTGGTTATGGGTGGTGGAGGAAGAAGTGCCCGGACCAATCAGAGAAGAAGGGATAGGGACTTCGACATTAGTAGAGGCCGAAGATGGAGGAGACGTGGGTGAGTCATGGGGAGCGGAAGTAGATGTAGGAGTATGAGTACTCGAATTTGGTGTACTCGGAGGTTCATGATGATGATGGTCAGGGTGAGGTTGGAATTCACCGAGAATATCAAGGAAGGAATAAGAGGGAGAGAAGTTTGGTTGCATGGAACCAAAAGGAAAGGTAGTCTCGTCAAATGTGACATGATGAGAGATGATAATCTTTTTGGATTCTAGGTCTAGACATCGGTACACACGATGGTTGGATGGGTAACCAAGGAAGATACATGGGCTAGAACGTTTAGCGAGTTTGTGAGGGGGGTCGAGATGCGGATACCATAAGCAATCGAAGACACGAAGGTGAGTAAATTTAGGGTTTTTGTTAAAAATGCGGGTGAATGGAATGTCATTGGAGATGGAGGTGGATGGTAGAATGTTAAGAAGATGTGTGACCATGTGAAGTGCCTCAACCCAATATTCGGGGGGAGGCGAGCATGAAATAGCAAAGAACGAACACTGTTATTGATGGTGCGGATCATGCGTTCCTACATACCATTTTGTTGAGAGGTATGAGGACAAAAGAAACGAAACTTAATGCCGTGAGTGGCAAAAAATTCTTGAAAGGAGGTATTATTGTACTCGCCCCCATTGTCACATTGTAGAGCTTTAATTGTTAAAGTGGGTTTTGACATATGCGTGAAAATGAAGAAATTTTGAGAAAACATCGGATTTCTTTCGTAGTGGATAAACCAGTAAGAAATGCGTATATGATCTAATAATAACATATAATATTTAAAGCCTCCTACGCTAGTAATGGGTGAAGTCCATAAATCAGAATGTATTATCTCAAAAGGTTTGGAAACAATCGAATCCGAACGAGAAAAAGGTAATCGAATTTTCCTAACTGACAAGCATGACATAAGGTATTAGCCAAAGCTTTATTACATTTAAAAAAAACACGAGAAACTAATGTGCGTAAAATATGATCGCTAGGGTGTCCAAGACGATTATGCCAAAGAGGTTGACTTATCGACAGTAAAGCAATGTTGGTGAGCTTAGAAGGTGTGACAGGATAAAGATCACCGTCACTGTCACATCGGAGGAGAGTGTGTTTGGTCTGGGCATCCTTCACAGAAAAACCAAAGTCGTCAAATTCAGTTGTAGCTTTATTATCTTTATTGAATTGTTTGACAGAAATTAAGTTCTTGACAATATTGGGTGTAACAAGAATATTATGGAGGTGCAGAGGTCGGTATGGGTTTGGTAAGGTGGCATTACGTGAAACTAATACCGGTATGGTTGAACCGTCACCGACAATAACCGACGATACAATGTTTTTATTAAAAACAGTATTGAGTTTACCTGAGTCCGACGCAAGGTGAACAGTGGCTCCAGTATCCATGTACCATCTGTCATCTCCCGAATCCTGAAGTGTACATACACTAAACGCTTAAGGAAGAGACGTAGCATCTCCAGTATTATGAGGTGGAAACCATGTCCAAGGTAGCGACTCACCGGAAGAAGTTCCAGTATTATACGCCTGTGGATAAGAAATATTCGGACCAGGCCCAAGAAGCCCAATATTATGCTGCCTAAAATTTTGTTGAGTATTATGTCCACTGTTACGTTTATTTTGGCTAGAAACATTATTTTGTTGGACATGTGTATAAAGTGGGCCATGTGGGTCATAAAACCAAAGCCAAGGGTTTCCATACTGATTTATCATACCTGTACGCATACCGCCTCCATTATTGCCTTCTCCGCCCCAATTATTATTATTTTCATTGTAACGATGAGTAATTCTATTTCCATTGCCGCTGTTTCGACCTCCATTTCCATTGCTCCGACTATTATTATTTCGACCACCTCTGTTACCACCATTCTTGTTCCGACTCCCTCCATTACCACTGTTGCGGTTTGCTTCAGTATACAAGATAGATGGGCTAGAGCTATTATCGTGATGTGATAATGTAGAAGGTTGTCGACGATTGTTCATGCGTTTTTCAGCAAGGAGGAACATGGAACGAGCTTGAAGAAAGGTAGGGAAAGGGTCTTTGTAAGTGATTATTTCAGCCGTGTTATCGAATTTTTCGGGCAGGCCGTTCACCATGTAGGTGACAAGGGTCTTATCGGGAACAAGAGTGCCAATATTTTCAAGAAGATCTGATATGGTTGAATTTGAAGACAATATTCATTAATGGTTTTATCACCGAGTACAATGGACCGGAGCTCGTTTTCAAGCTCGATCGCCCTACTTTCTTTGCTGTTTCGAAAGAGATTTTCAATGTGGTCCCATAATTGATGGGCAGAGTACTTACATTTAACTACGGATTGGAGAAGAGGTTTGCTAAGCGTTTCGTAGATCCAGAGTTTGATCAAGGAATCCGTCTTTTTCCATGTTTTATCTTCGGGTCCGGTTGCAACACTTGTTCCATCGAGATGACCAATCAAGTCAAAGGTCATACAATGAGTCTAGAAAAGCTCTCTCCAAGAATCATAGTTGAGCTCTTTGAGATCGAGATTCATATGGATGAAAGTGCGAATATTTGTGACACCAAAGTTGTTGGGTATATTGTAACGACCACTATACTTTTTAGGAGTTTGGGCAGTTTTTGACAACATTGTAAATCGAGGGACTATATGTGTAAAATATTAAATGAAATGGATAAAGTCCAGGATGAGGCAGAAGCCTCATTCACGTTCCATTTTATTTTAGAAAATAACTCTCCCAAAGTGATAAGAAAGCCTAGTGTGAAGAAAGATCAAATTGAGAAGAGAAAGTGGTGATTCCAACCTTGTTTGAAATCTCTCTCTATTATTTCAGCCGTTAGAGGTCATCTAAGTGTTTAAGGTGTAACATCCCGCGTTTTTCCGTTAAATTTAATTTTAACACCGTCTTTTTTTTTAAAACATAATCTTTCGTATTTAAATTAATAGTTTCCGTGAGTAACGTTCATTATATTTCCGCTATTTAATTTTGACATCACCCGTTTACTCGAGCGTTTTAAAAATATTCGATCGGTTAAATCCCGCACCCGCTTTGAAACTCGAGGGACCGGAGTTGCCAAATGGGCAAACTAGTTGACTAGGTCAACTAGTCAACCCATTTTTCATTCATTCCATCATCTCCCTCCTCTCTTTTCTCTCCATCTCAAGAACACACACACAAACCCATTCCATTCATTCATCATCTAAATTCAATCTTGGAAGCTCACAACAAATCCGACTACATATTCTTGATCCTCTCATCATTCTCTACGATTTGATACTAACTTCATTGATTTTGGGTAACATTTCTAAAACTCTAGATTTCTCTAAATTCGTGTTTTTGATTTGAAATGTTGTTAGTTAGTGTCTATGGCTCGTGTCTAGCATGAATATATGTTTTGTTTGCTCGATCTTGATGTTTTGGTGGAAGTATCATGAACTTGAAAAATTGCTTGTTTAATCTTTGATTTTGGATGATCAAATGTTGTTAGATTGTTAAAGTTCATGTGTTAATTGTGTTACTAGTATCACTAGCTTCGTTTTGATGCGTAGGTTGATTAAGGAAACTTCAAAAACATGAATATTGATTTTTGCGGATTTTGGTTAGGGTTTGATAGACTTAAAACGAGCTTTTGATGTTTCGAATGCCATGAAATGTTATTAGTAAGTGTTTAGTTGTAATGTATGCTTCATTACCTTCAAAACGGCATATCGTATGTGTAAATTGGATTCCCGAATCATAAAATACGTTTTACGAACTTGAAACCTTGAAAATAAACCTTTCATGATCAATTGACGAGTTTTCGGTTATTGTAAATGATGTTTTTGATTGATGATATGTGGTTAGTTGTATTCCTCGTCAAAATACCTTTTCGACGATATATGATAGGCATTATAAGTGTTTGCGAGTCAAGAATTGGGTTGGAAAAGGTTTTGGTTCGTGCACACTTGGAAAAACTGACCAGAATTCTCTGGCCAGGTAGTGGCGCGGCGCGCCACATCCCCGCGCGGCGCGCAGAATCGCCTGGCCAGATTCTGCTCACTTTGTCACATTTCACGCGAAATGTTTGACTAGCTACCGACCTCCGATTCACATGAAACTTGTTCTAATATGCTTATATATGAATAAAAACCTCAGAAAAATAGTTCGGGACCCGACCCGAATGCGTTGACTTTTTCGTTGACTTTGACCAAGTTTGACTTTTAGTCAAACTTAACCAAACTTTTATACAATCATTCTAACATGCTTTTTATACTTGTTTCTTGTATGAAACTTGACAACGTGATTCACATGCTATACTTAATCGAGTCGTAACGAGCCATAGGACTAATTGAACACATTTCACCCGACCTTGTGTCGTAACCGGTTAATTGATACAACTTACTTGTTTAGGTCAAGGCTAAGCAACTTTCATGCATACGTTACTTTGTGAAGTACTTTTATACTCGTGCACTCGAGGTGAGATCATAGTCCACTTTTTCAACAACTTTTTGTACTTTTAAATTGTGGGCTGAGAAACATATACTTTGTTACATTTTGTACTACTTGCTTTTATACTTTGAACACAAGTACAAGGAAAACAAACATTCCACAGCGAGTTAGAACAAAAATCCTCAATTCGATTATCATTAGTTACACTTGCAGGGTGTAAGCGAGAACTTATATTGTGTGGCCATACGGGTTTGACAAACCCTCATTCGGACGGTTCGCTACCGTTATGCGGATGAAATATATTTTCGAGAAACAGTGTATGTTCTAACACTATTGTGATGGGGTTCTATGGAAGGAAACGTTAAGTCTTGATAATTGGGTGCTCGCGAACAATACTTTTGGAATGCAAACGATTTTGATAATCAACTATGGGAATACTAAATCTTGTGGTTCAAAAACAACGTTTACAAATACACCTATGATTTCACCAACGTTTTTCGTTGACAGTTTTCTATATGTTTCTCAGGTTCATACTCGGCTACTTGATACATGCTTCCGCACTCTTTGATTACTTGATTGGAGTCGAGCATACATGCATACACTCTGATTTCTTGCTTGGGGTCAAGCATACATACATACATACGCTAGGGATAGCACTTTTGGATTCAAGCTTTTGTTTACATACTTACGCTATTTATAGCAACTGTGGTTTCAAACTAATTATGTCGCAAGTTATTTCATTCATATTTTGTAACTTTGTAAACTTAAACTTATTGTCGATCCGTTTGTTAAACTAAACTTTGTACCTTTCAAATGAATGCGACATAATTTTGGTCAAACGAGTCTCATATAGGGACTACGACCACGCAACGGGACCTAAGTTAACGGCGCCGTCAATAACGGTTTTGGTCGGGTCGTTACAAGTGGTATCAGAGCGTTGGTTGTAGGGAACTAGGACGTGCATTAGTGTGTCTAACAGAGTCGTTAGGACGCATTAGTGAGTCTAGACTACAACCGAATAGTTAATCATTGCATTCTGACATACAATTGCTATAGATAGCACTTACTTGACTACTTGTGCATTATACTTGAATCATTTTTAGGAAAACTTTTTAATGGTACCCAAACTTTCATCATACGAACTCGCATTCCGCCACTTTTTGGTAACACACGTAAATTCATGATTCATACACGTATGGATGACGACGACTTCATTAGTCACACTTGTTCGGGAACTCTGTCTCCCGGATTGTTATTTGCCACCGTTTCAACTTACTATCGGTTTCCCACTGGTGTTTCTTACTATCTACTTTTTGGTGTTACTACCATCACTACTCTAGGTGAGTATCGTCATCAACATTTATCACTACGGTTGCGTGCTACTTGTTATCATGACTCGTTACTCTTTTCATACCTAAATACATTATTGTTTGAATCGAACCGATTTGACGTTAACAATCATTTATACACTTCCCGCGGGGAAACACTTCTTTAGAGTTGTAGAAACTATTTCGATTTAATACGAGTCACGTTTGAGACGTCGTTACATTTTGTTCATTTTAGATTTTCGCGATGACACGAACTTGAATCTATAGAGTGATGTGGGAATGGAGGTATGAGTTAGCGTAATATAACGACACTCGATCAACGTGGTTATATTACGGTAAGACATACCAAAGTTCTAGTGACGCGTGATGGTGGTTAGACTCGATCAACCTAAACACCACCATGTGCCATGTACATGACTTCATCCTTTCATGTTTGGACATCCGAAAACTCCGAGAATATTGATAACAACCATACCGGGGACACCCCTTCGACTTTTGTCGAACTATACTTATGCTTCCGAATGAATTACCGATTCTTCTCGACTTCAACCGTATGTTACACGTGTATACTATCTCGTCCTCGCACAGTCTTATTGACTAATTACGATTTACTCGTTATGCTCGCACCGAGGCGGAAACTTCCCTCTCATCACACTCGTACTTCCGGTTCAGGAAATCTTTACTCTAAACTCTCAATGGGGGGAGAGACTCTCCACGTTATACTAGTATTCACCTCGAGGGTGAATAGTTCCGACGAACGTTTTTCTTTCAGAAACCGATGAGAACTTGCCCCGACGAACGTTTTTGGAAACTGATAAATCTTCCGCGACGCGAATTTTCTTGAGAAACTTGTCCTAGCTAACGTTTTCGATTCCTAGCAAACTTGTTCAAATATACCTTACGGAATGTACTTTGTTTCGGATCGAGATCCTCGTTTCACTTCTAGATTTTGGAGTACCTTACAAAAAGCCTCGGGACCACGTTTAGACATGAGTACCGCGTACCATCCGCAACCCGACGGACCGAACAAACATACGATTTAAGTCTTGAAAACCATAATACGAATTTGTATTACCAACTTCAAATTTTCTTGAGAAACGTCTTTGCCTTTAATCAAACTCTCTTACTACAAAATTTTCATTCGAGTATTGACGCCACGCCTTCGAAACCTTATATGACCGGAAACGTCATTCTCCTTTTGTCGAACCAAGTAAACGATGACCAATTCACCGGGACCGGGATTATTCATGAGCAACCGAGAAAATTTATTCATATTCAGGTAAAACCCTACGCGACTCGTAATCACCAAGAGCTACGCCGATGTTAGACGTAAACATTTTGAATTCTATGGGAAACCGCGTCACGTTAAGAGTCGCACCTTGGGAAGGTGCAATCCGTTTCGGGAAAACGTAGGAAGCTAAATCCGCGATATTTTGATCCTTTAAATTCTTGGGGTGTTTTGGACCCGTCGCTAGCCGTTTAGACTTTTCCGACTCATTTTGAGTCTCCGTTTATCCTACATTCGATGTATCAACTCAAAGACGTGTTTTGCGAAACGAGAACTTGTTATCTCCTTTGATGAACTCACTATCGACGATAACCCTCACTTCCTAGGAGGACCGGTTGAAACCATAAATCGTGAAGCCAAACCTTAAAACAACATATGATCCCGACCGTCAAAATTCGTTGAAATACCCTAGGACGTACTTCTCCCTCACTCGTAGAATTGGCAACGCAAGGTCTCGAGTAAGATTCAACAACTACTACTTCCAACTAAATTTCGGGACGAAATTTCTTTTGAGGTGTGGATAATGTAACATCCCGCGTTTTTCCGTTAAATTTAATTTTAACACCGTCTTTTTTTTTAAAACATAATCTTTCGTATTTAAATTAATAGTTTCCGTGAGTAACGTTCATTATATTTCCGCTATTTAATTTTGACATCACCCGTTTACTCGAGCGTTTTAAAAATATTCGATCGGTTAAATCCCGCACCCGCTTTGAAACTCGAGGGACCGGAGTTGCCAAATGGGCAAACTAGTTGACTAGGTCAACTAGTCAACCCATTTTTCATTCATTCCATCATCTCCCTCCTCTCTTTTCTCTCCATCTCAAGAACACACACACAAACCCATTCCATTCATTTATCATCTAAATTCAATCTTGGAAGCTCACAACAAATCCGACTACATATTCTTGATCCTCTCATCATTCTCTACGATTTGATACTAACTTCATTGATTTTGGGTAACATTTCTAAAACTCTAGATTTCTCTAAATTCGTGTTTTTGATTTGAAATGTTGTTAGTTAGTGTCTATGGCTCGTGTCTAGCATGAATATATGTTTTGTTTGCTCGATCTTGATGTTTTGGTGGAAGTATCATGAACTTGAAAAATTGCTTGTTTAATCTTTGATTTTGGATGATCAAATGTTGTTAGATTGTTAAAGTTCATGTGTTAATTGTGTTACTAGTATCACTAGCTTCGTTTTGATGCGTAGGTTGATTAAGGAAACTTCAAAAACATGAATATTGATTTTTGCGGATTTTGGTTAGGGTTTGATAGACTTAAAACGAGCTTTTGATGTTTCGAATGCCATGAAATGTTATTAGTAAGTGTTTAGTTGTAATGTATGCTTCATTACCTTCAACGGCATATCGTATGTGTAAATTGGATTCCCGAATCATAAAATACGTTTTACGAACTTGAAACCTTGAAAATAAACCTTTCATGATCAATTGACGAGTTTTCGGTTATTGTAAATGATGTTTTTTATTGATGATATGTGGTTAGTTGTATTCCTCGTCAAAATACCTTTTCGACGATATATGATAGGCATTATAAGTGTTTGCGAGTCAAGAATTGGGTTGGAAAAGGTTTTGGTTCGTGCACACTTGGAAAAACTGACCAGAATTCTCTGGCCAGGTAGTGGCGCGGCGCGCCACATCCCCGCGCGGCGCGCAGAATCGCCTGGCCAGATTCTGCTCACTTTGTCACATTTCACGCGAAATGTTTGACTAGCTACCGACCTCCGATTCACATGAAACTTGTTCTAATATGCTTATATATGAATAAAAACCTCAGAAAAATAGTTCGGGACCCGACCCGAATGCGTTGACTTTTTCGTTGACTTTGACCAAGTTTGACTTTTAGTCAAACTTAACCAAACTTTTATACAATCATTCTAACATGCTTTTTATACTTGTTTCTTGTATGAAACTTGACAACGTGATTCACATGCTATACTTAATCGAGTCGTAACGAGCCATAGGACTAATTGAACACATTTCACCCGACCTTGTGTCGTAACCGGTTAATTGATACAACTTACTTGTTTAGGTCAAGGCTAAGCAACTTTCATGCATACGTTACTTTGTGAAGTACTTTTATACTCGTGCACTCGAGGTGAGATCATAGTCCCACTTTTTCAACAACTTTTTGTACTTTTAAATTGTGGGCTGAGAAACATATACTTTGTTACATTTTGTACTACTTGCTTTTATACTTTGAACACAAGTACAAGGAAAACAAACATTCCACAGCGAGTTAGAACAAAAATCCTCAATTCGATTATCATTAGTTACACTTGCAGGGTGTAAGCGAGAACTTATATTGTGTGGCCATACGGGTTTGACAAACCCTCATTCGGACGGTTCGCTACCGTTATGCGGATGAAATATATTTTCGAGAAACAGTGTATGTTCTAACACTATTGTGATGGGGTTCTATGGAAGGAAACGTTAAGTCTTGATAATTGGGTGCTCGCGAACAATACTTTTGGAATGCAAACGATTTTGATAATCAACTATGGGAATACTAAATCTTGTGGTTCAAAAACAACGTTTACAAATACACCTATGATTTCACCAACGTTTTTCGTTGACAGTTTTCTATATGTTTCTCAGGTTCATACTCGGCTACTTGATACATGCTTCCGCACTCTTTGATTACTTGATTGGAGTCGAGCATACATGCATACACTCTGATTTCTTGCTTGGGGTCAAGCATACATACATACATACGCTAGGGATAGCACTTTTGGATTCAAGCTTTTGTTTACATACTTACGCTATTTATAGCAACTGTGGTTTCAAACTAATTATGTCGCAAGTTATTTCATTCATACTTTATAACTTTGTAAACTTAAACTTATTGTCGATCCGTTTGTTAAACTAAACTTTGTACCTTTCAAATGAATGCGACATAATTTTGGTCAAACGAGTCTCATATAGGGACTACGACCACGCAACGGGACCTAAGTTAACGGCGCCGTCAATAACGGTTTTGGTCGGGTCGTTACATAAGGTAAACCCTAATCCAAATTTATATGTTCTATTTATGATTCAAAGTTTGGGTTTGTTAGTGATAATAAACCCCTTTACTTATTGAATTGGGGTTTAGTGAGTCTAAATTCGAGTTGTGCAAACCTTTTGTGTGGGTTAGGGTTGGTTATTGAATTGTAAACTTGTAATTAAGCAATTGGTACTCTTTTGCTAGTGATTATAAGTGTTTAACTAGTTAAGTATGTCTAGAGTTCAAGTGTTGGTCAAACCTAATTGTTGACTTTAATTAGTCAAATTAGGGTTTTGAGTTAATTTGGTGAAAATTACATATTACATATCTGCTTAGTGTATAAGTGTGGTGTTAAAACATAGTCACTACTTAAGTGGTAATTATGGGATAATTTTTGTGAGTCAATTGGGTTGTCAAGTGCAAATGGGTCAAAGTTGCACTTGTGGTTGTAAATAATTTTAGCTTATTGAAAATTATTCTTATAGGCTAATTGTTGGTGTTTGGAGCTTGAAAATAAGTGTCTTGGCGATTTCTTGTGCAAGAATAAGGTGAGTTTAATAAATATATATATGTGTGTGATAATGCTAAAAACGAACATATATTTCATAGCATTATCCCTCAAGAAAGACAAGCTTTTAGTTGCAACTGTTCTATTTACAAGTGATATTCGTTTAAATAATAAAAGGTGAAGACAAAAGACAGATTCGACGAATTGAATATGCAGACGACCAAAAAGCTTAAAAGTACAAAGTACAATCAAAGTGGTTCAAATTATTAATGAGAAACGTCTCAAAATTAGAAGAGTACAAGCCGCAAAACGCAAAATACAAGATATTAAATTGTACGAAAGGACGTTCGAAAATCCGGGACCGGGACCAGAGACTAAAAATTACAAGTCAACTATGCACATGAATATAATATAATATATAATTAATTCTTAAAATTATATATATATATATATATATATATATATATATATATATATATATATATATATATATATATATATATATATATATATATATATATATTATATTATTATATAAAACCGTCGGCAAGAAGAAAACAACAACATGTGAGCTCTCCCAGCTGGCCATGCGATCGCATGGCCAGGAAGAAGGAAATCTATGCGATCGCATGACCCCAATTTGAGGGTCAGGTCCTATAAATTTCGCAGTTTTGGTTGAACAAACACACATCTTTTTCTTTCATTTCTCTCAACGTATAAATAAATAAATATATATATATATATATATATATATATATATATATATATATATATATATATATTATAATTTTAATTTTAATTTTAATAATAAGGGTATGTTAGCGAATGTTGTAAGGGTGTAAGTCGAAATTCTGTCCGTGTAATGCTATGCTATTATTAATCATTTTAAGTTATGTTCAACCTTTTTAAATTAATGTCTCGTAGCTAAGTTATTATTATGCTTATTTAAACCGAAGTAATCGTGATGTTGGGCTAAATATTAAAATTGGGTAATTGGGCTTTGTACCATAATTGGGGTTTGAACAAAAGAACGACACTTGTGGAAATTAGACTATGGGCTATTGATGGGCTTTATATTTGTTTAATTAAATGATAGTTTATTAATTTAATATAAAGATTTACAATTGGACGTACCTATAAATAACCATATACACTCGATCGGACACGATGGGCGGGATATTTATAAGTACTAATAATCGTTCATTTAACCGGACACGGGAATGGATTAATAGTCAATGGACTTATTAAAACAGGGGTGAATTATATACAAGGACACTTGGTGTAATTATAGTTTAAGTCCCCGATTAGTTGGAATATTTGACTTCGGATATAAGGATAATTTGGACACTCGCACTTTATATTTATGACTGATGGACTGTTATGGACAAAAACCAGACGGACATATTGAATAATCCAGGACAAAGGACAATTAACCCAAGGTAATAAACTAAAATCAACTCGTCAAACATCATGATTACGGAAGTTTAAATAAGCATAATTCCTTTATTTCATATTTAATTGCACTTTTAATTATCGCACTTTTATTTACTGTCATTGTATTTAAATGCACTTTTAATTATCGTACTTTTTAATTATAGTAATTTTATTTATCGTCATTTTATTTATCGCACTTTTATCGCAATTTCATTATCGTTATTTACTTTACGCTTTAATTTAAGTTATATTTATTTTTAATATTTTACATTAGGTTTTAACTGCGACTAAAGTTTTAAAATCGACAAACCGGTCATTAAACGGTAAAAACCCCCTTTTATAATAATAATACTACTTATACATTGTTGGAATTTAATATAACAACATGATCTTAATGTTAACTTGATTACTAAACCAATTTAGTAAGATATATAGCAAGCGGAAGCATGATTTATTAAGAAACAAGTGTATATATTTAACCATTTATTTGAATTCCAAGTAGATATCAAGTCATGAAATAATGCTTACATAATAGAAGTAGTTTAGAGGTTATACCTTCTCCAAATTAGGAGGTTAATAAGTGATGATGAAGATGATGAACAAGTGTGTAAAACCCAATCCTTTGATGCACCAACACCACCCTTTAAGTTAGTTAAGATGTAGACACTTAACTAGCTAATTAACCAAGCTCAATATCCTTTTGTTTGCACCTAATTTTCTGGACAGCAGCAATTAGAAAGATGATGATGAATGTAAGTTCCACAACTATGAAACCTCAAGAGATAATACCCCAAGCCAACCTCCAACACCTAGTACTTTGGTTAGGATTTAATGATGCTTGATTATCACTTGAAAAACCAAACTTTTGAACCCCTTTTTGCTGCTGAATTATCATGACAGAAACAGCATCCAGGAAGCAGTTTTATTGCTTGGTTTTTTCACTAGAATATGTGTAATTGCATGTAGTTTTAAGTCTCCAACAAGTCCTACCTCTTTTACCCATGCTCATGAGGAGTTGTGCTACTTAAAAGCAACAAAAGACTAAGCATGAGTGACCTTCTTGGAGTCCCAAAATCTGCCCACCATGGGAGTATTATAACATTATTGTAATTGTTTTATAAAACTTGTTAATACAATTACAAAACTTGTTAAATAAAACCATGCATTATTTATGTTACTTACATTTTATAAACCTTTTATAAAATATAACATAATATAATCATTTAAACCTATAAACAATTATATATAAATTATCCACATAATTTATCTCAAGTGATAATACTTTAGAAAACCGATTTTCTAAATGTCAAGTGTCGCGTATTTATTTAACGATCCAACCGTTAAGATTAAATACTTGTAAAGTGTTGATAAGCTTGTTATTGGGTATGACCCGACTTGGATCATAACACATTAGCCACATTAATTTAATATGTCTCTCGGGCATACAAAATACCTTCAATCTCCCACTTTCACGAGAAACATAAGAAATTAATGCAAGTGATGGATACCACCTAACGACTACCTTTGATGCCCCGTACAAAACCATCGTGTACGAATCATCAACAACAGGATCATTACAAGGTTAAGTACTATATGCTGTAATAAAAGAAGTTGCATTCACGATAAAAAGATGACGTCATAACCGACATCAATTGTTTTACACCAACAGTATGCTTCTACGAATAGCAAGCATGAATAAATGTATGTGACCCTTAGGTCGTTAAAAAACATAGTTTCAAATGTATTAAAGTCTGAATGCAAGTTAAACAGTTCATGCGGTGATAACACTAGAGCAGCGGGTGGCTACGGCAAGACTAGCACACAGCGGAAGCAAATAACCTTAAGCACCTGAGAAAAACATGCTTAAAAACGTCAACACAAAGGTTGGTGAGCTATAGTTTAAGTATAACAGTATGTAAGGTAGGCCACGAGATTTCAGTGCTACAAAGAGCGTTTCAAAACAGTATGATAAAGTATATGTTAACCGTGGGCACTTGGTAACTAACTTAACGTTTATACCCCCTGAAAGTACACTTGGAAAGTGCGTATATCTGCGAAGTATTAAACACTCGTTAAATGCTAGCGCTACTAGCCCGAGTGGGGATGTCAAACCCTATGGATCCATATCTAAGATTCGCGTTCACCGGTTCAAAAACCAATGACTAAACGTTACCGAGCTAAAGGGAATGTTTCTGCCGTTATATAACCCACACATATATAAAGTTTAAGTACTCGTGCCTAGTATGTAAAACATAAAATCCGCATGTATTCTCAGTTCCCAAAATAAGTTAAAGTAAAAAGGGAATGCTATAACTCACAATGATAAAGTAGCGGTAAAGTATGACTCGGAAAGTAAGCAAGTAATGAAGGTTGTCCAAACGGGTCCTCAACCTAAGTCAAATAGTACTAAGTCAGTAAATCGTCCGAATAGGTTTAAAAGTATGTAAATAAGGTCTTAAAGGTCATCATCATTCATCATTAAACAAAAGGTGTAAGGTAGGTTTCGTTCATGAAAGTAGTTTAAAACAAAGGCTGACTTCGATCAGTCACCACAGCCTCTAACCTTACTGAATTAAGGTGAGACCAGTGGCCATGGCTCCGTATATGAGTCCTTTAAGTGTGGTAAAATTTACAGAAGCAAACTCATCTTCGTTTGACCATGGCGACGGTCTAAGTGCGAGTAGGTCAGAAATTTCTGCACAACGTTAAAAGGACATAGTGACGATCGGAGGGCCATAAATCCTAAACCGTAACTCGGATTAAGACGAGTCCTATATGAAAAATTATCTACTCGAAAATATCTATCTGAAAATCAAGGTTACAGTAGCCCAGGTGTACTCGTCTGTTACAGAACCCAGAAAAACAGTAGGCAGAAGACAGAAAACAGAAAAATAGTGGGTTCCGGTGGTCTTGGTGCTCGATGCTTATCACGGTTCTCATCCTTGATGCATATAGCTTCAAGTGTACAACCCGTTGATGTGTTTGCATCATTTTCACTAAGGTTTGACCATCATAACCCAAGTGTAAGTCTAAGACATGAAGCACAACTCACTTAAGTGTTGCAAGTGTTTTGATGAACCAAAGTTACATCAAAGTCTTAGATTCAACACATACATAAAATGTAAAAGTAATATTAAGCAAGTTTGACTTATCAAGACACTATTGTAAGTCTAAGATGTATATCACAACTCACTTAAGAGTTGTATGAAGTTTGATGAACCAAAGTTGCATCAAAGTCTTAGATTTAACACCTACATGAGTTATAAAAGTAATATTAAGTTATGAACTTTAAAGTAGACTTATGTAAACAAGATCTTAAGTTGTAGAACATAGTTCTTAGTTAGATCTTGAAGATCTAGATCAAATATAAGTGTACAAAGTTATAATTAAAAAGTTTCATTTACATGTTCTTGAACTAGTAAAGTTAACTTTTAGTTCAAGAGAAATGAGATCAAGACTAACTTGTAGTACTTGACCAACAACAACCAAAATCACAAAATTAAAGTGCAAGTAAATGAAGTAGTAAACTAAATAAACAAGTTAATAAGTCATGATTGTTCATACTTTAAAGATTCAAACCAAAGTTTGATCTTTAGAAAGTAAACTTTAGTTTACTTCATGAACTTCAAGTATGAGTTACAACACATGAACTTTCTTTCTTTAAACAAGTATTAAGTGGAGATCATAAACTAGAAAGTTTATGTCTTATATGTTCTTGTTAGAACAAGATAGATGAAGAATCAAACTAACAAGTTTGCTTCTTAGAAAATAATAAGTAAACAACAATAAGTAAGTAACAACAACAAGGAACTAGTAAACAAAACAACTACAAGTAAGTAATAATAACAATCAACAAAAGAATGATGATGAGAGTGTTGTTTGGTTCGGTTTTTAAGCCAAGAAAAGAGGAAGAAGTGTTCATGATACTTACAATATTTGAGAGAGAAAAGAGAGAAAAAGTTGAGAGAATTTCAAGTATTTGTGTGTGTGTAAATGAGAGAGTAACCAAGTGAGTAAGTAGTAAGTAAAAAAAAAGATTTTGAATCCCTCCCACCTATGGTAGATCACGGCCAGCAGAAAAAAAAAGGGGAGGGAGAAGTTCAATGGTCACTTGCATGTAAAGCCTTAAAAGTGTGGATAAAAGATGGGTTTACATGGGGATTATATGTTAACTAGATTCCAATTGTTCTTAACTAACTAGTTTCCATTTACAAGTAATACTTACATGTGATGATGGGCTAATTAAGTCCATATAAGAAGTAGGGTGGGCTAATCAAGTCCATTAAAGTGAGCCCAAGTCCAATTAAGTGATAATTAAAGTAAAAGTCCACTAACACTAGTAAAGGCCCAAGTACTAACTAATAACCATAGTTAATTAAAATGATTAATAAAACTTAATCATGAATGCAAATAATATCTAAAAATATTATTCGTGAAAGTTTCGTGTGTCACAAAGGCGTTTCGGGCAATTAAAGTCAAGTACGGGCAATCATGGCAACATGCAAATGTAATAACATACATTCGTTTAATCACAAGTATTATTAATAATAATTATTAATAAATAAACGTTGGAAAATCTAGGGTCGTTACATTACCCACCTGTTAAAGAAAATTTCGTCCCGAAATTTTAAGCTGAGGTAGATGGAGGAGTCGGGAAAAGGTGAGGATACTTCCGCATAATTTGATCCTCTCGTTCCCAAGTAAACTCAGGTCCTCGTTTGGCATTCTATCATACTCGGACGATCGGAATCTTGTTGCGTTTCAAAGTTTTGATCTCACGATCCATAATCTCAACTGCTTCTTTCACAAAGTGGAGTATGTCGTCAATCGTAAGTTCCTCAAGTGGTATGATAAGTTCAGGTGCAGCAAGACACTTCTTCAAGTTTGACATGTGGAAGGTAGGATGAACTGAGCTCAGTTGTGCTAGTAGATCCAAACGGTAAGCAACGGGTCCAACACGTTCCAAAATTTCGAAAGGACCAATGTATCGCGGGTTTAACTTTCCACGTTTTCCAAAGCGAATCACACCTTTCCAAGGTGCAACCTTTAATATTACACGGTCGCTAATGTTGAATTCAAAGTCTTTACGTTTAAGATCGGCATAACTCTTTTGGCGATCACGGGCAGTCTTAAGTCTAGCTTGAATCTGATCAATCTTCTCCGTCGTTTCATGGACTACCTCGGGTCCGGTGATTTGCTTTTCGCCTACTTCGGCCCAACAAATAGGAGATCGGCACTTGCGGCCATACAATACTTCAAAAGGTGCGGCATTAATGCTCGAGTGATAACTGTTGTTGTACGAGAATTCGGCTAGTGGCAAATGCCTTTCCCAGGCTTTTCCAAAGTCAATGACACATGCACGTAACATGTCCTCCGAGGTCTGAATCGTTCATTCACTTTGCCCGTCAGTCTGAGGGTGATAAGCAGTACTCATGTCAAGACGAGTTCCCATGACTTCTTGCAAAGAACGCTAAAATCTAGAAGCAAAACGGGAATCGCGATCTGAGATGATCGATAAAGGTACACCATGATGAGATACAACCTCCTTGATGTATAGTTGAGCAAGTCTCTCCATTGTATCTGTTTCCTTCATCGCTAGAAAGTGTGCAGATTTGGTAAGACGGTCAACGATAACCCAAATAGTATCGCATCCGCCCACCGTCTTTGGTAGCTTGGTGATGAAATCCATCGTTATCCTTTCCCACTTCCATTGTGGGATTTCCAGTTGTTGAAGTAAACCAGATGGTCTCTGATGCTCGGCTTTAACCTTCGAGCAAGTCAAACACTTACCAACATAAGTCGCAACGTCCTTCTTAAGATTCGGCCACCAATACTGTTCTTTAAGGTCGTGGTACATTTTGCCCGCTCCAGGGTGAATCGAATATCTCGATTTGTGTGCTTCATCAAGTATAAGGTTCCGTAGATCTCCATAAAGAGGTACCCAAATTCTTCCGGCATAACATCGGAGTCCAGACTCCCTAACCTCGAATCGAGAGACAAGTATGTTCAAATGTTCGTGAGATATATTCTCCTCCTTGAGAGCCTCATCTTGGGCTACTCTGATCTGGTTGTTGAGGTTCGAATGGATGGTGATGTTCAGAGCCCTAACACGAAGAGGTGCCGTCCTCTCCTTTCGGCTTAAAGCGTCAGCTACAACATTGGCCTTGCCAGAATGATAACGAAGTTCACAATCGTAGTCGTTGAGCGTCTCGATCCGTCGACGCTTGTGACGACCCAGAAATTTTCGACTAAATTTAAACTTTATCTTTATATTATTCTGACACGATAAGCAATGTTTGTTAAGTTAAATCTCAAGGATTTTAAACTATGTTTATACATTCATTTAAACCTCGACCAAATTCCAATGATTCACGAACCATTAAATGAACATATATGAATATGTATGTATATGTGTATATATTATAAATTGAAAATGTCAAAAAAGTATTTAAACGTATAATGCTTTACATGAACGTATTTGTTTCAATATGATTATCGACGAAATTAAAAAAAAAATATTAAATGCTTGAATTACCAGAAACATTGAATTATGATTACAAGTCTCTGTTGAGAGGTCCACTATGATTGAAAAAATCTATTCCTTTTAACGATATTCGGAATAATTTGTAAAGCTATTTATAAATAAAAACAAAAAGTGTCATTTACGAAAGTTAGACAAAAGTTAGTGGAGAATTGGTTTCCATAATATTCTATTAATCTATTTTCAAACGTACAAAAACGTTTTCAGTTTAAAAAGAACTTTATTATTAAAATATATATAACTTTTATAAATATCTAGAATCACTTTTGACAACTCATTATTTAACCAGTATAATAAATATAATGATATTTATATTTTATTTCATTAAATATATATAATGATTTAAATTAATATTATATATATTTATACGCGTATTATACATACATAGTTTTTATACTTTTACTATACTTTAACTTTACATTTACTTTACTTTTACTTTACTTTAACTTTAATAATTCACTTTAATAATTCATACTTTAATAATTCACTTTAATAATTCATACTTTAATAATTCACTTTAATAATTCAAAAATCTATTATAAATAGAATTCAATAGGTTTCATTATTTCATAGAAACTTGAAAATATATTTCTCTAAACTCTCTCAATCGATTTACAAATATATATATATATATATATATATATATATATATATATATATATATATATATATATATATATATATATATATATATTTGCTCTGTATTATTTCAAGATATTATTAGTATACATAAAATATTACGACGGAGTGATGTCCGAGTGATTTCAAAATAGTTTTTTGAATGAGTCGAAGCTAAGGAAATTATGGGTTATAGCTATGGAGGTGATGGGTATGGTTCATGGGTATGCTCGTGAGGTCAATCTAGTGTTTATCATCTCCGTTGCGTCTACGTACTTTCCTGCAATATTAAATCTCAATATTGATACGTTCGTGAATCCGAGGCCAACCTTGCACTTGTTAAATGACGTTATATGTATTTTTACTACGAAATACAGTATGGTGAGTTTCATTTGCTCCCTTTTTAATTGCTTTTGCAATATATATTTTTGGGCTGAGAATATATGCGCTGCTTTTATAAATGCTTTACGAAATAGAGACAAGTGATCAAAAATGATAATTCTGCGGATTGATGTGCTAGGTAATTTAGTTACATGTTATAAGAGCATGTGAGCGCGAATCCTAAAGATAGATCTATCGGGCTTAACACCCCCATCCTGTAGGCTGCACTAGACATAAGAGCTAGTGGGCGGATGTTTAGTACTTCGAGGATTATTTATACACTTGCGAGTGTACGTATCCATCTTTGCGAAGATGACTTATTATATTATTGTTAAGGTTGGTTACTGAGGCCTCAACATAAGCAGAACGGTTTTATACACTTGCGAGTGTACATATATTTATAAACGGAAATCTTGTGGTCTATTAATATATTGAAATGATTGTTATGATAAACCTATGAACTCACCAACCTTTTGGTTGACACTTTAAAGCATGTTTATTCTCAGGTATTAAAGAAATCTTCCGCTGTGCATTAGCTCATTTTAAGGATATTACTTGGAGTCATTCATGGCATATTTTGAAAGACGTTGCATTCGAGTCATTGAGTTCATCAAGATTATTTTTAAGTCAATTATAGTTGGATGTATTATGAAATGGTATGCATGCCGTCAACTTTCGTTGTAAAGAAAGTTTGTCTTTTAAAAACGAATGTAATGTTTGTAAAATGTATCATATAGAGGTCAAATACCTCGCAATGTAATCGACTATTATGAATCGTTTATAATGTATATGAACGGGTCATTTCAGTTGGTATCAGAGCAGTGGTCTTAGCAAACCAGGTCTGCATTAGTGTGTCTAACTGATAGTCGTTAGGATGCATTAGTGAGTCTGGACTTCGACCGTGTCTGCATGTCAAAAGTTTTGCTCATCATTCTTGTCAGAAATTACTTGTTTATCATTCTTAGTCTAGACACATCTTATTGCATTGATTGCATGAATAGTGTATAGACAAAATTCATATCTTAGCGTATCTGCTAATTCATATCTTAACGTATCTGTTACTATAAATTTTGCCTGACATATTCCGTAAATTCCTCCGTAATCTACGAAATCTTTTGCGCTATATATATAGATATTCTATGTAATTAGAATACCACCCGATAGCTGAAAAATCCTTTATTCAATCGAACGAAATGGAATTCGTCATTAGTTCAAGTCCCTCGAATTCCGATATGGAATCCCACTCAAGCTCCGAAAGCAGTGTGACCGGAATGGATCAACCAATTAGCCATCATCTATTCTGGATGAATTGGAGATAGGTTCGTAGCCTCCTTAATAATTGGAGACAAGAAGAAGATGATCTCTTCCATCCACCACATTGCCCTCTTGGCGATGAACCTGAAGCACTTACCGGCGAACTGGTCTGAAACACCATTTGCTCTCTCATTTTCAGAGTATCTCGTCATGATTATATATACTACATCAAATTCTAGATTTTATTTATCCGCTCGTCCGAACCGACAATCACCCCGGTGTAACAGAAGAAGTCAACGTGCTTCGCGCTCGAGTAGTGGCTTTAGAGAATATGGTGCAAGGGTTACAAACACCAACAAATAACGAAGTATTAATTCATAATTTCAATTTTATTGAATAAATACTCCGTAGAAGTTATGTAATTTCTAAAGTCTTTAGGGATTATTCAGTTCTAGTTTCAACCGTAAATCAAATGAGTTTAATTTAATATTAACTCATTAAATCTATGTTACATCTGAAGAAAATATGCACATATATATTTTCATAAAGACTGTAATAAAATTCTGTTGTACAAAATATTAATTGTGAAAAAAAAAAAATTTAACGGGTAGGTAATACCCGAGAGATATATAAATTCACAATTAATATGTTACATTTTTCGAATCTGATTAAGCAAATCATCAACTATACTCCCAAAATCTCACAACAATATACATTCTTGTATAGTAATCAAAACAACCATTCTCACCCAAATTTGATTACGCATTCTGATTTTGACAAATCAAAATCTAAGTCATGATTTAACAGAAGACATCACTCTTAGATTCCTACATCTTTCAAAGCTATACTTTGACTTCAAAACTGTGTTAGAACATCATATGTATATTAACGATTACAAACTGTGTTCAAACTCTCCGAAGTTTTCGAAGACACTTCAAACAATGAACAATCGAGATGATAATCCAACCACATATTACCCACATTTATGTACCAAAAAAGCTCTCGAAGCCAAAGTTATAGTTCAACGCGTATCCGTGTCAGACCCTTTGGCATTTATTAGCTAAAATGACTTTTCAATTCTTTTTCAAAGTAGACAGTTTTGTCACAGCTCCAGCAAGTCAACTTCGACTTTTCAGTCAGACTAGTCTTATTATAACCTCGATAGATACGTTGCCCTTTCGCCAACGTTACCGGGGAATCGTTTATATTCACCACATTAGCAATAAAGTTACCAACAAATTCACTGATCTTTGACTTTCCAAAAAAAAAAATCATTATAATTATCGAAACCCTATCATATATTTATTCGTACCTTATAACAAGAATTGCCATACCAATTATTGAGAATCAGCAATCAGTATTTTGAAACCTCGCAGCATGTCTACATCAACAATTACATATACACACAACGTCTACCTCCAAGACTTACATTCTTTGAATGAGAAATTTCTGAAAAACACTCTAAACTGCGAACCAGTTCTCGAAATTTTGAAAAATGCTGATGAAGCAACAAAAACTGTAAACGACCTTAATAGTAAAAAGTTGGATTATAAAGGATAGTATATTGGCAAAGCTCAGAAAAAGAGAAGCTTTAGATCTGGAAAACGGATTGAGCAAAGTATGAAGGAGGCTGTGGACAAATCATAAAGGCTGAACCTGCCTTCAAAGGATCCAAATGATTCATTACTTGCTGAAGTCATTAACGAATACCTTGCTCCTAACTCTAAACCCCTGCGGACAATATCCTTCATCATCCTCTGATATTAGACATTCTAAGATATCATCGTATCTTTCATTATAAATATCATCCATACTTCTGAAGATATTTTTATAATTATTCTTATCTGAAATCATTTACCTCTTCGCGCTATCTGTATTATATCATAAAGGAAACTATTTTAGTTTCTAAATTCTGAAACATTCGAGTTTAAAATAGGAATATTCTTGAAGAAGTGTTGGGAGCTGAAGCATGAGTTAGTATAATATAATGACACTTGATCAACGTGATTATATTACAGTAATTCATGCTGAGTTTCTAAATGGAACATGATGATTCACAGATCATAACGTCATCATGTGCTATGTTACACGACTCTTGTATTCTATTTAATCTCTAAAAATATCAAGAATATATTTTCTTGATGATTCGGTCTTTTCAGGGTATTTTGGTAAATTAACAAATCAAGATCGTGTCATTACAATTTCCTTCCTAGAACATTAACAATGTTCATTCTGAAATTTATATCTGCGAATTCTGGACCATTACAAGTGGTGCTTAATCGCAAGAAGAAGAAACGAAAGGACAAAGCTCCGAACTAGAAATGGGAGTATAAATCATAGCAAATAGAAGAGAGCATTAACTGTGGATGACAATGATTATAGAAGAAGCAAGGACTTTGAAATATAAGGGAAGATATAAAACCCAACAACAACCCAGAAATCACAAATCGTATATATCAATGCATATAGCAATATAAAGACACGGGAGAACTAAAAACACTATAAAACCAAGAGTATAGTATAAGTAAATAGATTCTTCCGGAGGCAGATGAAAAAGAAGAATGACAGATATGAAAGTGAGGAGTATATCGAGAATCAGTACTGGATGAAGCATATTGACAAATACTTTAAAATATGAGTTGAGGGAGAAAGAATAGAAGGTGTGAGTTGTAAGGAAACGAAGGAGGTGGATTTATAGTGAAATACCCGACAGAGAAATCAAGATGGATTATCGTATTAATTCGAAGAGAATCATAATCTCCTTAATCACCGAAGCATCAAATCCAACATAGATTACAAAGATTTTCTTTAAATTCGGAGATCAATTGTGATGACGTCAAAAGATATGACGAATCACTATAATCTTATTTCCTTCATTTACGATAACTTCCCTCATACGCTTCGAGTAATCGAATTATTTTATCCATACTTCTTAGACATGATAAAACTTTATAATCGTCATAATAACATTCTCATTGTTAGTCATGACGACCTCTATCAAATTTCGGGGACGAAATTTCTTTAACGGGTAGGTACTGTGACGACCCAGAAATTTTCGACTAAATTTAAACTTTATCTTTATATTATTCTGACACGATAAGCAATGTTTGTTAAGTTAAATCTCAAGGATTTTAAACTATGTTTATACATTCATTTAAACCTCGACCAAATTCCAATGATTCACTAACCATTAAATGAACATATATGAATATGTATGTATATGTGTATATATTATAAATTGAAAATGTCAAAAAAGTATTTAAACGTATAATGCTTTACATGAACGTATTTGTTTCAATATGATTATCGACGAAATTAAAAAAAATATATTAAATGCTTGAATTACCAGAAACATTGAATTATGATTACAAGTCTCTGTTGAGAGGTCCACTATGATTGAGAAAATCTATTCCTTTTAACGATATTCGGAATAATTTGTAAAGCTATTTATAAATAAAAACAAAAAGTGTCATTTATGAAAGTTAGACAAAAGTTAGTGGAGAATTGGTTTCCATAATATTCTATTAATCTATTTTCAAACGTACAAAAACGTTTTCAGTTTAAAAAGAACTTTATTATTAAAATATATATAACTTTTATAAATATCTAGAATCACTTTTGACAACTCATTACTTAACCAGTATAATAAATATAATGATATTTATATTTTATTTCATTAAATATATATAATGATTTAAATTAATATTATATATATTTATACGCGTATTATACATACATAGTTTTTATACTTTTACTATACTTTAACTTTACCTTTACTTTTACTTTACTTTAACTTTAATAATTCACTTTAATAATTCATACTTTAATAATTCACTTTAATAATTCATACTTTAATAATTCACTTTAATAATTCATACTTTAATAATTCACTTTAATAATTCAAAAATCTATTATAAATAGAATTCAATAGGTTTCATTATTTCATAGAAACTTGAAAATATATTTCTCTAAACTCTATCAATCGATTTACATATATATATATATATATATATATATATATATATATATATATATATATATATATTTGCTCTGTATTATTTCAAGATATTATTAGTATACATAAAATATTACGACGGAGTGATGTCCGAGTGATTTCAAAATAGTTTTTTGAATGACTCGAAGTTAAGGAAATTATGGGTTATAGCTATGGAGGTGATGGGTATGGTTCATGGGTATGCTCGTGAGGTCAATCTAGTGTTTATCATCTCCGTTGCGTCTACGTACTTTCCTGCAATATTAAATCTCAATATTGATATGTTCATGAATCCGAGGCCAACCTTGCACTTGTTAAATGACGTTACATGTATTTTTACTACGAAATACAGTATGGTGAGTTTCATTTGCTCCCTTTTTAATTGCTTTTGCAATATATATTTTTGGGCTGAGAATATATGCGCTGCTTTTATAAATGCTTTACGAAATAGAGACAAGTGATCAAAAATGATAATTCTGCGGATTGATGTGCTAGGTAATTTAGTTACATGTTATAAGAGCATGTGAGCGCGAATCCTAAAGATAGATCTATCGGGCTTAACACCCCCATCCTGTAGGCTGCACTAGACATAAGAGCTAGTGGGCGGATGTTTAGTACTTCGAGGATTATTTATACACTTGCGAGTGTACGTATCCATCTTTGCGAAGATGACTTATTATATTATTGTTAAGGTTGGTTACTGAGGCCTCAACATAAGCAGAACGGTTTTATACACTTGCGAGTGTACATATATTTATAAACGGAAATCTTGTGGTCTATTAATATATTGAAATGATTGTTATGATAAACCTATGAACTCACCAACCTTTTGGTTGACACTTTAAAGCATGTTTATTCTCAGGTATTAAAGAAATCTTCCGCTGTGCATTAGCTCATTTTAAGGATATTACTTGGAGTCATTCATGGCATATTTTGAAAGACGTTGCATTCGAGTCATTGAGTTCATCAAGATTATTTTTAAGTCAATTATAGTTGGATGTATTATGAAATGGTATGCATGCCGTCAACTTTCGTTGTAAAGAAAGTTTGTCTTTTAAAAACGAATGTAATGTTTGTAAAATGTATCATATAGAGGTCAAATACCTCGCGATGTAATCAACTATTATGAATCATTTATAATGTATATGAACGGGTCATTTCAACGCTGTCTCATATTCAGTTGCTTCTGATCAAAGATGTGCTGGAGACTCTTGTGATCGGTGAAGATAATGCTCTTACTTCCATACATATGATGTCTCCACAATTTAAGAGCAAAGACAACGACTCCAAGTTCAAGATCGTGGGTAGTGTAGTTTCGCTCGTGTATCTTCAATTGACGGGAGTCGTAAGCAATGACCTTTGATCGTTGCATCAGTACACAACCAAAACCACTCTTCGATGCATCACAATAAACAACAAAGTCGTCTCTGCCCTCAGGAAGTGATAGGATAGGTGCGGTGGTTAACTTCTTCTTCAAAGTTTGAAATGCTGATTCGTGTACGGGTTCCCAAATGAACTTCTTGCCCTTGTGAGTCAGTGCGGTCAAAGGACGCGCAATCAGAGAGAAACCTTCGATAAACCTTCGGTAGTAATCGATGAGACCTAGGAATTGGTGAATGTGGGTCGGAGTAGTGGGAGTCTCCCAATTTCTGATAGCTTCAATCTTGGTGGGATCAACTTTGATACCCTGGTCGCTCACAACATGACCCAGAAACTGGACTTCCTTCAACCAAAATTCACACTTGGAGAATTTGGCGTAAAGTTGCTCTTGTCTCAAGAGTTCAAGTACTAGTCAGAGGTGTTGCTCATGCTCTTCTTCGCTCTTAGAATAGATGAGGATATCATCTATGAAGACGATAACAAACTTATCCAAGTACGGCTTGCAGACTCGATTCATGAGATCCATGAACACGGCAGGTGCATTGGTTAATCTGAATGGTATCACGAGAAACTCATAATGACCATAACGAGTTCTAAATACAGTCTTCATTACATCACTTTCCTTCACCCTCAACTGGTGATAACCGGACCGCAGATCGATCTTTGAGTAGACACTCGATCCTTGTAGTTGATCAAAATGATCGTCAATTCAGGCCAGGGGATACCGATTCTTGATTGTCAATTTGTTGAGTTCACGGTAGTCGATACACATACGGAAGGATCCATCCTTCTTCTTCACAAACAACACAGGTGCGCCCCAAGGCGAGAAGCTTTGTTGGATAAATCCTCGATCAAGTAGTTCTTGTAGTTGGCTTTGTAACTCTTGCATCTCGGAAGGTGCAAGTCTATAAGGTGCGCGAGCTACAGGTGCAGCTCCTGGCACCAAATCAATTTGAAACTCTACGGCTCTCGGCGGCGGCAATCCAGGCAATTCCTCTGGGAAGACATCGGAAAATTCGTTCACAATTCGAACATCGTTTACGCTCTTCACCTCAGTTTCTACTGTTTTCACATGCGCTAGGACAACAAGACGTCCCTTCTTCATAATCTTTTGCGCTTTCACGCAACTAATGAGGTTCAACTTCGAGGTACATCTCTCTCCATAGATAACCAGTGGCTCGCCATCTCCTTGTGGTATGCGAAGTGCTTTATCTCCACAAATAATATCGGCCTTTATCTTGCTCAACCAATCCATACCGACGATCACGTCAAAACTTCCCAGTTTGATGGGTATCAAATCGATTTCGAAATCCGCACCAGCTATGTTGATGATAGCTCCTCGACTAATATGGTCAACTTTCTCAAGTTTTCCATTGGCGACCTCGACAAGCATACTCTCTTTTAACGGGACTAATGACCAATTAATCTTATCGCAAAAATGTCTACATACATAACTTCTATCCGCACCAGTATCAAACAAGACAGAAGCTAAAAGATTGTTGATTTTGAATATACCTGTCACCAAGTCGGGGTTTTCGTGTGTGTCCCTTGCATTAACATTGAAAGCTCTAGCGCGAGGTGGTCCGCCATCTTTTCGCTTATTTGGACACGCATTTATGAAATGGCCCATCTGCCCGCATTCGTAACACTTCTTCGGCCCGTTGGTGTTTGGCTTCCCATTCAAAGTGGTGACCTTGCAGTCTTTTCCAACATGCCCAGACCGTTGGCACTTCTCGCAGAGAACATTGCAATACCCATTGTGGTGTTTGTAACACCTCTTGCATTGTGGTAAGGTTCCTTTGTAGTTCGGGTTGGAGTTGGTGTTGTTGTTGGGGTTGGGGTTTCCACCGTTGTTGTTTCCTCTGAAACCCTCATGTCATTTCGCCAGGTTCTGTTCATAGTTTCTTCCCCTGTTGTTGTTGTTGTGGTTATCCCATTTGCGCTTCTCACTAGTACCCGCTTCAGACTTAGTTTTCTCCGGTTCATCGATGGTTATTTGATTCATTAAAGTATGCGCCATGCGCATCGCTTCGGGAACATTTGGTGGTTTGGATGAGGTGATGTTTCCCTTAATGCTCTTAGGGAATCCCCAGAAGTATCTCTCCATTCGCTTGAATTCTGGGGTGACCATTTTCGGACACATCAGGGCTAGTTTCAAAAATCTCCTGTTGTAACCATCAAGGTCGTTCTCAACGGCCTTTAACTGCATGAATTCCATTTCCATCTTTTGGATTTCAGTTCTCGGACAATACTCCTCAATCATGGCACATTTAAATTCCTCCCATGGCGTAGCATACGCCTCATCAATGCCTTGTGCCTGTGCCATTGTGTTCCACCATGTGAGCGCGCCATCAGATAGCGTGCAAGAAGCAAATTTGGTTTTGTTGTCCTCCGAACAGTTGCTAACTCGGAATACTGATTCAAGTTTCTCGAACCATCTGGTGAGACCAACCGGTCCCTCAGTGCCGCTGAAGTTATGTGGTTTACAGCTCTGGAATTCCTTGTAAGTATACCCATTTCGAAAGGGTTGAATAACCAGTGGTGGTGGCGGTGGAGGTGGAGCTTGGGGTTGCATTTCCGCAATGGCTGCGGCTACACGTTCTTGGATCATCTCTTCAATTTGAGCAGTAGTAGGTGTGGATCGACCGTTAGCCATGGTGTTCTATACAAACATTTTGACTCAAGTCAAAATCCAGCATTCAATATATAATAATATAGTATATAACAACCAACATGTAAATAGCACAACACATGTTAATTAAGTAATGCAAGTTGATACAAGTACCGCAAAACACCATATAGTAACGTAAATAGAACACTTGTGCAAAAAGTAACATCACAAAGTTTCCATTCATTAATAATAAGTTTCATACATCATGATAGATTCGTACAATACATAAGTGAAATATGAAACTACAACTAGATTACATCATGAAATCTAAATACAAAAACCCTACGGTGAAGGTGGGTGAAGGATGTCCATAACATGAACCATCTGGTCCTCTAGCTCAGCAACTCGAGCTCGGAGGGTCTCCACCTCCCTTGTAAATTTCTCGACAGTGGGAGATGGTGGGGCAGGTGGTGCCGGTGGCGCAGATGGTGCCAGTGGTGCAGGTGGTGCTGGTGGTGCGGGTGGTGCAGACCTCACGAAACAAGGTGCAGACGTTCCGGCTCCAGAAATGGTCAGTACGTAACGAGGAACCTTACGTATCTGTGGGTCGGCAGGGTACGACACAAGCCGTTTATGGGCGGTAACCCTACGACGCCGACCAAATGCGTCAGTGAAAGCACGGCCTCCGTTGATCCCCGGAATAATGGTACCATCAAAGCGATACCGCATCTTCGACGGGGTGGAGGGGGCTGAATAGGTACATCAGCAGGGTCCTCATCATCACTGGAGTCGTCCGAGGAAGAGTCATCTGATGAAGAATCGGCGGATGATGAGTCATCCGAATCATGTGGTGGCTGTACGGGTGGCTGAACTGGCCGTCCGTGGGCGGCCATCATTTGCCTGTATCTGCCTGGCGGAATCGACACTAAACGTCCATTAGGAGCGCGTCGGCACGGCATGCGCATATGGTTATGGAATGGCCCTTCCCCGAACTCCGCGGGAATCACAACACCACCGATGCGGGGCTGTGGCTCCGAGGGTCCGGGAGCAGACGAAGCAGGAATCTCCGTAGGGTCTACGTGTCTCTCAATAGTAGCCACTGGTGCAGGCGTACTACTACTAGCTCCGGAAGACGAAGCGCCGGGGTCACTGGTGCGTATCGGGATAGGTGTGTCGGCAGCAGCAGCAGGTGGGGTAGCTGAAGAGTCTAAACTGCCCAAAACGATAGCAGGTGGAACATCCGACATCTGAACAAGGAAAAATAAATTTTCCATGTCAGTAAGTCATAAAGCAAGCACGTATTAGGCCAACAGCTTAAATCATGTATAACAATAAGTAGCATGGCAATAATAACGTATCGTACAGAAGTAGCATGCAATCGAAAGCAAGTAATATCATACAGTAGTGAAATCATGTAGTAGCATACGGCATATAGCAGTAAAAGTAAGCAGCAGCATGCAGTAAGTTCAGCAGAAACACGTAAACTAGCAAGTTGTAGATTAGTCCTATTAGTAAATCCTACTCGGGTCGGTCTTAGACTCACTAATGCAACCTAATTCCCAACAACCAATGCTCTGATACCAAATGTGATGCCCCGTACAAAACCAACGTGTACGAATCATCAACAACAGGATCATTACAAGGTTAAGTACTATATGCTGTAATAAAAGAAGTTGCATTCACGATAAAAAGATGACGTCATAACCGACGTCAATTGTTTTATACCAACAGTATGCTTCTACGAATAGCAAGCGTGAATAAATGTATGTGACCCTTAGGTCGTTACAAAACATAGTTTCAAATGTATTAAAGTCTGAATGCAAGTTAAACAGTTCATGCGGTGATAACACTAGAGCAGCGGGTGTCTACGGCAAGACTAGCACACAGCGGAAGCAAATAACCTTAAGCACCTGAGAAAAACACGCTTAAAAACGTAAACACAAAGGTTGGTGAGCTATAGTTTAAGTATAACAGTATGTAAGGTAGGCCACGAGATTTCAGTGCTATAAAGAGCGTTTCAAAACAGTATGATAAAGTATATGTTAACCGTGGGCACTTGGTAACTAACTTAACGTTTATACCCCCTAAAAGTACACTTGAAAAGTGCGTATATCTACGAAGTATTAAACACTCGTTAAATGCTAGCGCTACTAGCCCGAGTGGGGATGTCAAACCCTATGGATCCATATCTAAGATTCGCGTTCACCGGTTCAAAAACCAATGACTAAACGTTACCGAGCTAAAGGGAATGTTTCTGCCGTTATATAACCCACACATATATAAAGTTTAAGTACTTGTGCCTAGTATGTAAAACATAAAATCCGCATGTATTCTCAGTTCCCAAAATAATTTAAAGTAAAAAGGGAATGCTATAACTCACAATGATAAAGTAGCGGTAAAGTATGACTCGGAAAGTAAGCAAGTAATGAAGGTTGTCCAAACGGGTCCTCAACCTAAGTCAAATAGTACTAAGTCAGTAAATTGTCCGAATAGGTTTAAAAGTATGTAAATAAGGTCTTAAAGGTCATCATAATTCATCATTAAACAAAAGGTGTAAAGTAGGTTTCGTTCATGAAAGTAGTTTAAAACAAAGGCTGACTTTGATCAGTCACCACGGCCTCTACCCTTGCTGAATTAAGGTGAGACCAGTGGCCATGGCTCCGTATATGAGTCCTTTAAGTGTGGTAAAATTTACAGAAGCAAAATCGTCTTTGTTTGACCGTGGCGACGGTCTAAGTGTTAGTAGGTCAGAAATTTCTGCACAACGTTAAAAGGACATAGTGACGATCGGAGGGCCATAAATCCTAAACCGTAACTCGGATTAAGACGAGTCCTATATGAAAAATTATCTACTCGAAAAGATCTATCTGAAAATCAAGGTTACAGTAGCCCAGGTGTACTCGTCTGTTACAGAACCCAGAAAAACAGTAGGCAGAAGACAGAAAACAGAAAAATAGTGGGTTCCGGTGGTCTTGGTGCTCGATGCTTTTCACGGTTCTCATCCTTGATGCATATAGCTTCAAGTGTACAACTCGTTGATGTGTTTGCATCATTTTCACCAAGGTTTGACCATCATAACCCAAGTGTAAGTCTAAGACATGAAGCACAACTCACTTAAGTGTTGCAAGTGTTTTGATGAACCAAAGTTACATCAAAGTCTTAGATTCAACACATACATGAAATGTAAAAGTAATATTAAGAAAGTTTGACTTATCAAGACACTAGTGTAAGTCTAAGATGTATATCACAACTCACTTAAGAGTTGTATGAAGTTTGATGAACCAAAGTTGCATCAAAGTCTTAGATTTAACATCTACATGAGTTATACAAGTAATATTAAGTTATGAACTTGAAAGTAGACTTATGTAAACAAGATCTTAAGTTGTAGAACATAGTTCTTAGTTAGATCTTGAAGATCTTAGACCCAAAAGTCTAGATCAAACATAAGTGTACAAAGTTATAATTAAAAAGTTTCATTTACATGTTCTTGAACTAGTAAAGTTAACTTTTAGTTCAAGAGAAATGAGATCAAGACTAACTTGTAGTACATGACCAACAACAACCAAAATCACAAAATTAAAGTGCAAGTAAATGAAGTAGTAAACTAAATAAACAAGTTAATAAGTCATGGTTGTTCATACTTTAAAGATTCAACCCAAAGTTTGATCTTTAGAAAGTAAACTTTAGTTTACTTCATGAACTTCAAGTATGAGTTACAACACATGAACTTTCTTTCTTTAAACAAGTATTAAGTGGAGATCATAAACTAGAAAGTTTATGTCTTGTATGTTCTTGTTAGAACAAGATAGATGAAGAATCAAACTAACAAGTTTGCTTCTTAGAAAATAATAAGTAAACAACAATAAGTAAGTAACAACAACAAGGAACTAGTAAACAAAACAACTACAAGTAAGTAACAATAACAATCAATAAAAGAATGATGATGAGAGTGTTGTTTGGTTCGGTTTTTAAGCCAAGAAAAGAGGAAGAAGTGTTCATGATACTTACAATATTTGAGAGAGAAAAGAGAGAAAAAGTTGAGAGAATTTCAAGTATTTGTGTGTGTGTAAATGAGAGAGTAACCAAGTGAGTAAGTAGTAAGTAAAAAAAAAAGATTTTGAATCCCTCCCACCTATGGTAGATCACGGCCAGCAGAAAAAAAAAGGGGAGGGAGAAGTTCAATGGTCACTTGCATGTAAAGCCTTAAAAGTGTGGATAAAAGATGGGTTTACATGGGGATTATATGTTAACTAGATTCCAATTGATCTTAACTAACTAGTTTCCATTTACAAGTAATACTTACATGTGATGATGGGCTAATTAAGTCCATATAAGAAGTAGGGTGGGCTAATCAAGTCCATTAAAGTGAGCGCAAGTCCAATTAAGTGATAATTCAAGTAAAAGTCAACTAACACTAGTAAAGGCCCAAGTACTAACTAATAACCATAGTTAATTAAAATGATTAATAAAACTTAATCATGAATGCAAATAATATCTAAAAATATTATTCGTGAAAGTTTCGTGTGTCACAAAGACGTTTCGGGCAATTAAAGTCAAGTACGGGCAATCATGGCAACATGTAAATGTAATAACATACATTTGTTTAATCACAAGTATTAATAATAATAATTATTAATAAATAAACGTTGGAAAATCCAGGGTCGTTACACCATCCATCACCCCCAACATGTTTTGACTTTGTGCCATTCAATAACATCATCCCTTTCGAGTTCCCATCTCGAATATGAATAGGTGAATATTTCATTATTTCCTTTCGTCCTAGATGTCATGTTAAATCCAAGAGACACAGAGTGATCACTCTCTTCTAGATTTAACTTTATCAGGCCTTAGACATCTGACTCTCAACGAATAAGAGGGACAAATTCCATCTTGACTACATACGTCCTAAATATATACTTTGTATTATACCTGAGCTCTTACTTATGAACTACCATATTTCAGAATAGCGAAGGAAAGAATCAAGGTACAATACTTGGTAAATATCCGAACCCAATATGTATCTCAGGTCAGAGGATACAATGATATTCGCCTTTACTCAAGATTACATGTGATCAACCACAAAGGCTCCATTTAGTAAATCTTGAGGGCGGGTCTTCCAATATTTGTATCCCACAAATATCTATGAACCTTGGTTGCAACCTTGCCCCACATTCATCCCGTGAATGTATACCAATCCAAGTTCATAATAGTCTAAACCTCACACTTGTTCCCACAAATGTAATCGACTACGGAGTTTAGAATAATTACTTATTCATGGATAAAATATGCAAAATAGGAACATAACTCAAAATAAATTAATGCCATAATTATATTAATGAGTTTGAACAATTTTGTTCCGATACAATACTTAAAACAGATCATGACCAATCACTAGAATATCGAAGGCCTAATGTACAAACATGTCCAGTATGTTTTGCTCCATGTAAGAGCTTCATGAGAGGATCCGCTATATTGAGATCTGTATGAACTTTGCGAATACATATCTTTCCCTTTTCAACTTCATCCCTTATGTAGTTGAATCTCCGCTCAATGTGACGAGTCTTTTGGTGAGCACGAGGTTCCTTGATTTGAGCAATCGCACCCTCGTTGTCACAAAAGATCTCAAGAGGGTCCTGAATGGAAGGGACTACTCCTAAGTCGTCGATGAATTTCTTCATTCATGCAGCTTCCTGAGCTGCCAATGAGGCGGAAATGTACTCCGACTCTGTAGTGGATAATGCAACAACATCCTGTTTTGAACTCTTCCAAGAGACCGCACCTCCATTTAACGTGAAGACATAACCGGACTGTGATCGAAAATCATCTCGATCAGTTTGGAAACTCGAGTCCACGTAACCTTTTACAGCGAGTTCCTCCTCACCAGATCCATATATTAGAAACATATCCTTAGTCCTCCTAAGGTATTTCAATATACTTTTAACCGCAATCCAATGACTGCTTCCTGGGTTATTCTGGTATCTGCTTGTCAAGCTTAGAGCGCATGACACATCCAGTGTAGTGTATATCATTGCATACATGATTGATCCAATAGCAGATGCATATGGGACTCTCTTCATTCTCTCTTGTTCATCTTTCGTGGTAGGGCACTGAGATGAACTGAGAGGCGTTCCTCTTTGAATAGGTACCAAACCACTCTTAGAGTTCTCCATCTTGAACCTTTTCAAGACCTTTTCAATGTATGCACTTTGATTCAAACCTATCAGTTTCTTGGATCTATCCCTGTAGATCCCAATCCCCAAAACGTATTGTGCTTCTCCAAGATCCTTAATGGAGAAGCATTTACTTAGCCAAGTTTTAACTCCTTGCATTGCCGGAATATCATTTCCAAATAACAATATATCATCCACATATAGTACAAGGAACATGATAGTGCTCCCACTAGCTTTCTTATATACACAAGCTTCATCACCATTTTTAATGAAGCCAAATTTCTCGGCTTCCTCATTAAAATGATGATTCCACATTCTAGATGCTTGTTTCAATCTGTAGATTGACTTCTTTAACTTGCATACCTTTTTAGGATATTTCGGATCAACAAAACCTTCAGGCTGAACCATATAGACATCTTCCACAAGATATCCATTTAGGAAAGCGGTCTTGACATCCATTTGCCATATTTCGTAATCATAATGAGCAGCAATGGCAAATAATATCCTAATAGACTTTAGCATTGCCACAGGCGAAAAAGTTTCATCATAGTCAACCCCTTGAGTTTGGGTGAAACCTTTTGCTACAAGTCTAGCTTTATATGTATCCAAGTTTCCATGTATGTCGGTCTTCATTTTGAAAAGCCATTTACAATCAACTAGCCTTGAGCCAGCAGGTTGTGCAACAAGTTCCCAAACTTGGTTGTCATACATGGATTGCATCTCAGTGTTCATGACTTCCTGCCATTTATCCTTATCAATCCTTGATAAAGCATCTTGGTAGTTTGTTGGTTCATCCAAATCAACCACATAGCAACCATCCATGAGAAACCCATATCTCTCAGGAGGATTACTAATCCTACCAGATCTGCGAACGTCTTGTGTATTTTGATCATCCATTTGATCATTCTCAACATTTTCACGTTGAGTGCTAGTGTTAACCAATTGTGTATCATCTACTTGATCTTGAACCTCTTCAAGATCTATCTTCCTTTCACTATCACCTTCCAGTAGGAATTTAGTTTCAAGGAATTCAGCCTTCCGAGCAACAAATACATTCTACTCGGAAGGATCATAGAAATAATATCCCATATTATCCTTGGGATATCCTATGAAGATACACTTCGTGGATCGAGCATTCAACTTATTAGGGACGTAACGCTTAGGATAAGCTTCACATCCCCATAACTTTAAATATGATAGAGATGGAGGTTTTCCAAACCACATCTCATGAGGAGTTTGTTCTACTTTCTTGGTTGGGGCCATATTTAAAATACGAGCCGCGAAGCATAGACAATAACCCCAAAATGATAGAGGTAACATGCTTCTAGCCATCATAGATCGAACCATATCCATTAGGGTTCGGTTCCTCCTTTCGAAAACTCCATTAAGTTGGGGTGTTCCAGGAGGAGTAAGTTGTGAGATAATCCCACAACCTTTAAGATGATCTTGGAAAGAGTCGCTTAGGTATTCACCTCCTCTATCGGTACGAAGTACCTTGATTGTCTTATTGTGTTGATTTTGTACTTCATTTTGATACTCTTTGAATGCTTCAAAAGTTTTGTCCTTATGTCTTAACAAGTAGACATATCCGAAATGACTAAAGTCATCAATGAAAGTGACGAAGTATCTTTCACCTTTCCTAGTCATGGGCTTAAAGGGTCCACATACATCCGAATGTATTAATCCCAATAAGTCCTTAGCCCTTTCATAGGTCCCTTTGAAAGGTGCTTTAGTCATTTTGCCTTGTAAACAAGATTCACATACATCAAATGAGTCTAGTTCATTTGATTTCAAAAGGCCATTCCTTTGAAGTGTATGCATTCGATTCTTGTTTATGTGACCATGGCGACAATGCCATAAGTAGGAATCACTCAAATCCCTTTTGAGTTTTTTGGTGTTTACATGGAACATTGAGTTATTGTATGATGTGTCATCACGAACCAATTCATAAATACCATTCGAAGGCGAAGCCTTAAAATAGAACACATTATCTAAAGAAACATGGATATCATCATTAATGAAATTAAGATTAAAACCATATTGTTTCAAACGGGATACAGAAATAATGTTTCGAGATAAATCGGGTGCATACAAAACATTTTTCAAAACAAGCTCCAAACCACTTGGTAGCTTTAAAACAAAGTCTCCTTGAGCTTTCACTTGCACCCTTGCTCCATTTTCCATGAAGAGACTTGTTGTTCCCGCATCTTGATCACTTCTTTTAAACCCCTGCAAAGAATTCCAAATATGAGTTCCACATCCTGTGTCTAATACCCATGTATTAGAAGAAGTAATACTAAGCTCAAAGTATACCATATATAATTACCTGAGGTTTGCCCTGCATCCCTCTTTTCTTTCAACTCTTTTAGGTAGACCGGGCAATTGCGTTTCCAGTGACCCATTTCACCGTAACCAAAGCACGGGTCTTCCTTGGGGTTAGCCTTTTCGGCAACCTTTTGCTTATTATTATTGTTGGTTGGGGTAACCATCTTCCCCTTTCCCTTGCCCTTGCCTTGGTAGGCGGGTCCTTTCCTATTAGCCGCCTTCGGCTTAGAAGTGTTATTGTTTTTGGACCCGCCTTCATTGATCATAAACATGGGTGAAGCCCTTTTTCCCATGCTCGCTTCGGTCGTCTTTAGCATGGCATGTAATTCGCCAATGCTCTTATCCCATCCATTCATGTTGTAATTCATTACAAATGTGTCAAACCTCTTTGACAAGTAATTAAGGATAAGGTCCGTGGCTAATTCATTAGACACGTTGCAGTTTAGACGGTTCGCTCGATCAATTAGGCTTTTCATCTTAAGGACATAAGATGTAATGGATTGGGAGTCGTCCATCCGACATGCATGAAGCGCTCGGACCGTTTCAAAGCGCTTGACACTCGCTTGTTGAAGGAACATCTCCTTCAACTGTGTGATCATGTCATATGCACTATGATGCTCGAAATCCTTTTGGAGTTCTGGTATCATAGTCCCAAGCATGAGGCAAGAAACTTGCACCGAATCGATGCAATATTTCTCCCAATAAGCCATGCCTTCCATATCATCCTCGTCGGGTTGATCGGGAATGGGGTCTTCCAACACATACGCCCTATCCTCTAGTTTGAGGACAATTCTTAGATTGCGGAACCAATCCATGAAGTTCGTATGGTTGAGTTTTTCCTTTTCGAGGATTGACCTCAACGATAGGTTGTTAAAGTTGATAGGTGCGTTTGGAACGTTGTTGTTGTTATTGGCGGCCATCTACAAAATTTAACAAAGTTGTTTAAGTATTAATTTTAATTTAACAATCAATACCCTTTAAATCCAATTGATATTTATTAAATTTTAGAATCCAATGGTAAACTAAATTTCGGTTAGGTGACCTTTATCCCGTCATTTGATTTAGCTAGGTAGTCATTGCATGACAATTGCAATCCTTTTGCAACTTCTAAGTTACGGGATCATGCAATCCTTTTGCATGGCATATTTATCCCATCAACGCCTATTTGTTTCTTATGCTTCGGTGACCCTAAGTTCATGATTCCCAAATCAAGTCGTCCTACTTGTGTAAACGTGTAATTTTAACATACAAGTGGTTAGGTGACCTTTATCCCACAAGTGTGCGAAATTCACCTTAATCATATTAGTTTGCTCATAACGGTTAGGTGACCTTTATCCCATTATGAGTTCCCTAATATTTTTAAGTGTTGCACAAAAGGATGGTGTTTAACTTGTTTACCTTGTTAATAAGGGATTTTAAGTTTTCATTAATTCTAGTTTGAGAAAACTATCATGCCATACACCAACATGCATTTAGTGTATGGTTCATTTGAAATCCATTTTCAAGTCTTGTAATTTTAGCCAATTACTTGATATAAACCATTTTATATATATGATCCTTATCATGTTGTTAATAACCGTTTATTAATGTCCTTTTAGCCATTTTTAATTTAACCATTTAAATTGACGTTTTGCATGTCGTTAATAATGTTTAATTTAACCAATTAAATTGTCATTTTTCTTGTTATTAACTTGTGTGATTAACTTGTAGCATACAAACATACAATCCATAATCATACAAAACAACCATGCATGCAAAACAAATATGTTCACAATCAAGCCAATTAGGTAGACATTTGTTTAGCCGAAAACAAATGCCACCGGTAAGGGTTATAACACAAAGTAGGAGATTTTAAATCTCCCACTTAATCTTGCATCCAAATGCTTCTTCATGTGTTCTTCAAGTCTTCATCATCTTCACCATTTTACAAAATATATCCTAATACATTTTGTCTAAAAAAAAATGAAAATACAACCTAATCTACTTTACACACCAAATATAAAATAAATTACATAACTAAATGAATAATTATTACAAACCAAATTGAATAAATTATTACAAACCAAATGAATGAATAAATCAACCAAACAAACATCCATTCAAACACAAGGTCGTGGCTATGATTGTGAACAACAAATATGACCAAAATGGAACAACCCAAAACCCATTTTGGGTGTCCAAGAATTCGGCCAAACCAAGCAACCTCCAAACCCGAAAAGTTTTTGCAATCTACTTTCATGCATGTTTATAGATTACAAAATTCATGGGTTTATATACCATATAAGAAGCATATTCCAAAGACCTCGGCTCTAGATACCATTGTTAGAATTCAATATAACAACATGATCTTAATGTTAACTTGATTACTAAACCAATTTAGTAAGATATATAGCAAGCGGAAGCATGATTTATTAAGAAACAAGTGTATATATTTAACCATTTATTTGAATTCCAAGTAGATATCAAGTCATGAAATAATGCTTACATAATAGAAGTAGTTTAGAGGTTATACCTTCTCCAAGTTAGGAGGTTAATAAGTGATGATGAAGATGATGAACAAGTGTGTAAAACCCAATCCTTTGATGCACCAACACCACCCTTTAAGTTAGTTAAGATGTAGACACTTAACTAGCTAATTAACCAAGCTCAAAACCCTTTTGTTTGCACCTAATTTTCTGGACAGCAGCAATTAGAAAGATGATGATGAATGTAAGCTCCAAAACTATGAAACCTCAAGAGATAATACCCCAAGCCAACCTCCAACACCTAGTACTTTGGTTAGGATTTAATGATGCTTGATTATCACTTGAAAAACCAAACTTTTGAACCCCTTTTTGCTGCTGAATTATCACGACAGAAATAGCATCCAGGAAGTAGTTTTATTGCTTGGTTTTTTCACTAGAATATGTGTAATTGCATGTAGTTTTAAGTCTCCAACAAGTCCTACCTCTTCTACCCATGCTCATGAGGAGTTGTGCTACTTAAAAGCAACAAAAGACTAAGCATGAGTGGACTTCTTGGAGTCCCAAAATCTGCCCACAATGGGAGTATTATAACATTATTGTAATTGTTTTTTAAAACTTATTAATACAATTACAAAACTTGTTAAATAAAACATGCATTATTTATGTTACTTACATTTTATAAACCTTTTATAAAATATAACATAATATAATCATTTAAACCTATAAACAATTATATATAAATTATCCACATAATTTATCTCAAGTGATAATACTTTAGAAAACCGATTTTCTAAATGTCAAGTGTCGCGTATTTATTTAACGATCTAACCGTTAAGATTAAATACTTGTAAAGTGTTGGTAAGCTTGTTATTGGGTATGACCAGACTTGGATCATAACACATTAGCCACATTAATTTAATATGTCTCTCGGGCATACGAAATACCTTCATACATATTTATATATTTACAAATATAGTTTTAAAAATATAGCGTTAAACTTGGCTAAGATCCCTGTGGAACGAACCAGACTTACTAAAAACTACACTACTGTATGATTAGGTACACTGCCTATAAGTGTTGTAGCAAGGTTTAGGTATATCCACTCTATAAATAAATAACTTGTGTAAAATTGTATCGTATTTAATAGTATTTCCTAGCAAAAATACTACTATTTTGTATACACCTCGCATAACATCAAGTATTTTTGGCGCCGCTGCCGAGGACTGCTTAAACGCTGGAAGCGAAACGCTATTTATATATATAAAAAAAATTTCTTAGTTTACTTTTGTAAAAATACGCTTTTGTAAAAATACGTTTTAATACAAAAATATAAAAAGAAAAACAAAAATTATATATTTTTAATAGTTTGTTAAATATATATAAAATTATAAAGTTTCTTTATTTTTATTTTAGTTCTTAAAATATAAGTTTTTATTTATATAAATATTTTATAAAAATAGAAAATATATATATATATATATATATATATATATATATATATATATATATATATATATATATATATATATATATATATATATATATATAAGTAATCGGGCTACACTGTAGCAGCCTAGATTCTGGCCCGAAACCCTACTCCATGCGACCGCATGGATTTATAACGTAAAGACCATGCGATCGCATGGACTGATCTGACACGCCACAGTTTGACCTATTTCAGCATTAATTACGGAATATTAATTATTATTATTATTATAAACCCTAATTAGGGTTATTTATTTAATTAATTAATTTAGTTTTTAGTTTTAATTTGTAATTTAAGTTTTAATTAGTTTTATTAAATATAAAATTGATACTTTTAAAAATAAAAAATATAAAAATAATATTTTTATAAAAATTGTACTTTTTACAACTTTAAGTTTATTTTTATATTTTATAACTTTTTATTTGTTTTAGCGTAATATTTGTATTTTTCGTTCGTATTTAGTTTTAAGTCATAGTTTTTGCCATAGTTATTTTTATTTCTAGATTTTTAGGCTTTGCCGTAAAATCCCTTAAGTGCTTTTTCTTTAGACTAAGATTTAGATGCTTTAGAATTTTGCGACGCTGTTCTAAGATTTTAGTACTTTTTAAGTTTATACCGTTTTGGATATAGAATTTCTTTTAAGCTTTAATATTTTTAGACGCAACTTTTAATTCTTAGTTTTTAGACTTTTTCGACGCACTACGTTCTTTTGATTATTTTTCGACCTTTTATTTTTCGACGTTTTTCGACGCGCTCTTTTTCTTTCTTATTTCTCACCGCTCTAGTTTTTAGGACATAGAATTTTCTATTTCTTCTCTAAAATTTCTTTAAATTTCGACGAAAAATTATTTTAAGTGGTTAAATTGATAGACATCCAAAATTTTCTGGTTCGTAGTAATAGTTGGATTTGTTAGTGGCGAGTTGTGGGCTTCCGATTTAAAGGGTTCTGGCTCCCTGCTACATCTTTTGGCTATTCGAAACGTGGGCAAAAGCAGAAAAGTCTATTAATTTGATAACTTATATAATTTTTATCTTTTATAACTAATAGGATATTCAGTGAATGCACCGAGCAAAACGTTCACCACCTGTAACTCGATCAAGATATCTGGCCAATATTGTCGCCGTTGATTTTTCTTTAGAATCGTCATCAAGTCGACCAAGTACTCCAATTCAAATTTCCGATAATCCATTTTTTGAACCCGACCTCACAATTGAGAATCCAGAGGATATTCAGGGACAATTCAGAGATCCTGAACCATTAATCTTTCCTCCGGAACCACCAATCATTCAAACAGAGATTGTCGAGGAACAACCCATTAAATCAGAATCCTCTAGTGATTCAGATTCAACAAATTCAATCATGAAAAATCTGGAACCTCTAAGTATGGAAGACCGAATGAGAGCTAAACGCACTGGCCAAGGTCACGCAATTACTCAACCAGACATTAATGCGCCAGATTATGAAATCAAAGGACAAATCCTACACATGGTGACTAATCAATGCCAATTTAGTGGTGCGCCGAAGGAAGATCCAAATGAACATCTTCGTACCTTTAATAGGATCTGTACTTTATTTAAAATAAGAGAAGTTGAGGATGAACAGATCTATCTCATGTTATTTCCCTGGACTTTAAAGGGAGAAGCCAAAGATTGGTTAGAATCGTTACCTGAAGGGGCGATTGATACATGGGACGCTTTAGTTGAAAAATTTCTTAAACAATTCTTTCCGGCATCTAAAGCCGTGAGACTTCAAGTAGAAATTGTTACGTTCACGCAAAAGCCAAATGAAACTCTATATGAGGCATGGACAAGATTTGGAAAATTATTGAGAGGATGTCCGCAACATGGTTTAGACACTTATCAAATAGTACAAATATTCTACCAAGGATGCGACATCACTATACTAAAAGACATCGATATAGCAGCTGGTGGTTTCATTATGAAGAAAACCACAACTAAAGCTTACAAAATTATTGATAACACTGCTTCCCACTCACATGAGTGGCACCAAGAAAAAGATATCGTTAGATCATCTAAAGCGGCTAGAGCCAATTCTAGCCATGACTTTGATTCCATTTCTGCAAAGATAGATACTGTCGAGAGACGAATGGAAAAGATGACTAAAGATATACACTCAATTCGAATTAGTTGTGAGCAGTGTGGAGGACCACATTTAACAAAAGATTGTCTCAGTATTGAACAAACAATGGAACAAATAGAGAATGTTTCATACATGAACCAAAGGCCTGGAAATAATTATCAAAATAATTATCAACCGCCAAGACTAATTTACAATCAAAATTAGAATTATAACCGAAATGTTCCATACAACAATCAACAAGGTCCTAGCAATCAACAAGTATCCAATAATACTTACAACCAGCAAAGACCTATTTTTCAAAACAAAACACCACAAACCGATGATAAAAAGCCAAATTTAGAAGATATGATGTCAAAGCTAGTTGAAGCTCAAACTCAATTTTTCACATCTCAGAAACAAACGAATGAACAAAATGCCTAAGCATTTAGAAATCAACAAGCTTCTATTCAAAATTTGGAACAAGAAGTAAGTAACCTAGCAAGGTTAATAGGTGAAAGAAAACCGGGAAGTTTACCTAGTGATACAAATGCTAACCTCCGGAATGAAACAGCTAAAGCCATTACCACAAGAAGTGGTATTACACTTAAACCACCTGAAATACCTGTAATTTCTGATGAAGCTATTCCTACTCCACAAGAACCACAACCTGAGCAAGATAAGGAAACAGAACCGATAGCTGAAAAGGTTAATGAAGATAACACAATTAAGGCTAAACCTTATGTTAAACCATACCAACCACCACTTCCTTATCCGAGTAAAATGAGAAAAGAAAGACTTGAAGCCGAGCAATCCAAATTCTTGGATATGTTTAAACAAATAAATGTAAACCTTCCTTTCATTGATGTGATATCAGGAATACCAAGATATGCTAAATTCTTGAAAGATCTAATCACAAATAGAAAGAAAATGGAAGAACTCTCGGCTTTTACTATGAATGCTAATTGTTCTGCAGTGCTATTGAATAAGATACCAGAAAAACTTTCAGATCCAGGAAGTTTCACAATTCCATGTTTTCTGGGTAGTCTTAGTTCAATAGAAGCATTGACAGATTTAGGTGCTAGTATAAATTTAATGCCGTATTCACTATACGCTAAACTAGACCTTGGAGAATTGAAACCAACACGAATAAGTATACAACTAGCCGATCGATCAGTAAAATATCCGAGAGGGATAATGGAAAAAATGCTAGTTAAAGTTGGTACTTTAGTATTTCCAGTAGATTTTGTTATTCTGGACATGGAAGAAGATTCTCGAGTTCCTCTCATATTAGGAAGACCATTCTTAAACACGGCTAAAGCAATAATAGACGTGTTTGGTAAGAAACTGGCCCTAAGTATAGAGGATGAGAGTGTTACCTTTTCTGTTGATAGAGCCATGCAACAACCGCAATCTGCAGATGATACATGTTATTATATTTAAACTATAGATTCACATGCAGAATTGTTAGAATAATTTCCAGAATTACAAGGAACAGGAGAATGTTCTTTAGGAGAAGGAACTGAACCAATTGATGAAGCTGAAATGTTAGCTACACTTATGGCTAATGGATATGAACCTACAACAGAAGAAATTCAAATGCTAAAAGAAAAAGACAGATATCGATATAAATCATCGATAGAAGAACCACCGAAATTAGAGTTAAAGCCACTTCCAAACCATTTGGAATACGCTTATTTACATGGTGAAACTGAATTACCTGTAATAATATCGTCTTCTCTTACTGAAAATGAAAAATCTCAACTCACTTCTGTGCTAAAAGCTCATAAACCAGCTATTGCATGGAAGATTCATGACATTAAAGGCATAAGTCCTTCGTATTGCACACATAAAATCCTTATGAAAGAAGGTCATAAAACGTATGTGCAACGCCAACGAATACTAAATCCAAATATGCAAGATGTTGTTAAAAAAGAAATTATGAAACTACTTGATGCAGGTTTAATTTATCCAATCTCTGATAGTCCATGGGTAAGCCCAGTTCAATGCGTACCTAAGAAGGGTGGCATGACTATCATCACAAATGAAAAAAAATGAGCTTATTTCTACTAGGACTGTAACAGGATGGCGTGTTTGTATTGATTATAGAAAATTAAATGACGCCACCGAAAAAGATCACTTTCCCTTACCTTTCATTGATCAAATATTGGAAAGATTAGCCGGAAATAGTTACTATTGTTTTCTTGATGGTTTTTCCGGATATTTTCAAATTCCAATAGCACCCGAAGATCAAGAGAAAACCACGTTCACGTGCCCTTTTGGTACTTTTGCTTATAAATTTATGCCATTTGGACTTTGCAACGCCCCTGCAACCTTTCAAAGGTGCATGATGGCGATTTTTCACGACATGATAGAAGAATGCATGGAAGTTTTCATGGATGACTTTTCAGTCTTCGGTGATACTTTTGAAACATGTCTAGTCAATCTTGAACGAATGCTTATTAGATGCGAACAATCAAATCTAGTACTTAATTGGGAGAAATGCCATTTCATGGTTAAAGAAGGCATCGTTCTTGGTCATAAAATTTCAAAGGAAGGAATTGAAGTGGATAGAGCTAAAGTAGATGTAATTGCTAAACTCCTACATCCCACCAATGTTAGAGGAGTTAGGAGTTTTCTAGGGCATGCCGGTTTTTAACGACGTTTCATAAAAGATTTTTCTAAAATTGCCACTCCTATGAATAAACTCCTAGAAAAGGATGCTCCATTCATCTTTTCAGATGAATGCATCAAATATTTTAATATTCTTAAAGAGAAACTCACTAATGCGCTGATCATGATAACTCCAAATTGGAATCTACCGTTTGAACTAATGTGCGATGCAAGTGATTTTGCAATGGGAGCCGTTTTAGGACAAAGGATTGAAAAACGATTTCAACCTATATATTACGCTAGTAAGACGTTACAAGGAGCACAAACGAATTACACAACTACTGAAAAAGAACTCCTTGCCATTGTCTTTGCTATTGACAAATTTCGTTCATATCTCGTTCTAGCAAAAACGGTGGTCTATACCGATCATTCCGCTCTTAGATACCTATTTTTAAAACAAGATGCTAAACCACGATTAATCCGTTGAATCTTACTCTTACAAGAGTTCGATATTGAAATCCGAGATAAAAAGGGAGCAGAAAATCTCGCCGCTGATCATCTTTCTCGTCTTGAAAATCCCGAATTAGAAGTTCTAAATGAATCAGCCATACAAGATAACTTCCCTGATGAATATCTATTGAAGATAGATTATAGTGAAATTCCATGGTTTGCAGACTATGCAAACTACTTAGTATGTGGATTTCTTGAAAAAGGATTATCGTACCAAAAACGAAAGAAATTCTTCAGTGATATAAAACACTATTTCTGAGAAGATCCACATTTGTTTAAAAGTTGTCCCGATGGAATAATACGCCGATGTGTATTTGGGGATGAAGCTAGTCAAATTTTAAACCATTGTCACACAGGACCAACATGAGGGCATTATGGGCCTCAACTTACAGCAAGAAAAGTTTACGATGCTGGATTCTATTGGCCTACAATTTTCAAAGACACACACCTTCTTTGCAAATCCTGTGATGCATGTCAAAGGGATGGAAAAATAAGTCAACGTGATGAAATGCCACAAAATGTCATTCAAGTATGTGAAGTATTTGACGTTTGGGGTATTGACTTTATGGGTCCATTTTCAAAATCTCATAATAATCTCTACATTCTCGTTGCCATTGATTATGTATCAAAATGGGCGGAAGCACAAGCTCTCCCAACTAACGATGCACGAGTTGTAGTCAACTTCTTAAAACGTCTTTTTGCAAAGTTCGGAACACCGAAAGCTTTAATAAGTGATCGGGGTACTCATTTTTGTAATAATCAACTTGAGAAAGTTCTCAAAAGATATGGAGTAACTCATAAAATCTCAACCGCTTATCATCCACAAACAAGTGGACAAGTTGAAAATACCAACCGAGCTTTAAAACGTATTATAGAGAAAACCGTAGGATCAAATCCGAAGGAATGGTCCATAAAATTGGAGGATGCACTCTGGGCTTTTAGAACAGCCTATAAAACTCCAATAGGAACCACACCTTTTAGACTCGTTTATGGAAAAGCATATCATCTTCCAGTAGAAATTGAACATAAAGCATTTTGGGCTTTGAAGACATGTAATCTTGATTTACATGAAGCCGGACGTCTACGGTTAAGTCAACTAAATGAATTAGAAGAATTAAGACATGAAGCATATGAAAATTCGTTAATCTATAAAGAAAGAACGAAGAAATGGCATGATAAAAGAATCAGAAGTTCAAAAGAATTAAAGAAGGAGACATAGTTCTTCTTTTCAATTCACGATTCAAGCTATTTCCTGGAAAATTGAAATCAAGATGGTCTGGACCATTCATAGTCAAAAGAGTTTTCCCGTACGGAACAGTAGAATTAATAAGTTCAAATGGGATTGAATTTAAAGTTAATGGTCACAGAGTTAAACATTACATAGATAATCCAATGGAAGTTGAAGATGAAGTTAATCACAATTTTGACACCACAGCTAACTAAGTGTGGGGAGAATCAAGTCTTTTTAGGGTAATATGTATTTCTATTAGAGTTAGATATTCTGTTTTCGTGTAGTTCTCGAGAATGGAATCTGAATGGTCTTTCCCTAGCAGACCCTAAAGAACTAGTCTTCTCCCCCATTCTGAATTTTTATTTTTTTTTAGGTTTTACGAGATGAAGAATTCCTTTGATCTGAACCATGGTCTAATGCTACACGCTATGATTACAAAACGTAATAATGACACACTCCCGAGTGAACTGGTATCATTCATAAGAGGCAAAATGGACGGAGTAAGAAAAGAACTCAGAAAAGATCATCATAAGATACATTTTGGTAAAGGAAAATCAAAATCCGCAACTAAAAGAAGAGCACGACATCTTGAAAGATGTTATAAATGCGGAAAATGGTCACACGAAGGTAAATGTTCAAATAATCAAACATATTCAAACATAAATGCGGAAAATGGTTACTCTATGCAGAGAAGGACCGTTCATATGTTTAGAAGAAAAGATATTGAAGAATCGAGGTTATGCTTATGTAGCTATGGAGAACCAAATCACACGACTCTCCTATGAGTCGGCTAAAGCAGGTCTCTGAGAATTCTTTCTCACAGGTAAGAATGTACAGTTTTTATTTTTTTATTGCTTTTAACCTTTTGATAATAAACGCTGAATCGTTCGCTATAAAGTATTAAATTGGTATTCAATAAAATTAGGTATGCGTAACCGAAATTATTTATATCATATAAAAATTTATTACATCACTGCGAAATTTATCGTTTATTCTTAAGGTATAAATATCTTTAATCAATCAACCCAAAATATTTCAGAAATTCGTCAGGAGTAAAACTAGGTTATGGAACCGAAATTACTTTACCGAAAAGAGGGGCGTATATTTTTGATAATATTTGATTGATTAAAGTGGGATAAAAGACCAAAAAGATTTTTAATTTTATTTTTACCATGTTTTTAAAATTAATATATAAATATTAAATTATTATTGTAAACTTTTTAAAATAAATATATTAAAGTTTGTACCTATTTGAAAAATTAATATTTTTAATATAAGTTTGTATGTATAAAAACAAAAATATAATATAAGTTTGGTGTGAATTTTAAAAATATTAATAATATGAATTTATAATTATATGCATTTTAAATTTTAGTTTGGTGTGAATTTAAAAACAAAATTTACTTTATTTCGTTAAGTTAAAAATTTGATATTTAAAATTCGTCGTGAGTTGAAAACTAGGTCGTTGAACCGAAATTGCTTTACCCGAGGGAGGGACGAGAACTTTTATTATCATTATTTTTAATCTTATTGAATTAAAGTATGCCAAAAATATTAAAAAAACCCAAAAATCTTTATTTTTAAAACCGCGCTTAAAACGTGACAAATTTTTAAAATTTTGTTGAGGTACGGACTAGGACAACGATCCGAAACGTCCTCACTCCTAAAAAGAAACAAATTTTTAAAATTTATTAATTATTAGTTTTAAAAAGTATAGGGTTAAAAAAAAAAAGGGTACCTGGACCCCATGCGATCACATGGGATTTACACTCCACCACCATGCGATCGCATGGTGCTGAATTTCTGGACAGAAACAAGTAACCAGCGAGCTGTTCTACTGCTTCCCACAAAAACACATACATACACGAACATACTCCCAAACTCTCAATTTTCATCAATTTTTCACCAAAATCAACCAAATTTCTTGCTATAATCCACTCTAATCATGAATTTGATAAGAAGTTTATCAAGAAGGGTAACAATTACATCCCTAAACCTCTTTAAATTTGATTTTTAGTGTTCTTGAGCTATAATTTACCTAATTTAATTTTGTTAATTTCTAGTGTAATTAGAGTTAAATTGTTAGTATTTTATGCATGTATAACCTAGATTGATGCTATTTAATATGATTTGAAGCCAAAAACTTCAAAATTTTTAGGAATCTAGGGTTTGTGTTCTTGAGCAATTTGGGGCTTTTTGATATAAACAGGTTATGACCGATTTTTGTCATGAATTATTGCTAAATTAAGTAGTGTAACATGTTTAGGTAGCTAAATGATCCAAACTTTGATCCTAAACAAGATTTTTGAGAATTAAAGTGGACTTTTTAGGCATAAAATTCATGAACTTGATTAAATTGATGTAAATGCCATTTGAAACTTATTTAATTGCTAGTAATGGTTATTTTAACATGTTATTTGAGTTGAATGCTTATGGACTTTGTAAACATTTTCATATATGCTTATTTGAAAAAGTGTAGAATTGTAAAAATTGTGAAAATGTGTATAATTTTAATTTTGATTGAACATGTTATTGTAATTGTTTCAAGTTGTTATTTTGCTAACACTAATACATATTTGGATGCACAAAATTTGTGTTTAATGTGTTTTGCAGAGATTTACTAATACTGATGGTGCATCATCATCATCTAGACAACCTGCTCCAGAACCTGAACCAGAAATGCAATATGAACCTGAACCGGAGCAACAACAGAAACAACAACAACAACCTGATCAACACGTTCCATATTATGATCCGCAACAAGAATATATTGAAGCCTATGTTGTATTTCCGATGCATCCGATAGTACAACACCCAACGATTCATGAAGAACAGTTGCATTCTAATTTGAGATTTGATTGGAGTTGGAGAAATTACCCGACATATCAAAGTAACAAATTCAAATTGGTGACGAAAAATGTAGAAGTGCCAAGGGTAATTGATTGGGAGCCTTTGGAAAGGGTCCAACTAGCTAACTCAGTTAGACAGCATCTGATCCAAAGGTATGGCAGCTCTTCTTTTCCTGATTGGGAATGTTTATTCACCATTCGTAGACCTGTATATAAGGAATGATGTGTTGAGCTTATGAGTACTATAGCGTTAAATGCGGATGTAGATAGGTTAGATGATAGAAGTTTTATTAGATTTATACTTGGCCGTAGGATGTACAGGATGTCCATGCTGGACATGGCCAGGGCTTTACAGATATATACGCCCGCTGAATTACTATTACCCGATTGTACAAATTTGATTTATCATGGTGAAAGGGTAGATATGAATTTTGATGCTAACGCCGTCTGGAGGCATATGTCAGTTTTTAATGTTTTTGGGCGGGCAGGAACACATACCTATTTACATATTAACAAAGCCGGACTTCGTATAATTCATAGATTTCTGGCTAACTCGATTAGACAGAGAGGTCACAACAAGGAGAAAATGAACTTACATGATTTATTTTACCTAAAGTGTATTTGAGACCCAAGAGGCTTTGTTAATATCCCTTACTGTGTTGGTTTTTATTTGTCTAAGATGGTAGAAGGAATACAGGAAGGAGGAATAATAGGATGAGGTATTTTTGTTACTCTCATTGGAGAGTATTTGGGTGTAAGTAGGGACTAAGGGGGTCCACTCTTGGTTTGTAGGGAACAGGATGATACTTTAGGATTGAAGGTCTATCAGGGTGCTAAGATATTGAAGAGCAGACGCAATCAGGCAGTACCCTATGTTGGTTGTCATCCACAGGTAGAGAGAGGTTCAGATGAGGAAATGGAGGAAGCGAATGACATTAGGGATGTCATTAGGGAGGCTATGACTGACGTCTACCAGCGTATAGATGAGGTAGAAATGACAATCGAGGATAGATTTAGTCGGTTAGAGCAGTGGCAAGCCCCGAATGAGTACGGGCATTCTAGGCAACGACAGCATGATAGATGGGACTATCATCAGCGTCAGATCATGAGTCGGCTATCACCTCAGGATCACTACGTACCGACCCGACCCGCTTACTATCCTCCACACCAGCTCGAGATGAGACCACCATTTACTCTCTACTACCCTAACCAGGCCTACCAGTACACCTATCACCAACCATGGAACCCGACCGACGACATGAACTGGAACCCCTATCCAGATTGATATAGTTCCCGTTGGTGATTTCTATGACTTTTATCTTTTTATTATTTATATTTATTTATATTTAAACATACAAATATTGATACTTTTATGTAAGTTTAATATTTTTATTATGTTGTACTAATATTTCATATTTGATTTGAAAGTGGGATTTTAAGTCCCATTTCAAATTACTATGCATGTTTATATTTATATTGTATGTATTTTATTTCATATACACAACAGGGTAAAACAGCACATTTTCAAAGACTGGCATTAAGTTCAGCAAAAGCTACTAATTTTGACGACAAAATGAAAAACAAAAGTGATGTAACAATAAGAGGGAATGAACAAATGATGTGCACCATTTATCATTCAGCAAATAAACACCAATATGTTTGGAAACTTTGGTAAAATTTAATCATTTTTCTACGCTAATCACCCTCAATAATTTAAATTGTTACTGATTTCTTGCAAATGAGGGCATTACAAGATCTTAAGTGTGGGAAGGGATTAAATTCTTTCGGATTTTTAAAATTTTAACTTATACACTTGGTTACCATTAAAAATACTAGTAACGCAGTAGTTGTATTAGAATCTAGTGCTCTCTGATAATAAAGAACAGCCCTAGTCTTATATACTGACTACCCAATTCTAGTAAAATTTTACAAAATTTTCAATTAAATGAATTCAAAATCATGTTTATACATATTTATGAACGATAAAACTAGGTGTTAACACCAAAATTATTGTTACATCGGAAAGGACATAAATTGAGAAACAACCCAAAATGTTAGAATTCATTTAAAATGGAATAGAGGACAATAAAAAGGCAAAGAAAGGTAAATAAAAGCCAAGTGTGGGAAAAATTTACCAAGTTATTTAAAACATATATCACATATTTTTGTACAAATAACTGAAGATACTTTTATTTTAGACAATTTTATCAGTTTTACCCAATTTCTTATAATATATTTGAAAGAAAAGATGGATCTACACGATGAGTCAATTCTATCATTAAAAGGAAGTAAAGTCTTCCGAAAAAGAAACGCACTTCTTGATTTAGGCCAGGAAGTTGTCGTCCAGACCAGTTGTAGAGTCTACAAAAAACCTTGAAAAATTTTCTCGAAAATCAGCTGGAAATCCACGGACCTCAGCATCAAACAGGGTCGCCATGTGGTCAGACTTATCCTAACCATGAGAGTATATGTCTCGTAAAATGGGGAGGGCGCCGTGCAAATTAGCTTGATAAGACTAATGAATCAGACCCCCAGAAAGGATAATCTCCTTAAAAGATCAAAAATCAGCTTTTAAGCCTGATATTACTCAATCCTTGAGATTGACCATTAAAGATTGAGAATTACAAACTCATGGAATTCGATGATATCAAAACTCGAGCTTGAACGAGAAAATATTTTGATCAAAATTACAAACCGATTTGTTTTCTGAAAACCCGTTTTTAAATGCATTCATTACCATTGAACGTAAAATCATAGGAATTCACCTGGAATTCATTAGGTCACCTGAACCAAATCGGGTGTCAACTGTAAGAACGGTGGTTGCATAGCATGGTCAAAGACAGGACCTTGTGCTAGACTGAAAAACTATAGGGTGATCTTTACTATTGCTCCTACAAAGGATAGTAATTGCATCTGACACGTTATAGACCATAATTAAAAGCATGTCACGGGACATTGCTGAAATGTCCCGTTCTTATTAATTAAAAACGTTCCATATTAATTGATTTTGTTGCGAGGTTTTGACCTCTATATGAGACGTTTTTCAAAGACTGCATTCATTTTAAAACAAACCATAACCTTTATTTCATCAATAAAGGTTTAAAAAGCTTTACGTAGATTATCAAATAATGATAATCTAAAATATCCTGTTTACACACGACTATTACATAATGGTTTACAATACAAATATGTTACAACGAAATAAGTTTCTTGAATGCAGTTTTTACACAATATCATACAAGCATGGACTCCAAATCTTGTCCTTATTTAAGTATACGACAGCGGAAGCTCTTAATAATCACTTGAGAATAAAAATGCTTAAAACGTCAAAAAAAAATGTTGGTGAGTTATAGGTTTAACCTACATATATCAAATCGTAACAATAGACCACAAGATTTCATATTTCAATATACATCCCATGCATAGAGATAAAAATCATTCATATGGTGAACACCTGGTAACCGACATTAACAAGATACATATATAAGAATATCCCCATCATTCCGGGACACCCTTCGGATACGATATAAATTTTGAAGTACTAAAGCATCCGGTACTTTGGATGGGGTTTGTTAGGCCCAATAGATCTATCTTTAGGATTCGAGTCAATTAGGGTGTCTGTTCCCTAATTCTTAGATTACCAGACTTAATAAAAAGGGGCATATTCAATTTTGATAATTCAACCATAGAATGTAGTTTCACGTACTTGTTTCTATTTTGTAAATCATTTATAAAACCTGCATGTATTCTCATCCCAAAAATATTAGATTTTAAAAGTGGGACTATAACTCACTTTCACAGATTTTTACTTTCGTCGGGAAGTAAGACTTGGCCCCTGGTCGATTCACGAACCTATAACAAATATGTACATATATATCAAAGTATGTTCAAAATATATTTACAACACTTTTAATACATTTTTATGTTTTAAGTTTATTAAGTCAGCTGTCCTCGTTAGTAACCTACAACTAGTTGTCCAACGTTAGATGTACAGAAAAAAATTGATATATATTATCTTGAATCAATCCATGACCCAGTGTATACACGTCTCAGGCTAGATCACAACTCAAAGTATATATATTTTTGGAATCAACCTCAACCCTGTATAGCTAACTCCCACATTACTGCATATAGAGTGTCTATGGTTGTTCCAAATAATATATACACATGTGTCATAACCCGTCCTTAACCATAAGAACGAGTTAGATAACGTATGATTTCATTGCCAGGTATTGACCTCTATATGCGACATTTTAAAAAGAACAACTGCATTTATTTTACATTACAAACCATAACTCTTATGTTAATACAAGCTTTAGACAATATAAAGATGATTATCGTTTAGCGATAATCTTAGACTTACAAACTTTACATGTGATGATAACAATACGATTTCTAGCATATTTTACATTACAATTCCTCGGATATGCAGTTTTATTTTTGACACAAATATGCATACTCAAGATCTTGCTTAAATTCAACATGTTGCAGCGGAAGCTTTTAGTTATCACCTGAGAATAGACATGTTTAAAACGTCAACATAAAGTTGGTGAGATATAGGTTTAATGCCAGCAGCGGTATAAATATAGACCACAAGATTTCATATGTAAATATTTTAATAAAAATATTCTAAGTGGTTGAGCACTTGGTAACCATACTTAACATTTAATCACGTCGCATATTCCCTTTATTATGAAATCTTACTACACCGTACCAAGTGTAGTCACGAAACGAAGTACTGTGCAACCGTTGAATACTGGTCGTCCAGTCCGGTTGGGGTTGTCAGGCCCGATAGATCTATCAACATGATTCGCGTTTACAATACCGCTGTAAATAACAGTTACCAAGCTACAGGAAAGTATGCCAGTGGTACAACTCAACGTAGAATATATTTTTCAATTACTTGTGTCCATAACGTAAAACATAAAATACATGTATTCTCATCCCGAAATATTTAGAGTTTAAAAGTGGGACTATATACTCACTTTCTTCTTGAAGATATGTAATTTTGACTTGGTCTCCGATTGATATCACGAACCTATCCATATATAATATATCAATACCTTTTCTTTTTAAACAAACGTCACATATATATACTTATAATACTTATAATACTTTTAATAATTCCTTAGTCCGTAGTTAGCAGTCCGATGTTAGTAATTCAATTTTAATGGTTCATTTTTAGGTGTTTAATAAACTCCCAATGAAATAAATAAAAACCCCCATCGTATATGTATTGGTCGAGATTAATCTTGACCCACGGTACCGGTGTTGTCAAATGACGTGTTGCGTACATAAAGTACCGGTGTTGTCAAATGACGTGTTGCGTACAATCATGGGATCTTATGATTAATCTTCTCGTATTGTTTACGGGTGATCCTGAACCATATAAAATTAAATTATGAGTACATATATATAAAATATCATGTTATTTTAAAAAGATGTGATTTATTTAATTTTCTCCAATTATTTTCGTAGCTAAACTAGTCTTAGATATCCGATCTCGTTTTGGTCATAGTTTCTTCGTTACAACTCCGTTTTCGTTGATTCAACTTGCCACTTCCTTGGATCGAGTCCCTCTTTAAGACTATGAACTGTAAATACCTTAGTTTGTATTCGAAATCACAGGTCATAGGTCAAACTTTAGTGAAACTTATGAAGTTGATCATTTTCCATCATGTAAACAACCTTAAATGATTATTTTTCTAAAAATACTTATACTTTGAGTTAAATCATGAAATTTTTATGTGTTAACATATTCATAGTAAATATAAATTTTCTAGAAAATAAGCCTCCAATTCAAAGTTCAAAATAGTTTTTAATTATCCAACCCAAAACAGCCCCCGGTTGCACTCCGATGTCGTAAAAACAATTTTTAAGGTGTTCTTTGAAAAACCAAGTTATACCTTGTTAAATTAGAATATATTTATGATATATTACAGGTCTTGAAGTATTTTAAAAGTTAAGTTAGAAGGATCTATTTAGTTTGCAAACAAGTTTGAAATCATTCAAACTATGTTCTTGTTGTTAAAATTGTATACCATAAAATAAGATAGCTATATATATATGAATCGAATAAGGTTATGAACAAAGTTACTACCTCAAGTTACTTGGACAAGATTGCTGTAAAAGAGGAGTAAAAACCTAGAACCAAAAGAGTGATGGAATTGGATGAAAGATTGGAAGTAAACTTGTGTTCTTGAAAGGATTCTTGAAGTGTTTTTGTAAGGTTTTTCTTATGGTGTTTAAGTGATGTTTTTATGGCTAGATCTTCATGGATACTAGCTGAATGGTTATGGAGTTTCTTAAGAGTGTGTTTTTGGTTAAAGAAATGTGTAGTAAAATGAAAATGGAATGGAGTATAAATGGTGGTGTAAAAGGTGTATAAGTTTGTAATTTTGTGAAAAAAATTTTTAATCATGTGAAATTGTCATACTAGATAACAAAAGTAGTTACCTTATACATAAGGCATTGAACAAGGGCTGGTTGGTGGTGATTTGATGTGTATATACCAATAGTAAATACGTATAGAGGTTAGGTATGATACGAGTACATGTTCTCTAGATATACGTATAGAAATCTTGTGAAAAATGGAATGAGAATTCAAATATAGCTATCTTTTGTGAATATACTTATATTGTTTTATGTATTTAAGTCCTTAAAAGTGATTAAATACATTACTTATACGATATATGTATAAACATTATAGGTCATAAGTATTTATGTCAAATAACGTTACGTATGGTTATCGTTTTGAAAACTTAGGTTAGTAGTTTCAAAATATACTTGTAACTTATTGTTATTAATACAAAATGAGGTATTAAAACATTCTTAGATCATGTTAAATATGTATATATACATATATATACACAAACGTATAATTATCATATGTTATATAGTTCGTGATATCATCGGTCAAACTAGACGGTCAAACGTTGTGTAAAACTCTTTTCAAAAACATAAATCTCAACAATTTGGATTGCTTATCATGTTGGTAAGGTTTAATTTATGTAAATATTAATCTTATAAGTATAGAACGATCGAAAAAGTGCGGGTCATTACAGTGCCTACCCGTTAAATAAATTTCGTCCCGAAATTTTAAAATTGTACCTATTTTGCGTCATCGAGAAACAAGTGTGGATACTTTTGTTTCATCTGATTCTCTCGTTCCCAAGTAAACTCAGGACCTCTTCGAGCATTTCAACGAACCTTAACGATCGGTATGTTGCTCTGCTTGAGCTGTTTAACTTCACGGTCCATGATTTCGATTGGTTCTTCGATGAATTGTAGTTTCTCATCGACATGGATTTCTTCAAGAGGAATGGTGAGGTCTTCCTTTGCAAGACACTTTTTAAGGTTTGAGACGTGAAAGGTATTATGTACTCCGGCGAGTTGTTGCGGTAACTCGAGTCGATAAGCTACCGGTCCAATGCGTTCGATAATCTTGAACGGGCCTACATATCTTGGGTTTAGTTTACCCCTTTTTCCAAAATGTATTACACCTTTCCATGGTGACATCTTTAACATAACCATGTCACCGATTTGAAACTCTAATGGTTTCCTTCGAACATCGGCGTAGCTCTTTTGGCGACTACGTGCTGTTTTCAATCTCTCCTTGATTTGTACTATCTTCTCAGTCGTTTCGTGTATGATCTCGGGACCAGTTAATTGTCGATCTCCTACTTCATTCCAACAGATAGGAGATCTACACTTCCTTCCATACAATGCTTCGAATGGTGCAGCTTTAATGCTCGCATGATAACTATTATTATACGAGAATTCTGCTAACGGTAAATACTTATCCCATCCGTTTCCAAAATCGATCACACATGCCCTGAGCATGTCTTCAAGAGTCTGAATTGTTCTTTCACTCTGCCCGTCGGTTTGCGGATGATATGCGGTGCTCATATCCAAACGAGTTCCTAGGGCCTCTTGTAGTGATTGCCAGAACTTTGAGGTAAATCTACTATCACGATCAGATATAATGGAAATAGGTATTCCATGCCTTGAAACTATTTCCTTTATATATAATCGTAATAATTTCTCCATTCTATCTGTTTCCTTTATAGGCAAGAAATGTGCAGATTTGGTAAGACGATCAACAATTACCCAAATGGTGTCGTATCCCCAGGCAGTCTTTGGTAACTTCGTGATGAAATCCATGGTAATACCGTCCCATTTCCATTCTGGAATTTCTGGTTGTTGAAGTAACCCTGACGGCTTCTGGTGTTCTGCTTTGACTTTGGAACAAGTTAAACACTCCCCAACATATGTTGCAACGTCTGTCTTTAAATTAGGCCACCAATAATGTGTCTTAAGATCTTGGTACATCTTTCCAACTCCAGGATGTATCGAATATCTTGTCTTATGTGCCTCGTTCAATATCAACTTCCTTAATCCACCCAACTTCGGTACCCAAATACGATTTGCAAAATATCGAATTCCATCTTCCCGCATAACGAGTTGCTTCTCATACTTCTTCATTATTTCATTTCCTATATTTTCTTTAGTAAGTGCTTCTCGTTGAACTTCTTTGATTTGTGAGTTGAGATTCATGCGAATTTTTATGTTCATCGCTCGTACTCGAATTGGTTCTCGTTCTTTTCTTCTTAGAGCATCGGCCACCACGTTCGCTTTTCCGGGATGATAGCGAATTTCACAATCATAGTCGTTTATCAGTTCGACCCACCTACGTTGCCTCATGTTCAATTGTTTCTGATCAAAAATGTGTTGAAGGCTTTTATGATCAGTAAACACAGTGCATTTAACCTCATATAAGTAGTGTCTCCATATCTTCAATGCAAACACGACTGCTCCCAGTTCTAGATCATGCGTCGTATAATTCCGCTCGTGAATCTTTAATTGTCGGGATGCGTATGCAATAACTTTCTTCCGTTGCATAAGAACGCAACCAAAACCTTGTCGCGAAGCGTCACAATATATTTCAAAATCATCGTTCCCTTCTGGTAACGATAAAATAGGCGCCGTAGTCAACTTCTTTTTCAGTAATTGAAATGCACTCTCCTGCTCAGAAGTCCATTCATATTTCTTCCCTTTTTGCATTAACGCTGTCAACGGCTTAGCTATTCGGGAAAAATCTTGAATAAACCTTCTATAATAACCGGCTAAACCCAAAAATTGGCGTATCTGTGTTGGTGTCTTAGGAGTCTCCCATTTTTCAATGGCTTCAATTTTTGCTGGATCAACCTGAATTCCTTTGCTACTAACAACGTGGCCAAGAAATTGCACTTCTTTCAACCAGAAAGCACATTTAGAAAATTTAGCATATAGCTGTTCTTTTCTCAACAACTCTAATATCAACCTTAAATGCTGCTCATGCTCTTGCTCACTCTTGGAATAGATAAGAATATCATCAATGAAAACGATAACAAACTTATCTAAATATGGACTACAAACTCGATTCATGAGGTCCATGAATACAGCTGGCGCATTCGTCAATCCAAACGGCATGACCAAAAATTCGTAATGACCATAACGTGTCCGAAAAGCAGTTTTCGGAATGTCCTCTTCTTTGACACGTAATTGATGATAGCCCGACCTTAGGTCAATTTTTGAGTACACACATGATCCTTGGAGTTGATCAAATAAGTCGTCAATTCTCGGTAGTGGATACCGATTTTTGATAGTTAACTTATTTAATTCACGATAATCTATACACATCCTAAAAGATCCATCTTTCTTTTTAACAAATAGAATCGGAGCTCCCCATGGTGAAGTACTTGGTCGTATGAATCCACGGTCTAGTAATTCTTTTAACTGACTTTGAAGTTCTTTTAATTCGGACGGTGCAAGTCTATATGGAGCACGAGCCACTGGTGCAGCTCCTGGTACTAAATCTATTTGAAATTCTACAGATCTAAATGGAGGTAATCCCGGCAACTCTTCCGGAAATACTTCAGGAAAATCTCTTGCCACAGGCACGTCATTGATGCACTTCTCTTTTTCTTTCTTTTCGACTTTATTAACATGTGCTAAGATAGCATAGCACCCTTTCTTCAAGCACTTTTGAGCTTTCAAATAACTAATGAGTTTTAGCTTTGAGTTACCCTTCTCTCCATAAATCATTACTGGCGTTTTATTCTTACGAGGAATGCGAATTGCCTTCTTGGCGCACACAACTTCAGCTCCTATTTTAGACATCCAGTCCATGCCGACTATTACATCAAAACTTCCTAATTCTACGGGTATCAAATCAATCTTAAATATTTCTCCGGCTAAATTTATTTTACAATCACGGCAAATTTTATCGGCTTTAATTAGTTTACCATTAGCTAACTCAATCATGTACTTAGCATCTAGAGGTAATGATGAACAATTCAATTTAGCGTGAAAGTCTCTACACACGTAACTTCTATCAGCACCAGTATCAAATATAATAGATGCGGATAAGTTATTAATGGTAAACGTACCCGTAACAAGCTCCGGGTCTTCACACGCCTCTCTAGCATTAATAACAAATGCTCTCCCTCGTGCAGGTCCGATATTCTTCTCTGGATTCGGGCACTGGCTCTTATAATGACCCTGTTTCCCACATCCATAACAAGTAACAGTAGCCAAAGTAGTTCTATTTGCATTAGTGGCAGGAGTCTTGGTACCATTTGTATTTGTAACGAGAGCCCTACAATCTTCAGCAAGATGACCCTTTCGATTACATTTGTTGCATACCACATTACAGTAACCAGAGTGATGTTTGTGGCATCGGTTGCATAAAGGATTTTGTCCTTTATAACCAAAGCTTAAACCACTACCCGCACCTTGCGTGATTTCTTGTTTCTTAAAAGATTGTTGTTGGTTACCTCGATCATAATTTCCATTCCACTTTCTTTTGTTACCTGATACCTTCACATCAGTATTGGATACTTTCTTATCCATGATGACCTGATCCATTAGCTCGTTTGCCATGGTTATAGCTTCATGAATTGTCTTAGGTTTCGATGCTATAACATTTGCATTGACCTTTTTGGGCAAACCATCTTTGTACATTTCAATCTTCCGTTCTTCGGTTGGAACCAATTCAGGACATAGCAAAACTAATTCCATGAATCGCTGATTGTAGTTGGTGATTTCAGTACCAACAACCTTCAGGCTTCGTAATTCATCTTCCAACTTCCTAACCTCGTTCCTTGGACAATACTCGTTGATTAACATTGTTTTGAATTCTTCCCAAGGAGTATCATAAGCTACATCTCCTCCTACAGCCTTCACATAATTTTTCCACCACGTGAGTGCACTATCTTGTAAAGTGCACGATGCATACTTGGTCATGTCCTTTTCAACACAACCACTTATTTTAAACACAGTCTCCATCTTTTCTATCCACCGGGTTAAACCGATCGGTCCTTCTGTTCCACTGAATGATGAGGGCTTGCAAGCTTGAAAAGTTTTGTAAGTGCACCCTACACGAGGATTTGGGTTAACTGCAGCACCTCTTGCAGCCTCGACCCATAACATTCTGTCGTTCACTCGCTGATTGATGAGTTCCTGGATTTCTTGTTCCGTCATTCGGTTCAATCGCGCCATATTCTTCTATAAGAATGAAAAGAAAATAATTATTCACATGGAATATTATAGATGTAGTGTATATTTACAGTACATTATAGCTTATTAATAATATGAACCAGGTATTATTATAAAAGCCTTTTCTTCTTATTAGCGTTTTATAATTATATCTAGGGTAGTACCTACCCGTTAATGTCCATACTTAATAGCTTAGTACAGAATCAATTACTACCATCTAAATAATACTTAACCATGGAAAATTATTGCATTTCACACTTCACTATTTTACATATGCTTATCTTACATCGAACATTAAGCAAACCACACTAATAATATTATACAAAACATTATATGATCCCATGGTTTAATACGGCAGCGCATCGTTTGGTCTATTTTCTAAGACGTTTAGGTTCAATGAATCGCCTAACGCTTATCCTAGCTGTCTGCCTATATTTTGGCTGTGGGACTGAAGAACTGGATGCCGGGATAGAACGAATAGGAATAGCGGGAATAGGGGTGGTAGTGTCTAGTGGAGTTGGTGCCACATCATCCTTACTAAACTCGGGATTTGAATTTTCTAATTCATTAGCCTTTCGTTTCTTTCCTAGTTCGAACTTGTATTTTGTAATTTCCTGTATTTCTTCCTCGGGTTCACTTTCCTCCTCGGGTTCACTTTCCTCCTCGGGTTCACTTTCCTCCTCGGGTTCACTTTCCTCCTCGGGTTCACTTTCCTCCTCGGGTTCACTTTCCAGGTTCTCTATAGTCGGTTCATCCGGAATTTGTGAGTCTTCCCCAAAGATATTATTTTCGTCATCGGATAGGTTAATGACTGGAACACCATCTGAAGATTCTGGTTCGGAGTCGCTGAATGTGATAACAAGTTTTGAGCCCGACATCTATCACACAACAACTAACCCATTAGTACTACATAATATTTACATATAAATTTTAACCAACAATGATAAGCAATGGTTTTTAAATCAGACCCGGTCAAAGTCCAGACTTACTAATGTATCCTAACGACTTATCAGTTAGACACACTAATGCAAACCTGGTTCGCTAAGACCACCGCTCTGATACCACATGTCATAACCCGTCCTTAACCATAAGAACGAGTTAGATAACGTATGATTTCATTGCGAGGTATTGACCTCTATATGCGACATTTTAAAAAGAACAACTGCATTTATTTTACATTACAAACCATAACTCTTATGTTAATACAAGCTTTAGACAATATAAAGATGATTATCGTTTAACGATAATCTTAGACTTACAAACTTTACATGTGATGATAACAATACGATTTCTAGCATATTTTACATTACAATTCCTCGGATATGCAGTTTTATTTTTGACACAAATATGCATACTCAAGATCTTGCTTAAATTCAACATGTTGCAGCGGAAGCTTTTAGTTATCACCTGAGAATAGACATGTTTAAAACGTCAACATAAAGTTGGTGAGATATAGGTTTAATGCCGGCAGCGGTATAAATATAGACCACAAGATTTCATATGTAAATATTTTAATAAAAATATTCTAAGTGGTTGAGCACTTGGTAACCATACTTAACATTTAATCACGTCGCATATTCCCTTTATTATAAAATCTTACTACACCGTACCAAGTGTAGTCACGAAACGAAGTACTGTGCAACCGTTGAATACTGGTCGTCCAGTCCGGTTGGGGTTGTCAGGCCCGATAGATCTATCAACAGGATTCGCGTTTACAATACCGCTGTAAATAACAGTTACCAAGATACAGGAAAGTATGCCAGTGGTACAACTCAACGTAGAATATATTTTTCAGTTACTTGTGTCCATAACGTAAAACATAAAATACATGTATTCTCATCCCGAAATATTTAGAGTTTAAAAGTGGGACTATATACTCACTTTCTTCTTGAAGATATGTAATTTTGACTTGGTCTCCGATTGATATCACGAACCTATCCATATATAATATATCAATACCTTTTCTTTTTAAACAAACGTCACATATATATACTTATAATACTTTTAATACTTTTAATAATTCCTTAGTCCGTAGTTAGCAGTCCGATGTTAGTAATTCAATTTTAATGGTTCATTTTTAGGTGTTTAATAAACCCCCAATGAAATAAATAAAAACCCACATCGTATATGTATTGGTCGAGATTAATCTTGACCCACGGTACCGGTGTTGTCAAATGACGTGTTGCGTACATAAAGTACCGGTGTTGTCAAATGACGTGTTGCGTACAATCATGGGATCTTATGATTAATCTTCTCGTATTGTTTACGGGTGATCCTGAACCATATAAAATTAAATTATGAGTACATATATATAAAATATCATGTTATTTTAAAAAGATGTGATTTATTTAATTTTCTCCAATTATTTTCGTAGCTAAACTAGTCTTAGATATCCGATCTCGTTTTGGTCATAGTTTCTTCGTTACAACTCCGTTTTCGTTGATTCAACTTGCCACTTCCTTGGATCGAGTCCCTCTTTAAGACTATGAACTGTAAATACCTTAGTTTGTATTCGAAATCACAGGTCATAGGTCAAACTTTAGTGAAACTTATGAAGTTGATCATTTTCCATCATGTAAACAACCTTAAATGATTATTTTTCTAAAAATACTTATACTTTGAGTTAAATCATGAAATTTTTATGTGTTAACATATTCATAGTAAATATCAATTTTCCAGAAAATAAGCCTCCAATTCAAAGTTCAAAATAGTTTTTAGTTATCCAACCCAAAACAGCCCCCGGTTGCACTCCGATGTCGTAAAAACAGTTTTTAAGGTGTTCTTTGAAAAACCAAGTTATACCTTGTTAAATTAGAATATATTTATGATATATTACAGGTCTTGAAGTATTTTAAAAGTTAAGTTAGAAGGATCTATTTAGTTTGCAAACAAGTTTGAAATCATTCAAACTATGTTCTTGTTGTTAAAATTGTATAGCATAAAATAAGATAGCTATATATATATGAATCGAATAAGGTTATGAACAAAGTTACTACCTCAAGTTACTTGGACAAGATTGCTGTAAAAGAGGAGTAAAAACCTAGAACCAAAAGAGTGATGGAATTGGATGAAAGATTGGAAGTAAACTTGTGTTCTTGAAAGGATTCTTGAAGTGTTTTTGTAAGGTTTTTCTTATGGTGTTTAAGTGATGTTTTTATGGCTAGATCTTCATGGATACTAGCTGAATGGTTATGGAGTTTCTTAAGAGTGTGTTTTTGGTTAAAGAAATGTGTAGTAAAATGAAAATGGAATGGAGTATAAATGGTGGTGTAAAAGGTGTATAAGTTTGTAATTTTGTGAAAAAATCTTTTAATCATGTGAAATTGTCATACTAGATAACAAAAGTAGTTACCTTATACATAAGGCATTGAACAAGGGCTGGTTGGTGGTGATTTGATGTGTATATACCAATAGTAAATACGTATAGACGTTAGGTATGATACGAGTACATGTACTCTAGATATACGTATAGAAATCTTGTGAAAAATGGAATGAGAATTCCAATATAGCTATCTTTTGTGAATATACTTATATTGTTTTATGTATTTAAGTCCTTAAAAGTGATTAAATACATTACTTATACGATATATGTATAAACATTATAGGTCATAAGTATTTATGTCAAATAACGTTACGTATGGTTATCGTTTTGAAAACTTAGGTTAGTAGTTTCAAAATATACTTGTAACTTATTGTTATTAATACAAAATGAGGTATTAAAACATTCTTAGATCATGTTAAATATGTATATATACATATATATACACAAACGTATAATTATCATATGTTATATAGTTCGTGATATCATCGGTCAAACTAGACGGTCAAACGTTGTGTAAAACTCTTTTCAAAAACATAAATCTCAACAATTTGGATTGCTTATCATGTTGGTAAGGTTTAATTTATGTAAATATTAATCTTATAAGTATAGAACGATCGAAAAAGTGCGGGTCATTACAACATGGGTCGATATGATATGTCAAAACATTTGCATACGTGTCTATGGTATCCCAAGATTACATAATATATTAGAATACATGTATAATACAATATAAGTTAGCAAGGATATGATTAATATATATTTGTTACCAATTTTCACGTTGCTACAACAAGAAAAATTATCCAATCTTGTTTTACCCATAACTTCTTCATTTTAAATCTGTTTTGAGTGAATCAAATTGCTATGGTTTTATATTGAACTCTATTTTATGAATATAAACAGAAAAAGTATAGGTTTATAGTAGGAAATATAAGTTAAAAGTCATTTTTGTAAAGGTAGTCATTTAAGTCGAAAGAACGACGTCTAGATGACCATTTTAGAAAACATACTTCCACTTTGAGTTTAACCATGATTTTTGGATATAGTTTCATGTTCATAAGAAAAATCATTTTCTCAGAAGAACAACTTTTAAATCAAAGTTTATCATAGTTTTTAATTAACTAACCCAAAACAGTCCGCAGTGTTACTTCGACGGCGTAAATCCGGTTTTACGGTGCTTTTCGTGTTTCTAGGTTTTAAAGCATTAAGTTAGAATATCATATAGATATAGAACATGTGATTAGTTTATTTTAAAATTCAAGTTAGAAGGATTAACTTTTGTTTGTGAACAAGTTTAGAATTAACTAAACTATGTTCTAGTGATTACAAGTTTAAACCTTCGAATAAGATAGCTTTATATGTATGAATCGAATGATGTTATGAACATCATTACTACCTCAAGTTTTCTGGATAAAGCTACTGGAAATGAGAAAAATGGATCTAGCTTCAAAGGATCCTTGGATGGCTTAAAAGTTCTTGAAGCAGAATCATGACACGAAAACAGTTCAAGTAAGATTTTCACTCGAAATAAGATTGTTATAGTTATAGAAATTGAATCAAAGTTTGAATATGAGTATTACCTTGTATTAGAAAGATATCTTACTATAAATAAGAAAGATTTCTTGAGGTTGGATGATCATTCTACAAGATTGGAAGTAAGCTAGCAAACTTGGAAGTATTCTTGATTTTATGAAACTAGAACTTGTAGAATTTATGATGAGCACTTAGAACTTGAAGATAGAACTTGAGAGAGATCAATTAGATGAAGAAAATTGAAGAATGAAAGTGTTTGTAGGTGTTTTTGGTCATTGGTGTATGGATTAGATATAAAGGATATGTAATTTTGTTTTCATGTAAATAAGTCATGAATGATTACTCATATTTTTGTAATTTTATGAGATATTTCATGCTAGTTGCCAAATGATGGTTCCTGATATTGCTCTAAACATACATATTATTCGACGCAATATCAGTTATATTTCATCAGCTTTTATCATCTAAAAAGATATTCAACGTATAATATTCAAGAAAAACGACAAAAGTGGACAAGAGCTTGCTATTTGAAGAAACAACGATAAACGATGAGTTTAAATCAAATATATATCGAGAAAACGTTTATCCGAATTCAAGAACGAAGAAGACTGAAGAAAAAGGTTACACAAGTCGTCCAAAATGGTACACATCGATACGGGATCAACAGAGAACAAACAAAAAAAAAATAAAAATATGAAAACTACAAGATACCCATACGCGAATCGTGTAGGTTTACACGAAACGCGTAGTAATTTAGCCTTACGCGAATCGTGTGACCTCTACACGAAACGCGTAATGTTAGGTCGAGTTTAATCATTTATCAGATAAGGGCGGCTGCTTTATGTTTTAAAAACTAATTCTTTTTCTCAAATGTGGTACAGCAAGGAATCAACAAGCCTACCTACTACTTGAAGATACATGTTAAATACGGAGTACTATCAACAGAATCAAGGACACATTTTTTTTAGACAAAAGATATCAAAGAACACAATTACTATACACATATTACTGTAAATTAATTTTAGTACTCCGCATTATTTTCATTCAGTTTTAATATTTAATATTTAGGATAGTTTCAAATATTTAGGGTGTATTGTTCGTGATTAAGGGTAATATTGTACGCGTGAAAAGGGTGTTATTATTGTAATTTTTCTACCGTTTGAAGTTAATGAAAGTGAAGAATTTTTAGTAAGTTTACTCTGTTAAAATTATCGTTGTTATTATGTTTGCATATCTATATTTTTATGTTTACCTTAGAGTAATGAATAGCTAAATTACCTTAGTGTTTGCTTAGATGTAGAGCCCCTAGTGAAATGGATTGTTATCACTTGTAAAAGTTAAAATGTAACTTTAGTATTTTTAATATTGAGCCTAGTTAAAAGAACCATTATTGTGTAATTAGGTATTTAACCCTTGCCACTTAATTTATTAAATTTAAATAACGAAAGTTGTTTTTATTTACATAAATTAAGCTTCAACATTAAAATGATCTAGACGAATTTATGGATAAGTTATTAACACCAATTTAGAAATAAACTTCGGTGGTTTGGGTAATATCAATAATTATATGATAGTGAAATTATAAAAAGGGAAACCGTTATAATTTGGGTATTGGCGAAAGTCAAAACTAGACTAGGTCTCAATTTAAATACTTAAGGAATAGTAGCTATCTAAAAAGAATCCGATGAAAATTAGATTTATTTTAGTTAGTCGTAACCTTATATTTTTTTCGAAAGAAAAATATAAAGTTTATTACTAAAACATTTTAAATAGGGCGCAAACTTAAAACAATCCATGGACCTAGGGGTGACACATTTAAGTAAACACTCCCATTTATCCCATTTATATTTATTATAAAAGTATTATTATTATTATTTACGAATTATTATTATAAAATATAAAAGATTACATAAAAATACTTAAAATTCGTACCAGACTGTTTGTCACATCGTATAAGTCATACGCGAAACGTGTATGATTACACGTTACGCGTACGCCTGTTTATCAAACTGTACGATCAGATCTACACAATTCGTGTAAGGTTTAAGATATACGCGATACACGTATAAATATGCGAAACGCGTAGACAGTAATCCGGCTACAGTACCAGTAGGGTTAAAATTAGGGTTTTAATTATTTAATTAGTTTAAAATTAGGGTTTTAGCCTTTTTACTATTATATTTAGGTTATTACTATATAATTTATATTAGTTCTTATAAAATACTTTAATACATGTTAAATCCTAATAATTAGTGTTAATTATAATACTTTATAATTAGAAATTAGTTTACAATTAGTTAATTATTTTAATTCCTTTTAATTTGTATTAATCTTTTTTAAACATGTCATTTAGTTAATTTAAATAAGTTTATATTATAATTGCTCAAAACAAAATTCTAAACATATAGTTTTATTAAAAGTTACTATTTTACTAATTACCATTTAGTAATATAATTAATGCATCATAATTAGTATAATTTCATTTAGTTCCTTTTTAAGTTAATTATTGTAATCTTGTAATTTTATTTAGTAAATTAGTTTAAGTTATTTTCTTTTACTGTTATTTTATAAATTCCTAATCCAAAACCCCCTTTAATTAAGTTTGACATCAAAGACTATTAAAAACCATTAAACACTCCATCTCCCTGTGGAACGAATCGGATTTACAGACAAACTAAACTACACGGATAGGACTAGTTGCCTATATATGTGTGAAATCAACCTGAATTCAATAAAATACCACATATACAATAAATCAATTCGTGTAACAAAACAACTCAAATCCGTTCAAAATAAAGGTTACGTTTCACCGTCATCAACTTTTTGGCGCCGCTGCCGGGGAGTTGGCAGTTAAATAAATAGATAATTTTTCTGATTCGTAGTAGTAGTTGGATTTGTACGTGGACCGAGTTGTTGGATCACCAATTTTATTGTTCAATAGAAGGATCCTGCCCCTCTGCTGCATCTTTTGGCTATTCGAAACGTGGGCAAAATCAGAAGGAAAATCTGTTTGTTTAAGGGTTTTTATCATTGTTTTTATGTTATTCGATCCTCTCGAGGAAATTCATTTCCAAGAAAGTTCAAAGTTTTTGAATAAATCCTTTAGTTCTTTGTACAATTTCCCAAATTGTATGATCCGTTCAATCCTAAACTCGTTAAACTTAATCCGGAACCTCAAAGAATTAATAAAAGTCAAAAACAACAAAAAGAAGTACTAGTAATTTTAAAACACCGAAAAACACTAAAAAAAGAAACAAGTAGGTAACACTAGAAAAGCTTTTGGTGTTATGATCTCATAATAGAAATTAATGCATGAACTTACGTTCCTCCAACGCTGAATTAACTCCTTCACATCCTGAACCCGAAAGAAAATTCCACGAACGTTTAAGAGCTCAAGAAGTAGAATCTCTTGCTATAAATTTAGAGTCACTTTCCTTAGAATCCGACTCTGAACCAATAATTCAACCAATCATAGAGCCGATTATTAAAGAAGAAGAAGAAATGGCTGATACAAATCAAACGATGGAAGCATTAATGAAGGCCACAAGAAAAGGTCAAGGCCACGCAATCATCCAACCCACGATGAGTGATGGCTTTGAAATAAAAGGTCAATTTTTACACATGGTGACTAATACATGTCAATTCAGTGGAGCCCCAAATGAGGATGCTAACGAGCATCTTCGTAAGTTTGTAAGCATTTGCTAGCTTTTCAAAATCAAAGATGTCACCGAAGAAGTTGCATGTTTAAAAATCTTTCCATGGTCCTTAAAAGATGATGCAAGAGATTGGCTAGACTCATTACCAGAAGGTTATATTGAAAACTGGAATGATATGATGGATAAGTTTTTGTCAGAATTCTTTCCTGCTTCAAAAGCAGCAAAATTGCAAAGTGATATAAATCACTTTATGCAAAAGCCTAATGAAACTCTTTATGAAGCTTGGACCCGATTCAACAAAATGCTTAGGGTATGTCCTCAACATGGGTTGAATACATTCCAAAAGGTCCAAATATTCTATAAAGGAGTCAATGTGGCAACTAGAAAAGATATAGATGTTGCAGCCGGAGGTTCGATCATGAAGAAAACACCTGAAGACGCTCACATAATCATTGCTGATTTAGCTTCCCATTCCCATAATTGGCATCAATAAATAGAATTCTCTAGATCATCAAATGTTGCTAGTATTGAAAGCAATGATGAAATTGCTTCTTTAAAAGTTCAAATAGCAAATCAAGCAAGGCAAATCGAGAAAGTAACCAAGGAAATGCATGCTATCAGAGTAGGATGTGAACTATGCCAAGGTCCCCATCTTACTAGAGATTGTGATCAAAGTACAATGGAAGAGCAAGCAAATTTCTTAGGTTACTTACGAAAAGGTGAAATGAACTTCAGTGATTTTCCAGCTATAGAAGCAAACAACCGAAAATATCCTCCTATAAACAGCTATCAAGTAGGAGGACCTTCAGGATCAAATAATAATAACTATCAAAATAATAATAACTATCAAGGAGGAAATCCAGGTTACCAAAATAACCGGAATTTCCCAAATCAAAATCAAAGAAATCCGCCACCAGGTTATAATAACCGAAATCAACCTCAACGAAATTATCAAAATAATTTCCAACACAATCAACCACAACCATTAGCAATTATGCAACCTCAACCTGAGAGGAAATCTGGTTTAGAAGATCTCTTAAGAGATTTTATGGTTAAGCACGAGCAAAATGCAGAGCTCCAAACTCAGCAAATCCGAAATCAACAAGCCATAATACAAAACTTAGAAAGGGATGTTGGAAGGATATCACAGTTACTATCAGAGAGACCACCAGGTACTCTCCCCTTAAATACTCAAGTGAATCCCAACAACCCCCAAACAAGGAACGAGCATGTAAATGCTATAACTACTAGAAGTGGTTTAACTACTAAACCGGAGACTCTTAAGTCCCCGGAAGTTCCTTTATGTCCTTCTGTTTTACAAATACCGGTTGATGATGAGCAAGTTGACAAAGAACAAGAGAAAGATGATCCACCTGAGGTCATACCAAAGAAAAGTGAAGAACCAACAGTAAAGGTGCATAAGGAACCCATTCCATACCCAAAAGCATTAAAGAAACACAGACTCGCAAGGCGGTATGAGAAATTTGCGGACATGATTAAGCAAATTAGCATTAACATGCCACTCGCGGAGGTTCTTAGGGATATGCCCAATTACGGGAAGTTTTTAAAGGATCTCATATCCTCGAAGGGTAAATACCACGATGTTTCTGCCACATTCCTCCATGAGGAATGTTCGGCCATCTTAAAGAAACAAAATGTACCTCCAAAATTAGGAGACCCTGGTAGTTTTATCATACCATGTATGATGGGTGATTCGGTAGTGTACGATGCACTAGCCGACCTAGGTGCAAGTGTTAACTTAATGCCTTACTCATTATATTTAAAACTTGACTTAGGAGACTTAAAACCAACCCGGATGGGTATTCGATTAGCAAACCAATCATTTGATACTCCCATAGGTATAGCCGAGGATATACTTGTAAAAGTTGGCTCACTTATCTTTCCCGTCGACTTCGTTATTCTAGAAATGCAAGAGGACACAAAAGTTCCTATCATTTTAGGACGTCCTTTCCTAAACACTGCAGATGCTATCATTAATGTCCAAAAAGAACAATTGAGTCTAGGTGTGGGAAACGAGAGAATAATTTGTCACATTGACAAAGCCATGAAAAGACCCACTTCTACCGATGACTCTTGTTTTCAGATTGATGTTATAGATCTTTGTGTCGAGAATGAATTGAAGGAGCTACTTGAAATTGATATCCCGGGGTTAGCCCCGGTAAGTGAGAATGAATACTTCAATATTGATAAAGATTTTGATGAGTTGATGAAGGTGGTCACGGATGACGAGATCATAATAGAAGAAATTCCCAAGGAAGAGGAATCGTTTGAGGAAATCAAAAATGAAGATAGATTTCGTATAAAAAATTCCTTAGAAGAACCACCCGTACTAGAGCTTAAAGAGCTACCCAAACACTTGGAGTATGCTTATCTCGAAGGTACATCTCAATTACCAGTAATTATTGCTTCACATCTTTCAGATAATGAGAAGGATAAGCTAATTTCTGTATTAAAAACCCATAAAAAGGCTATAGCCTGGAAAACAACCGACATTCCGGGAATAAACCCGTCTTATTGTACACATAAAATTCTACTTGAGAATGATTACAAACCCGTAGTACAAAGACAACGCAGGCTAAATCCCAACATGAAAGAGATTGTTAAAAAGGAGGTCGTCAAGCTTCTTGACGCCGGGTTAATCTACCCCATCTCCGATAGTCCATGGGTTAGTCCAGTACAAGTAGTACCCAAAAAGGGGGGTACAACCGTTATATTAAATGAAAAGGACGAACTCGTCCCAACTAGAACAGTTACCGTCTGGAGAGTCTGTATTGATTACAGACGTCTAAATGATGCCACTAGAAAGGATCATTTCCCGTTACCTTTTATTGATCAAATGCTTGAACGATTAGCGGGAAAAGAATATTATTGCTTTTTAGACGGTTTCTCCGGTTACTTCCAAATTCCAATTGATCCCAACGACCAAGAAAAGACCACATTCACTTGTCCTTTCGGTACCTTTGCCTATCGCCGCATGCCGTTTGGTTTATGCAATGCACCCGGAACCTTTCAAAGGTGCATGATGGCAATCTTTGATGATATGGTAGAGGATTGTATGGAAGTCTTCATGGATGACTTTTCCGTGTTTGGAGACTCCTTTGAATCTTGTCTTTTCAATCTAGAACGTATGCTTATCCGATGTGAGAAAGCAAACTTGGTCCTAAATTGGGAAAAATGCCACTTCATGGTGAAGGAGGGCATTGTACTTGGTCACAAAATATCTCGTGCGGGAATAGAGGTAGATAAAGCTAAAATTGAAGTTATCTCTAAGCTACCTAAACCATCAAATGTTAAAGCAATTAGAAGCTTTCTTGGTCACGCAGGATTCTATAGGCGATTTATCAAAGATTTTTCTAAAATCGCCCGCCCATTGACCAAACTTCTTGAAAAGGATGCTCCATTTGACTTCGATTCTAATTGCGAGAATGCATTCTCGATTCTAAAGTCAAAACTCACACAAGCTCCAATTATGGTATCTCCGGATTGGAGTATGCCATTTGAGCTAATGTGTGATGCAAGCGACTATGCTTTAGGTGCTGTTTTAGGACAACGTCCCGATAATCATTTTCTTCCGATTTATTATGCTAGTAAAACTCTAACGGGAGCCCAAATTAATTATACCACCACGGAAAAAGAACTCCTAGCGGTTGTTTATGCATTTAATAAATTTCGGTCATATTTGGTGTTGTCCAAGACCATTGTTTAGACGGACCATTCGGCACTTAGGTATTTATTCTCGAAACTAGATGCAAAACATCGTCTCATACGTTGGGTTCTTTTACTTCAAGAATTTGACATTGAGATACGTGACAAGAAAGGAGCTGAGAATCTAGCTGCCGATCATTTATCCCGACTTGAAAACCCCGAATTAGATAAACTTGATGATACAATCATCAAAGATACATTTCCTGACGAATCTCTAATGAGGGTTGAAAAAGAATCTGAAATCCCATGGTTTGCCCATTTTGCAAACTATCTTGCTTCAGACATTCTACAAAAAGGACTTACTTTTCAGCAAAAGAAGAAATTCTTTGCAGATTTGAAGTCATATTTCTGGGAATACCCAGACCTATTTCGTGTTGGTGCGGATCAAATAATTCGCCGTTGTGTGTACGTACAAGAAGCTCAACAAATTCTTGAGCATTGCCATCAAGGGCCAACCGGCGGTCATTTTGGACCAAACCACACTGCAAGAAAAATCCTTGAATCGGGCTTTTATTGGCCCACGATCTTTAAAGATGCCCATGATTTCGTTCGGACTTGTAACGCATGCCAACGAACGGGTAACATCACGAAAAAGGATGAGATGCCTCAAACCGGCATCCAAGTTTGTGAAATCTTTGACATTTGGGGAATCGATTTCATGGGACCCTTTCCAAGTTCACATAAGTGCAAGTACATACTAGTAGCCGTTGACTATGTATCCAAGTGGGCTGAAGCAAAAGCTTTACCTACAAATAATGCTAGGGTGGTGGTAAACTTCTTGAAAAATCTCTTCTCACGCTTTGGAATCCCAAAAGCACTCATATCCGACCGAGGAACACATTTTACCAACAACCTTCTTGAAAAGGTGTTGAAGAAGTATGGCGTAACTCATCGTTTCTCTACTCCGTACCACCCTCAAACAAGTGGTCAAGTGGAGAACACGAATCGTGCCTTAAAACGCATACTTGAGAAGACGGTTAATAACAACCCTAAAATCTGGCAACGCAAGTTAGATGACGCGTTGTGGGCTTTTAGGACTGCATATAAAACACCAATAGGTACCACACCATTTAGACTTGTATACGATAAAGCGTGTCATCTACCTGTTGAAGTTGAACACAAGGCATACTGGGCTATGAGAGAATGTAATACTGACCTTGTACAAGCCGGAGAAAATAGGTTATTACAACTTAACGAACTAGATGAATTAAGATTACAAGCCTACGAAAATTCTAAAACATATAAAGAAAAAACTAAAGTATGGCACGATGCACGATTAAAAAAGAAAGAATTTGAACAAGGGGATAAAGTATTGGTATTCCAATCACGTTTCAAGTTTTCACCTGGTAAACTTAGATCCCGATGGACTGGGCCATATATAGTAAAACAGGTTTTTCCATCTGGATATGCAGAGTTGTATGGTAAAGACGGTGGAACTTTCAAAGTGAACGGACACAAAATCAAGTTATACTTTGAAGAAATCAATACTACGGAAAGAGACGAAATCACCTTCTACCCTAAGGACAAATAAATTCAGGGTAACTGTAAGGTTTTAAACTCCATTCTCGATTTTTATTCTTATCTTTAAGAGTGGGGTTAGATTGGTCTTTCCCTAGCAGACCCTAAAGAACTAGTCTTCTCCCTCCATTCTACCTTTTTAATTTCTTTTTGTTTTTATTGTGTAATTTCAAGATGCGCAGTCAGTATATCTACAACCATTTCATTTTAAAGTGCGATAAGATTTTACCGAGGGATGTGGTGTTAGATATTAAGAAAAGATGCGATAAGGCGAGGAAAGAAGAAAGACATAAACTAAATGAGAAAAACTATGCAAGAGGAAAATCTAAATCAGCAAAAAGGCGTCGAGCACGTCATTTGGGTAAATGTGTGAAATGTGGAAAACCGACTCACTCCGGAGATTGCCCAAAGAACCAAACGGACTCTAATTACGAGTACGTAACCTTATGCCGAGAAGGGCCTTTAAAATGTGCAGAAGAAAACCTCTTAAACCAGCGAGGTTACGCCTACGAAGCAATGGGGAGCGAAATAATGCGACTCCACTACGAGGAGAGCCAACGAGGCTTCACTCTTTAAATCTTTTTCTCGCCAATTGTGTGTTTGTGCATTTTTGTGTGTAATGTTTTGGTGTGTTTGGTTTGTTTTTGTTTGTTGTATGTTCTATTAAAACGGTCTACCATTTAAAAGTGATGAACCTTGAGTTCAATATGTTTTCATTGAAAACGATAAATGTTAAGTGTTACAACTGAATTATCGTTTTTCAAATTGCACGAAATTTCTTGTTGGATTCATAAGATATCTGTTAAATAGTAAACCACGAAAACAAAATAAAAATTTAAAAAAAAAAAATCCTTTCTACTAAATTGAAGGTGAAACGCCTTGAGTTTAACTTGTTTCTTTGAAAATGAAAATGTTTAGGTGTCACAACTGAATTTTCATTCTTCAAATTGCACAAAATTTTTTGTTAAATTCTAAAAGTCTACAGTAGATTGCAAAATATACCTTTTTATCAATAACCGTAAAAATATATAACTTGTAAATCTTTGTCGTGGATAATGATAGGTTTGACGACCGAATTTATCTCTACCTAATCGATAGGAAACAAAGTTTTAAGTTTGAAAATTAGTTGATTTAGGGGTATACAAAAAAAAAATAGAGTGTATTTTAATTTGTGTAATTTTTATTTTTCATGTACTTGTTCTAAAAACTAAAAATGTTAATATTTTTTTTAACACAAAAAAATAGAGTGTTTTTATTTTTAATTTGTTTTCGAAAAACATTAAAAACTTTAACTTTTGATGGATTGAATTTTATAAATTGAAATTAAAATTTTATAAACGGATTAAGATCAGGTGTAACAACCGAATTTCCGTTACAAATATAAATTTATAAAAGATATTTTAAAATTTAATTGATTATAAGTTAAAAAAAAAAAAAAAGGGGGCCAAAGCATACGCGTAACGTGTGGGGGTACACGAAACGCGTGGATCCCAGTTATACGCGAAATGCGTATACCTACGCGAAATGCGTACGGTCAAAAATTGGGACATATCAGATCGAGCAGCAGCCTGTTTTGTTCACTCCATTCTTATTATTTCTGCTACTGAAACGAGAGAAAAAACCAAAAATCGCCAAAATCACACCCAAAACTTAAATTAACACTACCAATCTTCTCCAATTCTTCAATTTTTTAACATGCCTAGATTGGTAAGGGTCCTAAACCCATTTTAACTCATGTTCTTCAAATTTTTCATTATATTTCTTTATAGCTTTAATCCGAAGTATATACATGTTCTTGTTGATTTTTGCTTGATTATTGCTATATTATTGTTGTTAGTTTGATATTAAACCCGATTAGCATGAAAAATTGATGTTTAATTGGTTATTAAAAAATTAGGGTTTATACAAATTGGGGATAATTGTGAAATTGCTACTGAGGTGTGTTATTTTGGTTGTAATTAAATGTTTTTAAGTGTTTTGTCAGTAGTTATAACTCTTGAACATGATTTTGTTTGTTTGATTTTGTAATTTTTAATTTTAGTTTGATTTTGATAGTTTTTGTCATTTTAATGAATCAAGTATGAACTTTAATGCTATTAAGGATTGTTTAGAAGCTGAAATACACGCAATGTGATTGAATTGAATTAGATACACTTAGATAAATTGTGTGTTTTCACTTGTGAATTAAACTTTGCATATGAAACTTGATTTTTGATTTATGATTTTTGGTTTGTTTCTGTTTTGTTTTGAATCATAGAACTAAAACTTCCAAAGTTGTTGAAATAAATTGATTCATGTGGTGTTGAAAACAAGTTTGTAGGTTGAATTTAGACTCTTTGCTAACATTAACACATCCTATTGGGATGATTTTCTTGTTTTAAAATGTTATGCAGGGACCATTTAGAATGAGGACGTTTAACCAACAACAAGCACAAGATCAAGTTACCCCCGAAATGGAACAACAACTCTTGAACCTACACCCGATCCTGCAATTTCCTAACGAATTACATCAAAGGGTGCAAAAAGTTAAGGATTTACTCATTCTGGTAAATCGAACCATCTCTCCAGTTTACGTTGTTGATTGGGATCCCCTAGGAGACCCAGTCAACTTAGATACACCGATAAGGGAAATTTTAACCCAAAGTTTCACGAATGAATTTGGGGAAATTAGGTATTATAATGACTTTGAGAAATTGTTTAGATTGAATTCTCCTGTATATAGAGAATTGTGTTTGGAATTTTACTCTACCGTTAGGATGAATATAAACCCGGAAAATATCGAAGATACTAGATTTCTACAATTTCGACTGGGTGGGGTAGATAGAGTAATGTCCCTAGGCGACATGACTTTGGCTTTAGGGATTTACGACGGTAATGAGATAAATGCTCCAGGTTTTTGGGAATATATTTTTACAGGAGCTAGGTATACAGGAGATTATGATTCTTTGAGCGTCTGGCGTTCTTTTTCCCAAAAGAATACATATGTAGCAGGCCAAGAATCATACCTTAAGATCACTGATGTTCGCTATCGAATAATTCATAAATTTATAGCGAACACAATTAACCAAAGGGCATTCCTTAATACAGATAAGATTAATTATGTTGACCTTTGGTATTTAGATGCAATTAGAGATAGGGATACATTTATTAGTATACCCAATGGAGTGGCCTACTTTTTGGCCCATATAGGTAAGGGTGCTCGAGGATCCAGTGACATGTCGGGGGGTCACTATGTCACGTGTTTGGCAGCCTGGTTCGGTCTCGACCCGAACGAATTAGATCCTCCAATCCAGCCGATAGATCAACCGGTTCGTAATTTGGGATTGGAGGTGTATAGGACAGCTAAGGCTATACGTGTAAGGGGTGGGGTACGTAGTTTAAGGCAACAGGAAGTTGCTGCTCACGCACCTATGGAAGAGGATGATGAACCCGCGAGGGAAGCTAGGAGGAGACGCAGAGAGACAGATCAGGCTAGCTCGTCTCATACAGGTACTTCTGATTTCGATATGCTCCAAAATTCTTTTAACGCATTGAGTTTAGATGTACGTAACTCATATCAAAACTGGGGAGTGAGATCAGAAGACCAGTATACTGCTTTGTCTCGACAATTGGGGGATATTAGGCATACCCAACTAGATCAGTATAATATTCTGTCTAACATCCGATACGATCAGAGGGGTCAGGGAGCACAATTAGAGTGGGCGCATCATCAGGCATATTTATACGCGTCTAACCACAGAATTACGCACCCTCAGACTATCCTTCATACCCCTAATGGCAGACACCCAATGACCCTCTACCTCCACCATATGACCATAACGCCGCCATAGCCGCGAGTCAGGATGCATATAGGCGTTTCTACGAGGAACAACGCCTAAACGAACAACGGCAGCGACAGCAACAGGAAGAAGGCGATCAGGGAGGGCCGTTTTGGAATCCATTTAACTAGTTCTATTCTTTAAAACATTTTTATTTTTATGGTTTGTAATAACATAATTGTATGGTGTGTATTGATACTTTTTATGTTTCTTATGTTTTATTATATATTAGCAAGAAAGTAGTGTGGGGTAAAAATTGTTTTGTACGACTGAAGTACAACCCCATGTTTTGTATGTTTTTAACATGGTTTTGACAGGTATAGAAGAAAATGCAATTAGACGAAACGAAACATCGAATTACATTGTGATACAAACATTGGATATAATCATAGGTAAAACAATTTGAAAATCCAAAACGGTTCACAAAGGATGTTCCAAATACTTTACACTTTTTGTCCTCTCAAATTTATACATTATTATCTGATTTTATGTAATGGGGGCATTACATAATCTCAAGTGTGGGGTGGGAATATATAAATTCTCGAGAACTTATAATTTGGTGATTTTTATCAAGATTTATAAATTTTTTAAACAAATATATCAAATGAATTTTTAAGGTAACTACGAGCGATTAAAGCATAGGTGTCAAAAACCGAAATTATCGTCTCAATACATTAAAAACGCATAAGTTTATTTGTTTAAAACCTATAAAAGAAAACCAAGTATAACAAGAATTTATAAAACCTTATGTTGAGAACCATATATCACATGTTTCTATGAAGTTATTGCAGATATCATTGCTTTGGAACGTATAAACCTGAACACTCCATTATTACGAGTAATAGAGGATGAATCAAGTCCATCCCGTAAGGAAGTAAAGTCTTCCAAATTGACACACTTGCTAACTTATGTTAGAAGATGTAGTCCAGAACAGCTGTAGGTTGACGAAAAATCTTGTAAAGTCATCCTTAAAATCGGCTGGAAATCCACCTAACCTCAGCATCAAACAGGGTTTTTGGTGGTCACACTTATCCTAACCATGAGATGGATCTGTCTCGTACAATGGGGGGGGGCACAATGCAAATTAGCTTTTAAGACTAATGAATCTAATCCCCAGATGGATGATCTCCGTAAAGATCAACTGCATCTATGTTTAACCGCGGTCAACATACATATGCCATAACAAATTGAGGTGTACAAACTCATGGTTCACCGATGATATTTGGACACGGTATAATTTTGTTCTAAAACTTATGCTATTTTATGAATTATATTGTGTAAAACTATTTTTTTTTGGACATTCGGCTTCAAGTTCCATGATACTACAATCATGGGGGCGAATAGCTTGCTAATCGCCGACTGAGACTTCGGTTTTCAGTTACCCTCAACCGGAATTTGAGGTTAAAACCGGAAAACGTGTCTAGTGTAAAAGCTAGCATGACATTTTATAAAATCATAAAACGTTTTCGCAAGGTCCAATTTCCCCTAAGGATCCAAATTTTTAAACCCTAATCACGAGTTTCATGTTTGTTTCTGTTGTCAGAATTTCGTTTCGTGTGGTGTGCGTGTGATTCAATAAAAATTGTGTAGTGTTTCTAAACTTATTCCATATAGCGTGTGTTTCATTTTGTGTAGTGTGTGTTGTGTGATCTAATGTTCGATAAGAAGATATATATAATGTTCTAATTCTGTTAAAAGATGTAATTGCTTGAGGACAAGCAACGTTCAAGTGTGGGGTATTTTGATATTGCTCTAAACATACATATTATTCGACGTAATATCAGTTATATTTCATCAGCTTTTATCATCTAAAAAGACATTCAACGTATAATATTCAAGAAAAACGACAAAAGTGGACAAGAGCTTGCTATTTGAAGAAACAACGATAAACGATGAGTTTAAATCAAATATATATCGAGAAAACATTTATCCGAATTCAAGAAGGAAGAAGACTGAAGAAAAAGGTTACACAAGTCGTCCAAAATGGTACACATCGATACGGGATCAACAGAGAACAAACGAAAAAAAATAAAAATATGAAAACTGCAAGATACCCATACGCGAATCGTGTAGGTTTACACGAAATGCGTAGTAATTTAGCCTTACGCGAATCGTGTGACCTCTACACGAAACGTGTAATGTTAGGCCGAGTTTAATCATTTATCAGATAAGGGCGGCTGCTTTATGTTTTAAAAACCAATTCTTTTTCTCAAATGTGGTACAGCAAGGAATCAACAAGCCTACCTACTACTTGAAGATACATGTTAAATACGGAGTACTGTCAACAGAATCAAGGACACATTTTTTTTAGACAAAAGATATCAAAGAACACAATTACTATACACATATTACTGTAAATTAATTTTAGTACTCTGCATTATTTTCATTCAGTTTCAATATTTAATATTTAGGATAGTTTCAAATATTTAGGGTGTATTGTTCGTGATTAAGGGTAATATTGTACGCGTGAAAAGGGTGTTATTATTGTAATTTTTCTACCGTTTGAAGTTAATGAAAGTGAAGAATTTTTAGTAAGTTTACTCTGTTAAAATTATCGTTGTTATTATGTTTGCATATCTATATTTTTATGTTTACCTTAGAGTAATGAATAGCTAAATTACCTTAGTGTTTGCTTAGATGTAGAGTCCCTAGTGAAATGGATTGTTATCATTTGTAAAAGTTAAAATGTAACTTTAGTATTTTTAATATTGAGCCTAGTTAAAAGAACCATTATTGTGTAATTAGGTATTTAACCCTTGCCACTTAATTTATTAAATTTAAATAACGAAAGTTGTTTTTATTTACATAAATTAAGCTCCAACATTAAAATGATCTAGACGAATTTATGGATAAGTTATTAACACCAATTTAGAAATAAACTTCGGTGGTTTGGGTAATATCAATAATTATATGATAGTGAAATTATAAAAAGGGAAACCGTTATAATTTGGGTATTGGCGAAAGTCAAAACTAGACTAGGTCTCAATTTAAATACTTAAGGAATAGTAGCTATCTAAAAAGAATCCGATGAAAATTAGATTTATTTTAGTTAGTCGTAACCTTATATTTTTTTCGAAAGAAAAATATAAAGTTTATTACTAAAACATTTTAAATAGGGCGCAAACTTAAAACAATCCATGGACCTAGGGGTGACACATTTAAGTAAACACTCCCATTTATCCCATTTATATTTATTATAAAAATATTATTATTATTATTTACGAATTATTATTATAAAATATAAAAGATTACATAAAAATACTTAAAATTCGTACCAGACTGTTTGTCACATCGTATAAGTCATACGCGAAACGTGTATGATTACACGTTACGCGTACGCCTGTTTATCAAACTGTACGATCAGATCTACACAATTCATGTAAGGTTTAAGATATACGCGATACGCGTATAAATACGCGAAACGCGTAGACAGTAATCCGGCTACAGTACCAGTAGGGTTAAAATTAGGGTTTTAATTATTTAATTAGTTTAAAATTAGGGTTTTAGCCTTTTTACTATTATATTTAGGTTATTACTATATAATTTATATTAGTTCTTATAAAATACTTTAATACATGTTAAATCCTAATAATTAGTGTTAATTATAATACTTTATAATTAGAAATTAGTTTACAATTAGTTAATTATTTTAATTCCTTTTAATTTGTATTAATCTTTTTTTAAACATGTCATTTAGTTAATTTAAATAAGTTTATATTATAATTTCTCAAAACAAAATTCTAAACATATAGTTTTATTAAAAGTTACTATTTTACTAATTACCATTTAGTAATATAATTAATGCATCATAATTAGTATAATTTCATTTAGTTCCTTTTTAAGTTAATTATTGTAATCTTGTAATTTTAGTTAGTAAATTAGTTTAAGTTATTTTCTTTTACTGTTATTTTATAAATTCCTAATCCAAAACCCCCTTTAATTAAGTTTGACATCAAAGACTATTAAAAACCATTAAACACTCCATCTCCCTGTGGAATGAATCGGATTTACCGACAAACTAAACTACACGGATAGGACTAGTTGCCTATATATGTGTGAAATCAACCTGAATTCAATAAAATACCACATATACAATAAATCAATTCGTGTAACAAAACAACTCAAATCCGTTCAAAATAAAGGTTACGTTTCACCGTCATCAGTTCCCACATGTGTTAGGTGACTCACATGGGATGCTAAGAGCTGATCATTGGAGTGTATATACCAATATACATACATCTAAAAGCTGTGTATTGTACGAGTACGAATACGGGTGCATACGAGTAGAATTGTTGATGAAACTGAACGAGGATGTAATTGTAAGCATTTTTGTTAAGTAGAAGTATTTTGATATGTGTCTTGAAGTCTTTCAAAAGTTTATGAATACATATTAAAACACTACGTGTATATACATTTTAACTGAGTCGTTAACTCATCGTTAGTCGTTACATGTAAGTGTTGTTTTGAAACCTTTAGGTTAACGATCTTGTTAAATGTTGTTAACCCAATGTTTATAATATCAAATGAGATTTTAAATTATTATATTATCATGATATTATGATGTACGAATATCTCTTAATATGATATACATACATTAAATATCGTTACAACGATAATCGTTACATATATGTCTCGTTTCAAAATCATTAAGTTAGTAGTCTTGTTTTTACATATGTAGTTCATTATTAATATACTTAATGATATGTTTACTTATCATAATATCATGTTAACTATATATATAACCATATATATGTCATCATATAGTTTTTACAAGTTTTAACGTTCGTGAATCACCGGTCAACTTGGGTGGTCAATTGTCTATATGAAACCTATTTCAATTAATCAAGTCTTAACAAGTTTGATTGCTTAACATGTTGGAAACACTTAATCATGTAAATAACAATTTCATTTAATATATATATATATATAAACATGGAAAAGTTCGGGTCACTACAGTACCTACCAGTTAAATAAATTTCGTTCCGAAATTTTAAGCAGTTGGAGGTGTTGACGTATCTTCTGGAAATAAATGAGGGGTTTTTCTTCTTCATCTGATCTTCTGGTTCCCAGGTGAACTCGGGTCCTCTACGAGCATTCCATCGAACCTTAACAATTGGAATCTTATTTTGCTTAAGTCTTTTAACCTCACGATCCATTATTTCGACGGGTTTTTTGATGAATTGAAGTTTTTCCTTGATTTGGATTTCATCTAACGGAATAGTGAGATCTTCTTTAGCAAAACATTTCTTCAAATTCGAGACGTGGAAAGTGTTATGTACAGCAGCGAGTTGTTGAGGTAACTCAAGTCGGTAAGCTACTGGTCCGACACGATCAATAATCTTGAATGGTCCGATATACCTTGGATTTAATTTCCCTCGTTTACCAAATCGAACAACGCCTTTCCAAGGTGCAACTTTAAGCATGACCATCTCTCCAATTTAAAATTCTATATCTTTTCTTTTAATGTCAGCGTAGCTCTTTTGTCGACTTTGGGTGGTTTTCAACCGTTGTTGAATTTGGATAATCTTCTCGGTAGTTTCTTGTATTATCTCAGGACCCGTAATCTGTCTATCCCCCACTTCACTCCAATAAATCAGAGACCTGCACTTTCTACCATAAAGTGCTTCAAATGGCGCCATCTCAATGCTTGAATGGTAGATGTTGTTGTAGGAAAATTCTGCTAATGGTAGATGTCGATCCCAACTGTTTCCGAAATCAATAACACATGCTCGTAGCATGTCTTCATGCGTTTGTATCGTCCTTTCACTTTGCCCATCAGTTTGTGGATGATAGGCAGTACTCATGTCTAGACGAGTTCCTAATGCTTTCTGTAATGTCTGCCAGAATCTTGAAATAAATCTTCCATCCCTATCAGAGATAATAGAGATTGGTATTCCATGTCTGGAGACGACTTCCTTCAAATACATTCGTGCTAACTTCTTCATCTTGTCATCTTCTCTTATTGGCAGGAAGTTTGCTGATTTGGTGAGACGATCAACTATTACCCAAATAGTATCAAAACCACTTGCAGTCCTTGGCAATTTAGTGATGAAATCCATGGTAATGTTTTTCCATTTCCATTTCGGGATTTCGGGTTGTTGAAGTAGACCTGATGCTTTCTGATGCTCAGCTTTGACCTTAGAACACGTCAAACATTCTCCTACGTATTTAGCAACATCGGCTTTCATACCTGGCCACCAAAAATGTTTCTTGAGATCCTTGTACATCTTCCCCGTTCCAGGATGTATTGAGTATCTGGTTTTATGAGCTTCTCTAAGTACCATTTCTCTCATATCTCCAAATTTTGGTACCCAAATCCTTCCTGCCCTATACCGGGTTTCGTCTTCCCAAATATTAAGATGCTTATCCAATCCTTTGGGTATTTGATCCTTTAAATTTCCCTCTTTTAAAACTCCTTGTTGCGCCTCCTTTATTTGAGTAGTAAGGTTATTGTGAATCATTATATTCATAGATTTTACTCGAATGGGTTCTCTGTCCTTCCTGCTCAAGCCGTCGGCTACCACATTTGCCTTCCCCGGGTGGTAACGAATCTCAAAGTCGTAATCATTCAACAATTCAATCCACCTAAGCTGCCTCATATTCAGTTGTTTCTGATTAAATATGTGTTGAAGACTTTTGTGGTCGGTATATATAGTACTTTTGACCCCATATAAGTAGTGCCTCCAAATCATGCGTCGTATAATTTTGTTCGTGAATCTTCAATTGTCTAGACGCATAAGCAATCACCTTCGTTCGTTGCATTAATACACAACCGAGACCTTGCTTTGATGCGTCACAATAAATCACAAAATCATCATTCCCTTCAGCCAATGACAATATAGGTGCCGTAGTTAGCTTTTTCTTCAATAACTGGAATGCTTTCTCTTGTTCATCCTTCCATTAAAATTTCTTCCCTTTATGCGTTAATGCAGTCAAGGGTTTTGCTATTCTGGAAAAGTCTTGGATGAACCTTCTGTAGTAACCAGCTAGTCCTAAAAATTGGCTTTTGTGTTTCGGAGTTTTCGGGGTTTCCCACTTTTCAACAGTTTCTATCTTTGCCGGATCCACCTTAATACCTTCTTTGTTCACTATGTGACCGATGAATTGAACTTCTTCCAACCAAAATGCACACTTTGAAAACTTAGCGTACAATTCTTCCTTCCTCAATACTTCTAACACCTTTCTCAAATGTTCACCGTGTTCTTGGTCATTCTTTGAGTAAATAAGTATGTCATCAATGAAAATAATGACAAAATTGTCAATGTATGGTCCACACACTCGGTTCATAAGGTCCATGAACACAGCTGGTGCATTAGTTAAACCAAAAGGCATGACCATAAACTCGTAATGACCGTAACGTGTTCTGAAAGCAGTCTTTGGGATATCATCTTCTTTCACCCGCATTTGATGATACCCGGAACGTAAGTCAATCTTTGAATAAACAGACGAGCCTTGTAGTTAATCAAATAAGTCGTCGATTCTCGGTAGTGGGTAGCGGTTCTTGATGGTAAGTTTGTTCAACTCTCGGTAGTCGATACACAACCTGAATGTACCATCTTTCTTCTTGACAAATAAAACTGGAGCTCCCCACGGTGATGTGCTTGGTCGAATGAAACCACGCTCTAAAAGTTCTTGTAATTGGCTTTGCAGTTCTTTCATCTCGCTGGGTGCGAGTCTATAAGGAGCATGAGCTATTGGTGTAGCTCCTGGTACAAGATCTATTTGAAATTCAACGGATCGATGTGGGGGTAATCCCGGTAATTCTTTCGGAAATACATCGGGAAATTCTTTTGCGACGGGAACATCATTGATACTCTTTTCTTCAGTTTGTACTTTCTCGACGTGTGCTAGAACAGCATAGCAACCTTTTCTTATTAGTTTTTGTGCCTTCAAATTACTAATAAGATGTAGCTTCGTGTTGCCCTTTTCTCCGTACACCATTAAGGGTTTTCCTTTTTCTCGTATAATGCGAATTGCATTTTTGTAACAAACGATCTCTGCTTTCACTTCTTTCAACCAGTCCATACCGATTATCACATCAAAACTCCCTAACTCTACTGGTATCAAGTCAATCTTAAATGTTTCGCCAACCAGTTTAATTTCTCGATTCCGACATATATTATCTGCTGAAATTAATTTACCATTTGCTAATTCGAGTAAAAATTTACTATCCAAAGGCGTCAATGGACAACTTAATTTAGCACAAAAATCTCTACTCATATAGCTTCTATCCGCACCCGAATCAAATAAAACGTAAGCAGATTTATTATCAATAAGAAACGTACCCGTAACAAGCTCCGGATCTTCCTGTGCCTCTGCCGCATTAATATTGAAAACTCTTCCACGGCCTTGGCCATTCGTGTTCTCCTGGTTCGGGCAATTTCTAATAATGTGGCCCGGTTTTCCACATTTATAACAAACTACATTGGCATAACTTGCTCCGACACTACTTGCTCCGCCATTACTCGTTCCGACACCATTTGTTCCTTTCGTTCTGTTAACTCCTGGTCCGTAGACCTCACACTTCACCGCGCTATGACCATTTCTTTTACACTTGTTGCAAAATTTGGTACAAAACCCCGAGTGATACTTTTCACACCTTTGGCATAGCTGCTTCTGATTGTTGTTGTTGTTGCGGTTATTATTGTTGTTGGGATGATTATTGTAGTTGCTGTTATTGTTGTTGTTGTTGTTGTTGTTGTTGTTGGGCCGTTTGTTGTAGTTGTTATTGATGTTGCGATTGTTGGGATAGTTGTTGCGATTATTGTTGTAATTGCTGTTGTTGTTGTATTGGTGATTCTTATCACCATTTTCCTCCCACTTTCTCTTGACTTGCTTCACATTGGCCTCTTCAGCAGTCTGTTCTTTAATTCTTTCTTCAATCTGGTTCACTAGTTTGTGAGCCATTCTACATGCCTGTTGTATGGAGGTGGGCTCATGTGAACTTATATCTTCTTGGATTCTTTCCGGTAATCCTTTCACAAACGCGTCGATCTTCTCTTCCCCATCTTCGAACGCTCCCGGACACAATAGGCATAATTCTGTGAATCGTCTTTCGTACGTGGAAATATCAAATCCTTGGGTTCGTAACCCTCTAAGTTCTGTCTTGAGCTTATTGACCTCGGTTCTGGGACGGTACTTCTCGTTCATCAAGTGCTTGAATGCTGACCACGGTAGTGCGTAAGCATCATCTTGTCCCACTTGCTCTAGATAGGTATTCCACCATGTTAACGCAGAACATATGAAGGTATGCGTAGCGTACTTAACTTTGTCCACTTCAGTACACTTACTTATGGCAAACACCGATTCGACCTTCTCGGTCCACCATTTCAATCCGATCGGTCCTTCGGTTCCATTAAATTCCAAAGGTTTGCAGGCAGTGAATTCTTTGTAGGTGCATCCTACACGATTTCCTGTACTGCTAGATCCAAGGTTATTGTTGGTATGTAGCGCAGCCTGTACTGCGGCTATGTTTGAAACAAGAAAGGCACGAAATTCCTCTTCGCTCATATTCAAGGTGTGTCGAGTAGTCGGTGCCATTTCCTTCAAAATAGTCAAATGAAACGAGTTAATCATATAGAATATCAAGAGTAGTCAATAGTATTTTGTAGCGTAATATGAACTTATTTATAAAAGCTCTTTCTTCATATTAGCGTTTTATACTCTTTAATTCGGGTAGTACCTACCCGTTAAGTTCATACTTAGTAGCTAACATTCCATTTCAACTACTACAATTCTATATGAAAAACTAATCACAAAAAAAAAAAAATATATATATATCATATTCAAGCCTTTATACAATAACTTGTAAACTTACAATACCGCTATTTTACATATAGCATGATATATAGCACATAAAACTTTGATACAAAGTAGTTGCAAAGATAATTCTAGTTAATAAATAAGGCATTCAGCAAAGGCAATAAAGACACGTAATTCATACGTCCAGAAACAAGTCATGCATTCTGGTTTTACTAATACTACTTCCCATCCTTGGTTTTGTGGAACATAACCATTGTGATCGATAGTAAGACAATGTGTTGTAACGTCGTCAAAAGGATGAAGGTTACGCAATGACCAACAGTCTCGTAATAACCTAAAAACCTCATTTCTTACCCCAATTACCGACTCCGTCACTTGTGGGAACGTTTTGTTTAATAGTTGTAGCCCGATGTTCTTGTTCTCACTTTGGTGAGAATCGAACATTACTAACCCGTAAGCATAACATGCTTCTTTATGTTGCATGTTAGCCGCTTTTTCTAAATCACGAAGTCCTATATTCGGATATATTGAGTCAAAATAATTTCTTAACCCGTTGCGTAAAATAGCATTTGGGTTCCCCGCAATATATGCGTCAAAGTAAACACATCGTAACTTATGGATTTCCCAATGTGATATCCCCCATCTTTCGAACGAAAGCCTTATATAAACCAAGGCATTCTTGGAACGTTCTTCGAATGTCTTACAAACTGATCTCGCCTTAAATAGTTGTGCCGAGGAATTCTGACCGACTCTAGACAAGATTTCATCAATCATGTCTCCGGGTAGGTCTCTTAAAATATTGGGTAGTCTATCCATTTTGTGTTTTTATACTGTAAAATAGACAAGAGTTAGATTCATAAAAAAAAATACTTATTAATACAAGCAATTTTTACATATATCATAAAGCATAAGCACACTATATTACATATATTACACCACACGAATACAACTATCTTATTCCGACTCGCTCGTTTCTTCTTCTTCGGTTTTGGTTCGTTTTGCCAAGTTTCTAGGGATATATGATGTTCCCCTAATATGAGGTGTCGTTTTCCACATTGGTTTAGAAAAACCTGGTGGTTTAGAGGTTCTCGGGTTATTGTCACAACTTAAGAAATACGGGTGTTGACGATACATATAAAGTTCATCGGGTTTGGAATCAAATTTCTCTATTTTTATGCCCTTTCCCTTATTTTTCTCTTTTGCCTTATTAAATTTTGTTGGGGTAATTTCTATAACATCATCGGAATCCTTGTCGGGATCTGATTCATCGGAGAATTGGTAATCCTCCCAATACTTTGCTTCCTTGGCGGAAACACCATTGACCATAATTAACTTTGGTCGGTTGGTTGAGGATTTTCTTCTACTTAACCATTTTATTATTTCCCCCACTGGTTCTATTTCTTCTTCCGGTTCCGATTCTTCTTCCGGTTCCGACTCTTCTTCCGGTTCCTCTTCGGGAACTTGTGAATCAGTCCACGAATCATTCCAATTTACATTTGACTCTTCATTATTATTAGGTGAGTCAATGGGACTTGTTCTAGAGGTAGACATCTATCACATAATATCAAACGTGTTAAGAGATTAATATATCACATAATATTCACATGTTAAAAATATATAGTTTCCAACAAAATCTGTTAAGCAATCATTTTTCAAGTAAACACGGTCGAAGTCCAGACTCACTAATGCATCCTAACAAACTCGATAAGACACACTAATGCAAAATTCTGGTTCTCTAAGACCAACGCTCGGATACCAACTGAAATTTCCCGTTCTTATTGATTAAAAACGTTCCATATTAATTGATTTCGTTGCGAGGTTTTGACCTCTATATGAGACGTTTTTCAAAGACTGCATTCATTTTAAAACAAACCATAACCTTTATTTCATCAATAAAGGTTTAAAAAGCTTTACGTAGTTTATCAAATAATGATAATCTAAAATATCCTGTTTACAAACGACAATTACATAATGGTTTACAATACAAATATGTTACAATGAAATAAGTTTCTTGAATGCAGTTTTTACACAATATCATACAAGCATGGACTCCAAATCTTGTCCTTATTTAAGTATGCGACAGCAGAAGCTCTTAATAATCACCTGAGAATAAACATGCTTAAAACGTCAACAAAAAAATATTGGAGAGTTATAGGTTTAACCTATATCAAATCGTAACAATAGACCACAAGATTTCATATTTCAATATACATTCCATACATAGAGATAAAAATCATTCATATGGTGAACACCTGGTAACCGACATTAACAAGATGCATGTATAAGAATATCCCCATCATTCCGGGACACCCTTCGGATATGATATAAATTTCGAAGTACTAAAGCATCCGGTACTTTGGATGGGGTTTGTTAGGCCTAATAGATCTATCTTTAGGATTCGCGTCAATTAGGGTGTCTGTTCCCTAATTCTTAGATTACCAGACTTAATAAAAAGGGGCATATTCGATTTCGATAATTTAACCATAGAATGTAGTTTCACGTACTTGTGTCTATTTTATAAATCATTTACAAAACCTACATGTATTCTCATCCCAAAAATATTAGATTTTAAAAGTGAGACTATAACTCACTTTCACAGATTTTTACTTCGTCGGGAAGTAAGACTTGGCCACTGGTCGATTCACGAGCCTATAAAAAATATGTACATATATATCAAAGTATGTTCAAAATATATTTACAACACTTTTAATACATTTTGATGTTTTAAGTTTATTAAGTCAGCTGTCCTCGTTAGTAACCTACAACTAGTTGTCCAACGTTAGATGTGTAGAAAAAAAATTGATATATATTATCTTGAATCAATCCACGACCCAGTGTATACACGTCTCAGGCTAGATCACAACTCAAAGTATATATATTTTTGGAATCAACCTCAACCCTGTATAGCTAACTCCCACATTACTGCATATAGAGTGTCTATGGTTGTTCCAAATAATATATACACATGGGTCGATATGATATGTCAAAACATTTGCATACGTGTCTATGGTATCCCAAGATTACATAATATATTAGAATACATGTATAATACAATATAAGTTAGCTAGGATATGATTAATATAGATTTGTTACCAATTTTCACGTTGCTACAACAAGAAAAATTATCCAATCTTGTTTTACCCATAACTTCTTCATTTTAAATCTGTTTTGAGTGAATCAAATTGCTATGGTTTCATATTGAACTCTATTTTATGAATCTAAACAGAAAAAGTATAGGTTTATAGTCGGAAATATAAGTTACAAGTCGTTTTTGTAAAGGTAGTCATTTCAGTCGAAAGAACGACGTCTAGATGACCATTTTAGAAAACATACTTCCACTTTGAGTTTAACCATGATTTTTGGATATAGTTTCATGTTCATAAGAAAAATCATTTTCAAAGAAGAACAACTTTTAAATCAAAGTTTATCATAGTTTTTAATTAACTAACCCAAGACAGTCCGCGGTGTTACTTCGACGGCGTAAATCCGGTTTTACGGTGTTTTTCGTGTTTCCAGGTTTTAAAGCATTAAGTTAGAATATCATATAGATATAGAACATGTGATTAGTTGATTTTAAAATTCAATTTAGAAGGATTAACTTTTGTTTGCGAACAAGTTTAGAATTAACTAAACTATGTTCTAGTGATTACAAGTTTAAACCTTCGAATAAGATAGCTTTATATGTATGAATCGAATGATGTTATGAACATCATTACTACCTCAAGTTTTTTGGATAAAGCTACTGGAAATGAGAAAAATGGATCTAGCTTCAAATGATCCTTGGATGGCTTGAAAGTTCTTGAAGCAGAATCATGACACGAAAATAGTTCAAGTAAGATTTTCACTCGAAATAAGATTGTTATAGTTATAGAAATTGAATCAAAGTTTGAATATGATTATTACCTTGTATTAGAAAGATATCTTACTGTAAATAAGAAAGATTTCTTGAGGTTGGATGATCACTCTACAAGATTGGAAGTAAGCTAGCAAACTTAGAAGTATTCTTGATTTTATGAAACTAGAACTTGTAGAATTTATGATGAGCACTTAGAACATGAAGATAGAACTTGAGAGAGATCAGTTAGATGAAGAAAATTGAAGAATGAAAGTGTTTGTAGGTGTTTTTGGTCGTTGGTGTATGGATTAGATATAAAGGATATGTAATTTTGTTTTCATGTAAATAAGTCATGAATGATTACTCATATTTTTGTAATTTTATGAGATATTTCATGCTAGTTTCCAAATGATGGTTCCTACATATGTTAGGTGACTCACATTTGCTGCTAATAGCTGATCATTGGAGTGTATATACCAATAGTACATACATCTAAAAGCTGTGTATTGTACGAGTACGAATACGGGTGCATACGAGTAGAATTGTTGATGAAACTGAACGAGGATGTAATTGTAAGCATTTTTGTTAAGTAGAAGTATTTTGATAAGTGTCTTGAAGTCTTTCAAAAGTGTATGAATACATATTAAAACACTACGTGTATATACATTTTAATTGAGTCGTTAAGTCATCGTTAGTCGTTACATGTAAGTGTTGTTTTGAAACCTTTAGGTTAACGATCTTGTTAAATGTTGTTAACCCAATGTTTATAATATCAAATGAGATTTTAAATTATTATATTATCATGATATTATGATGTACGAATATCTCTTAATATGATATATATACATTAAATGTCGTAACAACGATAATCGTTACATATATGTCTCATTTCAAAATCATTAAGTTAGTAGTCTTGTTTTTACATATGTAGTTCATTATTAATATACTTAATGATATGTTTACTTATCATAATATCATGTTAACTATATATATAACCATATATATGTCATCATATAGTTTTTACAAGTTTTAACGTTCGTGAATCACCGGTCAACTTGGGTGGTCAATTGTCTATATGAAACCTATTTCAATTAATCAAGTCTTAACAAGTTTGATTGCTTAACATGTTGGAAACACTTAATCATGTAAATAAAAATTTTATTTAATATATATATAAACATGGAAAAGTTCGGGTCACTACAATTGCCTTAACAGTTGCTTGTTCAACGCTTTCCTTTACAACCGGACGGTAGTTTACCGAAAGGTAATATACGGAGCAAGTATACTGGACGTGTTGCTTTCCTAATACAAGGTTAGCAAGTGGGTGACACAAAACCATAAGTTTTGAGCTAAAATTTTCAAATCTGAAACCCACCAAACTCACAAAAACATTTTGCAAACACCGGTGAAGGGTTATTCCGGAAAACTTATCTAGGGTAAAAACTAGATTGAATTTTCAAAAGATTAAATGTTTTCATAAAGATCCAATTTCCTTAAGGATCTAAATTTTTATAGTCATGTGGGACTGTAAACCACATCGTTACTACCATTGTTCATACTGCCATATAGAAATCACTAATGTACAAAGTGTGAAGAATAAAGATGTGATTCTAGTATTTTTATTTCAAGAATATATTGCTTGAGGACAAGCAACGCTCAAGTGTGGGAATATTTGATAATGCTAAAAACGAACATATATTTCATAGCATTATCCCTCAAGAAAGACAAGCTTTTAGTTGCAATTGTTCTATTTACAAGTGATATTCATTTAAATAATAAAAGGTGAAGACAAAAGACAGATTTGACGAATTGAAGACGCAAACGACCAAAAAGCTCAAAAGTACAAAGTACAATCAAAGTGGTTCAAATTATTAATGAGAAACGTCTTAGAATTAGAAGAGTACAAGCCGCAAAACGCAAAATACAAGATATTAAATTGTACGAAAGGACGTTCAAAAATCCGAAACCGGGACCAGAGTCAACTCTCAATGCTTGACGCAGCGGACTAAAAATTACAAGTCAACTATGCACATGAATATAATATAATATATAATTAATTCTTAAAATTATATATATATTATATTATTATATAAAACCGTCGGCAAGAAGAAAACAATAACATGTGAGCTCTTCTAGCTGGCCATGCGATCGCATGGCCAGGAAGAAGGAAATCCATGCGATCGCATGGCCCCAATTTGAGGGTCAGGTCCTATAAATTTCGCAGTTTTGGTTTAACAAACACACATCTTTTTCTTTCCTTTCTCTCAACGTATAAATAAATATATATATATTATAATTTTAATACTAATTTTAATTTTAATAATAAGGGTATGTTAACGAATGTTGTAAGGGTGTAAGTCGAAATTCTGTCCGTGTAACGCTACGCTATTATTAATCATTGTAAGTTATGTTCAACCTTTTTAAATTAATTTCTCGTAGCTAAGTTATTATTATGCTTATTTAAACCGAAGTAATCGTGATGTTGGGCTAAATATTAAAATTGGGTAATTGGGCTTTGTACCATAATTGGGGTTTGGACAAAAGAATGACACTTGTGGAAATTAGACTATGGGCTATTGATGGGCTTTATATTTGTTTAATTAAATGATAGTTTGTTAATTTAATATAAAGTTTTACAATTGGACGTACCTATAAATAACCATATACACTCGATCGGACACGATGGGTGGGATATTTATAAGTACTAATAATCGTTCATTTAACTGGACACGAGAATGGATTAATAGTCAATGGACTTATTAAAATAGGGGTGAATTATATACAAGGACACTTGGTATAATTATAGTTTAAGTCCCCAATTAGTTAGAATATTTGACTTCGGATATAAGTATAATTTGACGAGGACACTCGCACTTTATATTAATGACTGATGGACTGTTATGGACAAAAACCAGACGGACATATTGAATAATCCAGGACAAAGGACAATTAACCCATGGTAATAAACTAAAATCAACTCGTCAAACATCATGATTACGGAAGTTTAAATAAGCATAATTCCTTTATTTCATATTTAATTGCACTTTTAATTATCGCACTTTTATTTACTGTCATTGTATTTAAATGCACTTTTAATTATCGTACTTTTTAATTATTGTAATTTTATTTATCGCACTTTTATCGCAATTTCATTATCGTTATTTACTTTACGCTTTAATTTAAGTTATATTTATTTTTAATATTTTACATTAGGTTTTAACTGCGGCTAAAGTTTTAAAATCGACAAACCGGTCATTAAACGGTAAAAACCCCCTTTTATAATAATAATACTACTTATACATATTTATATATTTACAAATATAGTTTTAAAAATATAGCGTTAAACTTGGCTAAGATCCCTGTGGAACGAACCGGATTTACTAAAAACTACACTACTGTACGATTAGGTACACTGCCTATAAGTGTTGTAGCAAGGTTTAGGTATATCCACTCTATAAATAAATAACTTGTGTAAAATTGTATCGTATTTAATAGTATTTCCAAGCAAAAATACTACTATTTTGTATACACCTCGCATAACATCAGTGTGTATAATTGTGTATATGTGTGTATTAATGGGTAAACAAGTAGGTTTATCCGAGTGGTGAAGTGACACCTAATTTAAGTTAATTTACTTAGTGTTTGATTAACCAAGTATGGTTGATCATTTTGGTGATTTATGACTTAACTACTTATAGTTAGTCATATGGTCTTAAGATGAAGCCAAGTAGGGTGAAATCTTGAGATGTGATGTGATTTGGTTTAACTAAGTAGGGTTAACCAAAGTGAATTGTGATGAACCAAGTAGGATGTAATCACGATGTGGTATTGTGTATTGTGATGAAACCAAGTAGGGCGTAATAACAATATGATGTTATGTGTTATGGTGAAACCAAGTAGGGCGTAACCATAATACAATAGTGTGTATTTATTCGTGTTAACATGTTATGTGTGTTTTTACATGTTAAATTGGAGAATTGGACATAAGTGCATGTGTGTATAAGGTAACATGCTTAGCGATGCCATATATGTTATCTTAGCGATTTCTTGGTCATATGAGAATTTGGGCGATTCATACATTTATATATATGTTTATTATCCTCACTAAGCGTTAGCTTACGTTTTTCTTGTTTTAATCTTTTATAGATTCGAAACGTTGGGAAAGGAAAGGGTAAGCTTGGATGACGACTTGTTAGATGTGCTTTTGCAGGGTGGCATCACTATACTTTGGTGATAATTAAGTTGGGTAGTGTCCCAAAACCATGCTCTAATTTTGGATGTCTTTTGGTGTTAATAGTGGTAATGGGTCAAATTACCACTTTGTGTTGTTTTGGGTCACATACATGTAAAAAGTGTTATGTACGCGAAGGTTGTAATAATATTAGTCTAATGTGCATATTCTACACTTTGTAAGTTGCGAATGTTAATGATGTATTGTGTAAAAAAAAAAAAGTTGTCATTTATTAAAGTGAGTCAGGGTCGTTTCAAGTGGTATCAAAGCATGGTCTAAGGGATCTAGGTGACTTTGTGACACGTGCCTAGATTTGGACCGTTTTGTGATCTATGTGATGTCGGGACTTGTAGATGAGTACAGGTCGGGCCGAGACTAGTTAGTTCTCTATGTGTATACTGACTAGGATATATTGTACTGTGTTTTATGTAAGGGAATTATGATGCCAACGAGTATGACAAGGTGTGCGGAGGTAATGGTGATTGGCCATCACTATTACTGTGATGACCCGGGAATTTCCAACCAAATTTAAACTTTAATCTTTATATGTTTCAGAGACGATAAGAAAAATCTGTAATGTTGAGTCTCAAAAACTTTGAATTGTGTTCATATAATCGTTTACCCTTCGACTGATCTCGACGATTCACGAACAACTATTTGTAAATAAATACTAGTATACATAGATATTATTTTGAACTAATAAAAATGCACTCCAATCGATTTGCAATTTATATACGTGAGTTTCATTGATCCCCTTTTACTCTTTACATTTTTGGGGCTGAGAATACATGCAAATGCTTTATTAACTGTTTTACAATATTTATATACGTGAGTTGTAGTCCCACTTTTAAATTATATTTTTGGGACTGAGAATACATGCGCTGCTTTTATAACAGTTTTACGAAATAGACACAAGTAATCGAAACTACATTCTATGATTGAATTATTAAACCAAATATGCCCCTTTTTATTAAGTCTGGTAATCTAAGAATTAGGGAACAGACACCCTAATTGACGCGAATCCTAAAGATAGATCTATCGGGCCCAACAAGCCCCATCCAAAGTACCGGATGCTTTAGTACTTCGAAATTTATATCATGTCCAACGGAGGATCCCGGAATGATGGGGATATTCTTATATGCATCTTGTTAATGTCGGTTACCAGGTGTTCAATCCATATGAATGATTTTGTCTCTATGCATGGGACGTTTATTTATGAGAATTGGAAATATGAAATCTTGTGGTCTATTAAAATTAGGAAATGTTTATTTATGTTAAACTAATGAACTCACCAACCTTTTGGTTGATACTTTAAAGCATGTTTATTCTCAGGTACGAAAGAAATCTTCTGCTGTGCATTTGCTCATCTTAGAGATATTACTTGGAGTCATTCATGACATATTTCAAAAGACGTTGCATTCGAGTCATTGAGTTCATCAAGATTATTATTAAGTCAATTATAGTAAGATATATTACGAAATGTTATGCATGTTGTCAACTTTCGATGTAATGAAAGATTGTCTTTTCAAAAACGAATGCAATGTTTGTAAAATGTATCATATAGAGGTCAAGTACCTCGCGATGTAATCAACTGTTGTGAATCGTTTATAATCGGTATAGACTTCGTACGGATGGATTAGGACTGGTCTTCACAGTTGGTATCAGAGCGGTGGTCTTAGCGAACCATGTCTGCATTAGTGTGTCTAACTGATAAGTCGTTAAGATGCATTAGTGAGTCTGGATTTCGACCGTGTCTGCATGTCAAAAGTTTTGCTTATCATTTTGTGTCAAAAATTACCTGCTTATCATCCTTAGAGAATCACTTTCTTATCATTCTTAGTCTAGACACGTTTTACTGCATTGACTACATGAATAGTGTATAGACAAAAAAAAAATTCATATCTTAGCGTATCTGTTACTGTAAACTTTACCTGACATTTTCTGTAGATTCCTCCGTAACTTATGGGATTTTAGTATTATATATGCATATATAAATTATGTATTGCAGGGTACTAATCTACATCGTATAATCTAATTCTTATCGAAAATCCTTCATCTGATCGTACGAGATGAATCCTGCAACCAGTTCGAGTCCCTTAGATTCCAATAGCTATTCCGATAGTTATTCCGACAGCTATTCCGACATAGATGTTCACCTAAGCTCCGGAAGAAGCGTCACCAGAATGAATCAGCCAATCATCCATCCCCAATACATCTGATGAGTTCGTAGTTGACTTAATCAATGAAGATGAGAATAAGTCGATCTTTTTCACCAACTGAATTCACCTCTTGGCGAAGAATCTGAAGCACTTATCGGCGAACCTGTTCGAAACACCATTTTCTCTCTCATTTCCAGAGTATCTCGACACGATTATATTCTATCCACAATTCTAGATCTTATTCAACCACTCGTTCCGGCCGACAATCATTCTGGAATAATGGAAGAAGTTAACAAACTTCGCGCTCAAAAACTAAATATGGTGCAAAATGTATCAGCTTTAGCAACATCACCGGCACCAACAGTACCATCAGTAACAGCACCAGTACCATCAACAATCCACGCCTCAACATCTCATTCCATATCTCGAGTATAATCATCGTTCTACATATCGTTCTACATCGATTATCTTCGTTCTTCATGGCGATTATGTAATCTCTAATGTTTTAGAGATTATATATTCTTGTTCTAACGGTAAATCAAATGAGTTTAATATCATATTGACTCATTAAATCCATGATTACATCTGAAGAAAATATATATGTATATATATTTTCATAAAGATTGTAATTAAAAATTCTTTCGTACAAACTGTTAATGATGAAAATATTTTAACGGGTAGGTAATACCCGAGGAATATTTAGATTTCACATTAATAAGTTACACTGTACATTCTTCGAACCTAATTCAACGGTCAATTACCATCCTACTTACATCTACAGATATACGAATCTGATTCACCACAGAATAACCATATTCATCCAATTTCATATTTGGATTTTGATTTATCAAAAAATCAAGTGGCATAATGAAGGAAACATTTGACAAAATAAAATTTGTTAGAAACAAACAAATTAACCATGAGAAAATTTTGTTAAGAATCCACGCTAACTGTTCCTAGCTAATTATTCCTAGCTAACTGATTACATTTTATTTATCGTAATTTAATTATCGCAATTTGCATTCTCGCAATTTTATTTATTGTCATTTAATTCCTATTATTTACTTTACGCACCTTATTTATCGTCATTTAATTTCTGTTATTTATTTTCCGCTCTTTAAATATCGGGACACGTATACAAGGTTTTGACATATCATATCGACGCATATATATATATATATATATATATATATATATATATATATATATATATATATATATATATATATATATATATATATATATATATATATATATATATATATATATATATATATATATATATATATATATATATTATTTGGAATCACCATAGACACTCTATATGCAGTAATGATCGAGTTCTCTATACAGGGTTGAGGTTGATTCTATAATAATATATATACTTTGAGTTGTGATCGAGTCTGAGACATGTACACGAGTCACGATACGTATTAATTAATTCGAATATTATAAACTGTATATGAATTATTGAATTAGTAACTGTGGATTGCTAACTGTGGACTACCCACTTTGGACAATTAAAATGAATTAAAATATTGATTATAACATATGAAACTAAACAATTCTTCAAGTTTGCCACTTGATCTCATTTTAAACCTCATTTATATCTTGACGATTATAATCTGCGTTCAAACCTTTCATGATTCTTGAAAACACCTCAATCGAGAGGATGAACCAACCACATTTCATCTATGGAAGAAAAGATTGATGCATATAGTTATGCACCTGAAACCACCTCGGATTAATAACCGATGATTCAGATATCATAGCATTAAATGCAGAGGAAACAGAAAAATGGTAGATGGTCTAAATGGCCAAATGTTGATGATAAAGAAATGAGTGTTAGGAACGCTCGATAGAAAATTGGGTATTGAAAAACAGATTGAGCTACTCATGAAGAAGACCAAGGACAAATACAAGGACCAAACCCTATATTCAAAGGATTCAGGTAATTCTGGGATCCGTTAAAATCTTTAGAGAATATCTTGCTCCGAAGTCATGTTAAAATCTTGCGAAAAACCTTTCTCCATAAACCATCGAACTTAGAAATTCCAAAATATCATCATCAATATCTTCGATATTTCTGAGGATATTTTCATAAATATTCTCGTCCGAAATTTTATACCTCCTCGTGATTTCTGTGTTTCATTATATTGGAAACATTCAATAGAAAATTTAGTACCGAAAAGCAGATTATGCGAAACTATGAAGAAAGCCGTGGACAAATCACAAAGAATAAGTTTGAATTCAAAGAATCCAAATGATTCAATGTTTGCTAAAGTCTTTAGTAAATATTTTGCTCCTTACTCTAAACATTTGCAGACAATAGTTTCCATCATCCTCTGATCTTAGATATTCTGAGATATCATCGTATCTTTCATTATAAATATCCTCCATATTTCTGGAGATATTTTTATAACTATTCTTATCTGAAATCATTAATCTCTTCGTGCTATCAGTATTACATCATATAGAAACTGTTAGTTTCTATATTCTGTAAACTTTCGAGTTTAAAATATGAATGTTATTGAAGTAATGTTGGGAACTGATGCATGATTTAGTATAATATAATGACACTTGATCAACGTGATTATATTACAGTAAGTCATGCTGAGTTTCTAATGGGACGTGATGATTCACAGATCATAACGTCATCATGTGCCATGTTACATAACTATTTCATTCTGCGTAACTTCTGAACATATCAAAAATATATATATTCTTGATAGTTCTATATTCAGTGATTCTGATAAATTGACAAATCAAATCGTGCTAATACCTTCTTTCTTATTTAGAACATGATGTTTATCCGAAATTCCATACTTACGAATTCTGGACCATTACTCGCTCTACTAGAGGTCGGGAGGATAATAAAAAGGCAAAGAGATCTAAAATATAAGAGAAAATATAAAGCCCAATGACAACACCGAAATTACAAACCGTGGATATCAGTACGTATAGCAATATAAAGACACGGGAGGATTATAAATACAATAATCCCTAGAGCATAATAGAAATAAACAGATTCTTCAGGTGGGAATTGGAAAAGAAGAACGATCATTGCGATAGTTAGAATAAGAACAAGGATCAGAACAGGGTTAAGCATTTTCATAAATCTTTTGAATTTGGGAATTGAGTATAGAAGTGGTGAAAATAAATGGAACGGAAAAGGTAAATTTATAAAGGAAATAACAGATGTAGTAATTGGAGCAGATCACCGTATTTAATTAAAGAGATCTTAATTTCCATAAATCCCGAAGAATCAGATCTTATAGATCTTCAAGATTTTCTTTAAATCCCTTGAATTCCGAAATTCAACCAAGGCAATCTCAAAAGTTAAGACGCGCCTTATTTTCTAAATTCAAACCTGACTACCTCAAAAGTTAAAAACAAATCTCTGTTTCTCATTTCATTCTTTTGTGAATAGCTTCACTCGTGCTCTTCGAATAATCAAATTGTTTTATCCATATTACTCAATGATGATAAAACTCTATTTATCAACTCATATTCGTCATGAAAACATTTTTATAGTTAGTCATGACGACCTCACTCAAATTTCGGGATGAAATTTCTTTAACGGGTAGGTACTGTGATGACCCGGGAATTTCCAACCAAATTTAAACTTTAATCTTTATATGTTTCAGAGACGATAAGAAAAATCTGTAATGTTGAGTCTCAAAAACTTTGAATTGTGTTCATATAATCGTTTACCCTTCGACTGATCTCGACGATTCACGAACAACTATTTGTAAATAAATACAAGTATACATAGATATTATTTTGAACTAATAAAAATGCACTCCAATCGATTTGCAATTTATATACGTGAGTTTCATTGATCCCCTTTTACTCTTTACATTTTTGGGGCTGAGAATACATGCAAATGCTTTATTAACTGTTTTACAATATTTATATACGTGAGTGATAGTACCACTTTTAAATTATATTTTTGGGACTGAGAATACATGCGCTGCTTTTATAACTGTTTTACGAAATAGACACAAGTAATCGAAACTACATTCTATGGTTGAATTATTAAACCAAATATGCTCCTTTTTATTAAGTCTGGTAATCTAAGAATTAGGGAACAGACACCCTAATTGACGCGAATGCTAAAGATAGATCTATCGGGCCCAACAAGCCCCATCCAAAGTACCGGATGCTTTAGTACTTCGAAATTTATATCATGTCCGAAGGAGGATCCCGGAATGATGGGGATATTCTTATATGCATCTTGTTAATGTCGGTTACCAGGTGTTCAATCCATATGAATGATTTTGTCTCTATGCATGGGACGTTTATTTATGAGAATTGGAAATATGAAATCTTGTGGTCTATTAAAATTATGAAATGTTTATTTATGTTAAACTAATGAACTCACCAACCTTTTAGTTGACACTTTAAAGAATGTTTATTCTCAGGTACGAAAGAAATCTTCCGCTGTGCATTTGCTCATCTTAGAGATATTACTTGGAGTCATTCATGACATATTTCAAAAGACGTTGCATTCGAGTCGTTGAGTTCATCAAGATTATTATTAAGTCAATTATAGTAAGATATATTACGAAATGGTATGCATGTTGTCAACTTTCGATGTAATGAAAGATTGTCTTTTCAAAAACGAATGCAATGTTTGTAAAATGTATCATATAGTGGTCAAGTACCTCGCGATGTAATCAACTGTTGTGAATCGTTTATAATCGGTATGAACTTTGTCCGGATCGATTAGGACGGGTCTTCACAATTACAGTCGTATACTGTGTTGTATATGTGAAGCCTAACAAGCACCGATTAGATGAGAATGTGTATTATTATGTGAAGTGTTTATATTTTATGTAATATTTTATGGTGTCTAATGAAACGTTAACTTTCAGTATGGAAGCTAATGTTAATCAATGCGGTGGTGGTGGTGACCTATCCGCCAAAATAGGTGAGGCGTTGCAGAATTTCACTCCATTCATCACCCGCCAAATTAAGGAGACAATTTAAGATGCGGTTAATAATGAGATCGCAGAAATGATCAAAGTGCAAGTCTCTGATACGGTGCAAAGTGAGTTTGAAAGGAGGTTCCCTAAACCTCCAGTTCATGATGGTGGTGTGGGTGATGGTGTCGAAGGGGCTGGTGATATTGAAGAAGGTGTTGAAGTTGTCCCTCGAAAAGAGTATGGTTTGAAAAATTTCTCGATTACTAAACCCCCGGCTTATGACGGGAAACTTGACCTTATAATAAGTGCGCGTTGGGTATCTGATATAGAGGGATGTTTTCGTACAAGTGAGTGTCCACCTGAGAAAAAGACCCGTATGGGTACTAGCATGTTAAAGGGTGACGCGAAACGTTGGTGGGACGAGAAAATTACATTGTTCGGTGAAGAGCAAATGATGAATTTGTCTTGGGATGATTTTAAAAAGGAATTCTTTAAAGAGTTCTGAACGGAAGCAGACGTTACCTGTTTGCATAATGAATTACAAAATATGGAGCAAGGCTCTATGGATCTTAATACATTTAAAACTTGTTTCATGGCGAGAGTTCAGTTTTGTCCCGAATTTGTTGGGAATGATCGTTTATTGAGAGAGAATTTTCATCGATTATTGAATCCAAATTTGCGAGAGAAAATAAGTTTGGGTCATGTAGACTCCTTTACGAGTTTGTTTGAGGTGGCGAAGGGTTTTGAAACTAGTTTACCAAAGAAGGTAGATCAAGCTCCCTACAAAAGAAAGTTTGAGGCTACCAGTGTTCCTAGTAAGAAAACTAAAACTGTGACCGAGAGTGTGGGAAGTGTCAAGAAAGGGGGAATGAGTTTACCTCCTCCGAGGTGTTATAATTGTGGCCAAGTGGGTCATATTGCCCGAGACTGTACGAATCCAACTCCAGGGTCACCAATGTGTTTTAAATGTCATAAAGAGGGTCATTGTAAATCCGAGTGTCCTATGTTGTCTGACGCCGAGAAAAAGAAAGAGGCGGAAAGAAGGCTAGAGAAGGCGGCGGGGCCCACTAAAAGTCAAAATTATTTAATCACAGCCGAGGAAGCTAAAAATTCCTCAGATGTCGTTTCAGGTACTTTTATAGTTAATTCTAAACCGGTGAAAGTGATGTTTGATAGTGGTGCGAACAACTCTTTCATTGCTTTAACCTCTGTGGCTTGTGTGAATAAAACTTTAAATAGTTTAGAGCATCCGTTAAAAGTAGATATAGCGGATGAAAGATTTATGATAGCATCCGGAATCTATAAAGATTGTGATATAGAGTTCGGGTCGGAAAGCTTTAAGATTGATTTGATACCCATTACTTTAGGTGAGTTTGATATTTTCATTGGCATGGATTGGCTTGATCGAAATGAAGCCGATATTTCATGTCATGAGAAATATTTAAAAGTGAAGACTCCTAGTGGGGGAGTTATGATTATTCACGGTGAGAAACAGAGACGACTTATACCCGTGTGTACGTATGCTCGTGCGCGTCGTCTTGTTACTAGTGGGTGCATAGCCTTTTTAGCCCATGTTATTGATACTCAAAAAGAGGCGCAATCCTTTAGTGATATTCCGGTGGTAAGTGATTTTGAAGAAGTATTTCCGGATGAATTACCAGGTGTTCCACCAGAGAGACAGGTAGAGTTCCGTATAGAGTTGGTTCCGGGGGCTACCCCTATTGCTAAGACACCTTATCGTTTGGCACCAACCGAGATGCGAGAGTTAATGAATCAAATTCAAGAGCTATTAAAGAAAGGTTTTATTAGACCGAGCAGCTCGCCTTGGGGTGCTCCGGTCTTGTTTGTAAAGAAGAAAGACGGTAGTATGCGAATGTGTATCAATTATCGTGAATTGAACAAAGTGACGATCAAAAACTGTTACCCGTTACCTCGGATTGATGATTTATTTGATCAACTCCAAGGAGCATGTTATTTTTCCAAAATTGATTTGCGGTCCGGGTACCATCAAATGAGGGTCCGGGAAGAAGATGTTGAGAAAACAGCGTTTCCTACTCGTTATCGATGACATTCTTATTTATTCTCGTAGTGAAGATGAGCATGAAAAACATTTACGCAAAATTTTGGAGACTTTGCGAGCCGAAAAGCTTTATGCAAAGTTTTCAAAGTGTGAATTCTGGCTTCGAAGGATTCAATTTCTCGGCCATATTGTATCCGCCGCGGGAATTCAAGTAGACCCCGAGAAGATTTCGGCGATTGAAAAGTGGGAGTGTTCGACTACACCGACGGAAATTCATAGTTTCCTAGGTTTAGCCGGGTACTATCGGAGGTTTATACAAGATTTTTCTAAAATTGCTTCCCCGTTGACTAAATTGACTCGCAAAAATGTAAAGTTTAATTGGGGAAATGAGCAAGATTCGGCGTTTCATACTCTAAAAGAAAAGTTAAGTAAGGCTCCATTGTTGGTGTTACCCGAAGGGGTCGAGGATATGTCAGTTTATTGTTACGCTTCCTTAAATGGCCTTGGGTGAGTCTTAATGCAACGTGGGCGAGTCATAGCTTATGCATCGAGACAGCTTAAGGACCACGAGAAATCATACCCCACTCATGATCTTGAATTGGCGGCGGTAGTTTATGCATTGAAAATTTGGCGCCATTATTTGTACGGTGTTCAGTGTAAGAAATATACTGATCATAAAAATTTGAAATACTTATTCGATCAAAGAGACTTGAATAATCGCCAGCGAAGGTGGTTAGACCTTCTGAAAGATTATGATTGTGAAAGCCTTTACCACCCTGGTAAAGAAAACGTGGTGGTGGATGCCCTAAGTCGAAAGAGTAGCCCACCGAGTATCTGAGTTAAATCATTAAGATTGATAATTACTAATGACTTACTTCAAAGGGTTCGGGAAGCTCAAACACAAGCCTTACAGTTGGAGATTTGTAAAGAAGTGGGTATGAAAGGTCAAGTTGAACTTCTTAAAGAAAATGACCGTGGTTTATTAACAATGCACGGGAGGATGTGGATACCGAACACTAGTGAAATCAAGCGTCTTTTTCTTGATGAAGCTCATAAATCTAGATATTCTATTCATCCCGGTGCTACTAAAATGTACCGAGACCTGAAAGAAGATTATTGGTGGCCCGGTATGAAACGTGATATAGTGAGTTATGTTGAAAAGTGTGTTACCTGTTTACAAGTAAAAGTAGAACATCAAAAACCCGATGGTATGTTGCAACCATTAGAAATGCCTAAATGGAAATGGGAGCACATTACCATGGATTTCGTTACTAAATTACCGAAAGTAGCGAGAAACCGGTTTGATACTATATGGGTAATTGTGGATCGGTTGACAAAGAGTGCGTTGTTTCTTCCTATTCGGGAGACGTCATCATCCGAGTCTTTAGCGAAATTATTTATAAAAGAAGTGATTGCAAGACAAGGAGTTCAAGTGTCAATTGTTTCAGATAGAGACACTCGTTTTACGTCTCGATTTTGGAATAAATTCCATGAAGATATGGGAACCCAACTGAAATTTAGTACAACTTTTCATCCTCAAACAGATGGTCAATGCGAATGAACCATCTAAACCTTGGAGGATATGCTTCGTGCATGCGTGATTGATTTCGGTGGAAATTGGGATGAGCACTTACCGTTGGTGGAATTCTCGTACAATAATAGTTTTCACACTAGTATTGGAATGCCACCATATGTGATGCTCTATGGGAGAAAGTGTCAAACTCCTATTTGTTGGGGTGAAATTGGGCAGAAAGAAATAGGAAGTACCGATGTAGTACTTGAGACAAATCAGAAGATCGAGAATATTCTTGCACGATTAAAAGCGGCCCAAGATAGGCAAAAGTCGTATGCGGATAAACGTAGGCGACCAATCGAGTTCCAAGAAGGTGATATGGTAATGCTTAAAGTATCGCCTTGGAAAGGGATAATTCGGTTTTGAAAACGAGGTAAACTTGGTCCTCGTAACATTGGACCTTTTAAAATTGTAAAGAGGGTTGGTGAAGATGCGTATAAGTTAGATTGCCCTAGAAACTTTCAGGAATTCATAACACCTTCCATATATCTCATTTGAGAAAGTGTTTAACCGCACAGTCTACGATTGTGCCATTGGATGAGATTGAAATTAATGAGCAACTTGGTTTTGTAGAGGAATCGGTTGAGATAGTTGCTGAACAAGTGAGACAAATTCGAAATCGACCGATTAAATCATTTAAAGTAAAGTGGTAGTACGGTAAAGAGTTAGAGTACACTTGGGAAACAGAAGAGTTTGTGATAAAACACTTCCCGTCTGTTCACCAAGCTTGGATCACGAGGACGTGATCTAGTCCTAGTGGGGGAGAGTTGTAACGACCACTATACTTTTTAGGAATTTGGGCAGTTTTTGACAACATTGTAATTCGAGGGACTATATGTGTAAAAATATTAAATGAATGGGATAAAGTCCAGGATGAGGCAGAAGCCTCATTCACATTCCATTTTATTTTAGAATATAACTCTCCCAAAGTGATAAGAAACCCTAGTGTGAAGAAAGATCAAATTGAGAAGAGAAAGTGGTGATTCCAACCTTGTTTGAAATCTCTCTCTATTGTTTCAGCTGTTAGAGGTCATCTAAGTGTTTAAAGTAAACCCTAATCCAAATTTATATGTTCTATTTATGATTCAAATTAGGGTTTGGGTTTGTTAGTGATAATAAACCCCTTTACTTATTGAATGGGGTTTAGTGAGTCTAAATTCGAGTTGTGCAAACCTTTTGTGTGGGTTACGGTTGGGTATTGAATTGTAAACTTGTAATTAAGAAATTGGTACTCTTTTGCTTGTGATTATAAGTGTTATTGGTTAAGTATGTCTAGAGTTCAAGTGTTAGTCAAACCTAATTGTTGACTTTAATTAGTCAAATTAGGGTTTTGAGTTAATTTGGTAAAAATTACATATTACATATGTGCTTAGTGTATAAGTGTGGTGTTAAAATATAGTCACTACTTAAGTGGTAATTATGGGATAATTTTTGTGAGTCAATTGGGTTGTCAAGTGCAAATGGGTCAAAGTTGCACTTATAGTTGTAAATAATTTTAGCTTATTGAAAATTATTCTTATAGGCTAATTGTTGGTGTTTGGAGCTTGCAAATAAGTGTCTTGGTGATTTCTTGTGCAAGAATAAGGTGAGTTTAATAAATATATGTATGTGTGTATAATTGTGTATATGTGTGTATTAATGGGTAAACAAGTAGGTTTATCCGAGTGGTGAAGCGACTAGCTAATTTAAGTTAGTTTACTTAGTGTTTGATTAACCAACTATGGTTGATCATTTTGGTGATTTATGACTTAACTACTTATAGTTAGTCATATGGTCTTAAGATGAAGCCAAGTAGGGTGAAATCTTGAGATGTGATGTGATTTGGTTTAACCAAGTAGGGTTAACCAAAGTGCATTGTGATGAACCAAGTAGGATGTAATCACGATGTGGTATTGTGTATTGTGATGAAATCAAGTAGGGCGTAATCACAATATGATGTTATGTGTTATGGTGAAATCATGTAGGGCGTAACCATAATACAATAGTGTGTATTTATTCGTGTTGACATGTTATGTGTGTTTTTACATGTTGAATTGGAGAATTGGACATAAGTGCATGAGTGTATAAGGTAACATGCTTAGCGATGCCATATATGTTATCTTAGCGATTTCTTGGTGATATGAGAATTTGGGCGATTCATACATTTATATATATGTTTATTATCCTCACAAGTGGCGAAGTCAGGATTTTAACGGAATGGGGTCAGAAAATAACACTAAAACAAACAAGTCAAAAAATTATAAATAATAAAACATGATTAAGTACCGATATAACAAATCAAGTTATCTTCTAACATAATTGCCCTCTAGAATGAGTTGTACCGTCGTATACCCAAATTAAAAAATACGGAGTAATTGATATTACTACTCATGTACTGATTGTACATTAGAATTTAGATGAGTATTAGATAATATCAGAATTAGAATATAATGGGTTGAAGTTTTGTGTGTTTAATGGATCGAATTCTAGGCCCATCATTAAAAAATTGACTGAATTGAATATTTTATTTTTGTTAAATGAACTAGTGGGGTCTTGAATAAAATTGAATGGTGTCAATTTACATATTCCATAAACTGTACCCCATAATTTAATATAGAACAAGAGGCACAAATTTTTTTTGAGTGGGGTCAATTGACCCACCTAATTTGTATGTGGCTTCACCACTGATCCTCACTAAGCGTTAGCATACGTTTTTCTTGTTTTAATCTTTTATAGATTCGAACGTTGGGAAAGGAAAGGGTAAGCTTGAATGGATGTGCTTTTGAAGGGTGGGATTACTATACTTTGGTGATAATTAAGTTGGGTAGTGTCCCAAAACCATGCTCTAATTTTGGATGTCTTTTGGTGTTAATAGTGGTAATGGGTCAAATTACCACCTTGTGTTGTTTTGGGTCACATACATGTAAAAAGTGTTACGTACGCGAAGATTGTAATAATATTAGTCTAATGTGCATATTCTGCACTTTGTAAGTTGCGAATGTTAATGATGTATTGTGTAAAAAAAAAAAAAAAAAAAAAAAAGTTGTCGTTTATTAAAGTGAGTCAGGGTCGTTTCATATGTTGAGGTTTCTGTCTTCTGCCATATGAAGAAAAGTGTAGTGGAAAGGAATTAAAAAAAAATGAGGATTATGTGGTAGCAAGATTAAGAGGACACGGTGGATAAAAGAAGCAGTAGTATATATTTAGAGATGAATATTAGAATTGTTTCAGTGAAACGATGAGACAAAGGAAGAAAAAAAGAAATTCAAGATTTGAAGACAAATTGTGGAGAGGCTCGATATATTGTAAAATGATTCTTGATGTCTTTTCCCATTTACACACACACACACACACACACATATATATATATATATATATATATATATATATATATATATATATATATATATATATATATATATATATATATATATATATATATATATATTATTTATATATATATATTACAAAGATACTATGCTAGCTACCAAATATACACACCATGACTTAAGGCTATAAAGGCTATACAAAAATACATTCCATGACACACGCTACTACCAAATATACAATGAGTTGACTAAGGATACATGTGATATCATATACAGATTAATATGTTTAACTTTACGTATACAGTACATACATTAGAATCATCAGCAGAATCATCAGAAACGCAACGAGACGAGTCAGAGAAAGTCAACGCCAAAACCAAAAGAAGAAAGTTTGAAGAAGTCGACATAGGATCTTCTATTCTCCACAGCACCACCCTCTTGGCTGAAACCTTAAAACACTATGACGACAAAAAGGAAAAACGACATCGTGAGTTGATGGAACTTGAACATAAAAGGCTTGAATTGGAAGAAACAAGAAACCAGGTTAATCATCAAGGATTTTCTAGTTTAATTAATAACCTCGATTAATAAGCTTTCGGATGCTGTTAACACCCTCATTTCTGAAAAGCGTACATGAATGAACCGTGACAAAAAAAATTGGAACTGAATTCGGGTTTGTTTTGGTTTATAGGATATATAATTTTAACTCTGGTAGATTGCTGGCCATGAATTATTTACATGACCCTAGTATACAAATTTATGGGTTTTAATTTGATGATCATGTATATAAATGTTTGGCGTGTTTTTTAAAATATGGACGATTGACAATCTGATTCCTATTTGAGATTTTGAAGTAGATTCCTCTTAAAGCGCTCCCAACTATGACATTAGTCCTCACCAAAGCTACATCAGCCTATATCAACACTTCTACGTCAGAACTAACTCAGGACTAAACACTCTCAACCATGACATACTTTTTCACTCTCACATTTTTTAATTTCTTTTTCTTTTTTATATTTTTTAAATTAAAAAACTAAAAAATTAAATAATCATATAAATTAAATGTCTCATTGATTGAAGGTTTCAATGTCGGATCATGTCGAATATGATAACTAGGTGGAAGACTCCAAATGTGTTCCATAAGCACATCGCGTAGTAGCAGTTGCCCTTTTTTCTTTTTCTTTTTTTTAATCCCGCGGTCATATATTTGGACCAATTCTCCGTGCTGATTTCTTCTTCATCACCACATAACCAAGGGCGAAATGGGCAGGGCGGAACAGGGCGGCCTCGAGGCCTGGGTGGTGCAACGGCGCCCTGGAGGGCGGGTTCGACAGCTGGGTTCAAGGCGCTACCGTAGGGACTGAAATGTCCCGTTCTTATTGATTAAAAACGTTCCATATTAATTGATTTCGTTGCGAGGTTTTGACCTCTATATGAGACGTTTTTCAAAGACTGCATTCATTTTAAAACAAACCATAACCTTTATTTCATCAATAAAGGTTTAAAAAGCTTTACGTAGATTATCAAATAATGATAATAAAAAATATCCTGTTTACACACGACCATTACATAATGGTTTACAATACAAATATGTTACAACAAAATAAGTTTCTTGAATGCAGTTTTTACACAATATCATACAAGCATGGACTCCAAATCTCGTCCTTATTTAAGTATGCGACAGCGGAAGCTCTTAATAATCACCTGAGAATAAACATGTTTAAAACGTCAACAAAAATGTTGGTGAGTTATAGGTTTAACCTATATATATCAAATCATAATAATAGACCACAAGATTTCATATTTCAATACACATCCCATACATAGAGATAAAAATCATTCATATGGTGAACACCTGGTAACCGACATTAACAAGATGCATATATAAGAATATCCCCATCATTCCGGGACACCCTTCGGATATGATATAAATTTCGAAGTACTAAAGCATCCGGTACTTTGGATGGGGTTTGTTAGGCCCAATAGATCTATCTTTAGGATTCGCGTCAATTAGGGTGTCTGTTCCCTAATTCTTAGATTACCAGACTTAATAAAAAGGGGCATATTCGATTTCGATAATTCAACCATAGAATGTAGTTTCACGTACTTGTGTCTATTTTGTAAATCATTTATAAAACCTGCATGTATTCTCATCCCAAAAATATTAGATTTTAAAAGTGGGACTATAACTCACTTTCACAGATTTTTACTTCGTCGGGAAGTAAGACTTGGCCACTGGTTGATTCACGAACCTATAACAATATATACATATATATCAAAGTATGTTCAAAATATATTTACAATACTTTTAATATATTTTGATGTTTTAAGTTTATTAAGTCAGCTGTCCTCGTTAGTAACCTACAACTAGTTGTCCACAGTTAGATGTACAGAAATAAATCGATAAATATTATCTTGAATCAATCCACGACCCAGTGTATACGTATCTCAGTATTGATCACAACTCAAACTATATATATTTTGGAATCAACCTCAACCCTGTATAGCTAACTCCAACATTCACATATAGAGTGTCTATGGTTGTTCCGAAATATATATAGATGTGTCGACATGATAGGTAGAAACATTGTATACGTGTCTATGGTATCTCAAGATTATATAATATACAATACAAGTTGATTAAGTTATGGTTGGAATAGATTTGTTACCAATTTTCACGTAGCTAAAATGAGAAAAATTATCCAATCTTGTTTTACCCATAACTTCTTCATTTTAAATCCGTTTTGAGTGAATCAAATTGCTATGGTTTCATATTGAACTCTATTTTATGAATCTAAACAAAAAAAGTATAGGTTTATAGTCAGAAAAATAAGTTACAAGTCGTTTTTGTAAAGGTAGTCATTTCAGTCGAAAGAACGACGTCTAGATGACCATTTTAGAAAACATACTTCCACTTTGAGTTTAACCATAATTTTTGGATATAGTTTCATGTTCATAATAAAAATCATTTTCTCAGAATAACAACTTTTAAATCAAAGTTTATCATAGTTTTTAATTAACTAACCCAAAACAGCCCGCGGTGTTACTACGACGGTTTAAATCCAGTTTTACGGTGTTTTTCGTGTTTCCAGGTTTTAAATCATTAAGTTAGCATATCATATAGATATAGAACATGTGTTTAGTTGATTTTAAAAGTCAAGTTAGAAGGATTAACTTTTGTTTGCGAACAAGTTTAGAATTAACTAAACTATGTTCTAGTGATTACAAGTTTAAACCTTCGAATAAGATAGCTTTTTATGTATGAATTGAATGATGTTATGAACATCGTTACTACCTTAAGTTCCTTGGATAAACCTACTGGAAAAGAGAAAAATGGATCTAGCTTCAATGGATCCTTGGATGGCTCGAAGTTCTTGAAGCAGAATCATGACACGAAAACAAGTTCAAGTAAGATCATCACTTGAAATAAGATTGTTATAGTTATAGAAATTGAACCAAAGTTTGAATATGATTATTACCTTGTATTAGAATGATAACCTACTGTAAGAAACACAGATTTCTTGAGGTTGGATGATCACCTTACAAGATTGGAAGTGAGCTAGCAAACTTGAAAGTATTCTTGATTTTATGTAACTAGAACTTGTAGAATATATGAAGAACACTTAGAACTTGAAGATAGAACTTGAGAGAGATCAATTAGATGAAGAAAATTGAAGAATGAAAGTGTTTGTAGGTGTTTTTGGTCGTTGGTGTATGGATTAGATATAAAGGATATGTAATTTTGTTTTCATGTAAATAAGTCATGAATGATTACTCATATTTTTGTAATTTTATGAGACATTTCATGCTAGTTGCCAAATGATGGTTCCCACATGTGTTAGATGACTCACATGGGCTGCTAAGAGCTGATCATTGGAGTGTATATACCAATAATACATACATCTAAAAGCTATGTATTGTACGAGTACGAATACGGGTGCATACGAGTAGAATTGTTGATGAAACTGAACGAGGATGTAATTGTAAGCATTTTTGTTAAGTAGAAGTATTTTGATAAGTGTATTGAAGTCTTTCAAAAGTGTATAAATACATATTAAAACACTACATGTATATACATTTTACTGAGTCGTTAAGTCATCGTTAGTCGTTACATGTAAGTGTTGTTTTGAAACCTTTAGGTTAACGATCTTGTTAAATGTTGTTAACCCAATGTTTATAATATCAAATGAGATTTTAAATTATTATATTATCATGATATTATCATGTATGAATATCTCTTAATATGATATATATACATTAAATGTCTTTACAACGATAATCGTTACATATATGTCTCGTTTAAAAATCATTAAGTTAGTAGTCTTGTTTTTACATATGTAGTTCATTGTTAATATACTTAATGATATGTTTACTTATCATAGTATCATGTTAACTATATATATATCCATATATATGTCATCATATAGTTTTTACAAGTTTTAACGTTCGTGAATCACCGGTCAACTTGGGTGGTCAATTGTCTATATGAAACATATTTCAATTAATCAAGTCTTAACAAGTTTGATTGCTTAACATGTTGGAAACATTTAATCACGTAAATATCAATCTCAATTAATATATATAAACATGGAAAAGTTCGGGTCACTACAGTACCTACCCGTTAAATAAATTTCGTCCCGAAATTTTAAGCTGTTGAAGGTGTTGACGAATCTTCTGGAAATAGATGCGGGTATTTCTTCTTCATCTGATCTTCACGCTCCCAGGTGAACTCGGGTCCTCTACGAGCATTCCATTGAACCTTAACAATTGGTATTTTGTTTTGCTTAAGTCTTTTAACCTCACGATCCATTATTTCGACGGGTTCTTCGATGAATTGAAGTTTTTCGTTGATTTGGATTTCATCTAACGGAATAGTGAGATCTTCTTTAGTAAAACATTTCTTCAAATTCGAGACGTGGAAAGTGTTATGTACAGCCGCGAGTTGTTGAGGTAACTCAAGTCGGTAAGCTACTGGTCCGACACGATCAATAATCTTGAATGGTCCAATATACCTTGGATTTAATTTCCCTCGTTTACCAAATCGAACAACGCCTTTCCAAGGTGCAACTTTAAGCATGACCATCTCTCCAATTTCAAATTCTATATCTTTTCTTTTAATGTCAGCGTAGCTCTTTTGTCGACTTTGGGCGGTTTTCAACCGTTGTTGAATTTGGATGATCTTCTCGGTAGTTTCTTGTATAATCTCCGGACCCGTAATCTGTCTATCCCCCACTTCTCTCCAACAAATTGGAGACCTGCACTTTCTACCATAAAGTGCTTCAAACGGCGCCATCTCAATGCTTGAATGGTAGCTGTTGTTGTAGGAAAATTCTGCTAACGGTAGATGTCGATCCCAACTGTTTCCGAAATCAATAACACATGCTCGTAGCATGTCTGCAAGCGTTTGTATCGTCCTTTCGCTCTGTCCATCAGTTTGTGGATGATAGGCTGTACTCATGTCTAGACGAGTTCCTAATGCTTGCTGTAATGTCTGCCAGAATCTTGAAATAAATCTGCCATCCCTATCAGAGATAATAGAGATTGGTATTCCATGTCTGGAGACGACTTCATTCAAATACAGTCGTGCTAACTTCTCCATCTTGTCATCTTCTCTTATTGGTAGGAAATGTGCTGATTTGGTGAGACGATCAACTATTACCCAAATAGTATCAAAACCACTTGCAGTCCTTGGCAATTTAGTGATGAAATCCATGGTAATGTTTTCCCATTTCCATTCCGGGATTTCGGGTTGTTGAAGTAGACCTGATGGTTTCTGATGCTCAGCTTTGACCTTAAGCAACATTGGCTTTCATACCCGGCCACCAAAAATGTTTCTTGAGATCCTTGTACATCTTTCCCGTTCCAGGATGTATTGAGTATCTGGTTTTATGAGCTTCTCTAAGTACCATTTCTCTCATATCTCCAAATTTTGGTACCCAAATTCTTTCAGCCCTATACCGGGTTCCGTCTTCCCGAATATTAAGATGCTTCTCCAATCCTTTGGGTATTTCATCCTTTAAATTTCCCTCTTTTAAAACTCCTTGTTGCGCCTCCTTTATTTGAGTAGTAAGGTTATTATGAATCATTATATTCATAGATTTTACTCGAATGGGTTCTCTGTCCTTCCTGCTCAAGGCATCGGCTACCACATTTGCCTTCCCCGGGTGGTAACGAATCTCAAAGTTGTAATCATTCAATAATTCAATCCACCTACGCTGCCTCATATTCAGTTGTTTCTGATTAAATATGTGTTGAAGACTTTTGTGGTCGGTATATATAATACTTTTGACCCCATATAAGTAGTGCCTCCAAGTCTTTAATGCAAAAACAACCGCGCCTAATTCCAAATCATGCGTCGTATAATTTTGTTCGTGAATCTTCAATTGTCTAGACGCATAAGCAATCACCTTCGTTCGTTGCATTAATACACAACCAAGACCTTGCTTTGATGCGTCACAATAAATCACAAAATCATCATTCCCTTCAGGCAATGACAATATAGGTGCCGTAGTTAGCTTTTTCTTCAATAACTGAAACGCTTTCTCTTGTTCATCATTCCATTCAAATTTCTTCCCTTTATGCGTTAATGCAGTCAAGGGTTTTGCTATTCTGGAAAAGTCTTGGATGAACCTTCTGTAGTAGCCAGCTAGTCCTAAAAACTGGCGTATGTGTTTCGGAGTTTTTGGGGTTTCCCACTTTTCAACAGTTTCTATCTTTGCCGGATCCACCTTAATACCTTCTTTGTTCACTATGTGACCGAGGAATTGAACTTCTTCCAACCAAAATGCACACTTTGAAAACTTAGCGTACAATTCTTCCTTCCTCAATACTTCTAACACTTTCTCAAATGTTCACCGTGTTCTTGGTCATTCTTTGAGTAAATAAGTATGTCATCAATGAAAATAATGACAAACTTGTCAAGGTATGGTCCACACACTCGGTTCATAAGGTCCATGAACACAGCTGGTGCATTAGTTAAACCAAACGGCATAACCATAAACTCGTAATGACCGTAACGTGTTCTGAAAGCAGTCTTTGGAATATCATCTTCTTTCACCCGCATTTGATGATACCCGGAACGTAAGTCAATCTTTGAATAAACAGACGAGCCTTGTAGTTGATCAAATAAGTCATCGATTCTCGGTAGTGGGTAGCGGTTCTTGATGGTAAGTTTGTTCAACTCTCGGTAGTCGATACACAACCTGAATGTACCATCTTTCTTTTTGACAAACAAAACAGGAGCTCCCCACGGTGATGTGCTTGGTCGAATGAAACCACGCTCTAAAAGTTCTTGTAATTGGCTTTGCAGTTCTTTCATCTCGCTGGGTGCGAGTCTGTAAGGAGCACGAGCTATTGGTACAGCTCCTGGTACAAGATCTATTTGAAATTCAACGGATCGATGTGGGGGTAATCCCGGTAATTCTTTCGAAAATACATCGGGAAATTCTTTTGCAATGGGAACATCATTGATGCTCTTTTCTTCAGTTTGTACTTTCTCGACGTGTGCTAGAACAGCATAGCAACCTTTTCTTATTAGTTTTTGTGCCTTCAAATTACTAATAAGATGTAGCTTCGTATTGCCCTTTTCTCCGTACACCATTAAGGGTTTTCCTTTTTCTCGTATAATGCAAAATGCATTTTTGTAACAAACGATCTCTGCTTTCACTTCTTTCAACCAGTCCATACCGATTATCACATCAAAACTCCCTAACTCTACTGGTATCAAATCAATCTTAAATGTTTCGCTAACCAGTTTAATTTCTCAATTCCGACATATATTATCTGCTGAAATTAATTTACCATTTGCTAATTCGAGTAAAAATTTACTATCCAAAGACGTCAATGGACAACTTAATTTAGCACAAAAATCTCTACTCATATAGCTTCTATCCGCACCCGAATCAAATAAAACGTAAGCAAATTTATTGTCAATAAGAAACGTACCCGTAACAAGCTCCGGGTCTTCCTGTGCCTCTGCCGCATTTATATTGAAAACTCTTCCGCGGCCTTGTCCATTCGTGTTCTCCTGGTTTGGGAAATTTCTAATAATGTGGCCCGGTTTTCCACATTTATAACAAACTACATTGGCATAACTTGCTCCGACACTACTTGCTCCGCCATTACTCGTTCCGACACCATTTGTTCCTTTCGTTCTATTAAACCCTGGTCCGTAGACCTCACACTTTGCCGCGCTATGACCATTTCTTTTACACTTGTTGCAAAATTTGGTGCAGAACCCCGAGTGATACTTTTCACACCTTTGGCATAGCTGCTTCTGATTGTTGTTGTTGTTGCGGTTATTATTGTTGTTGGGATGATTGTTGTAGTTGCTGTTGTTGTTGTTGTTGTTGTTGTTGTTGTTGTTGTTGTTGGACCGTTTGTTGTAGTTGCGATTGATATTGCGATTGTTGGGATAATTGTTGCGATTATTGTTGTAATTGCTGTTGTTGTTGTATTGGTGATTATTATCACCGTTTTCCTCCCACTTTCTTTTGACTTGCTTCACATTGGCCTCTTCAGCAGTCTGTTCTTTAATTCTTTCTTCAATCTGGTTCACTAGTTTGTGAGCCATTCTACATGCCTGTTGTATGGAGGCGGGCTCGTGTGAACTTATATCTTCTTGGATTCTTTCTGGTAATCCTTTCACAAACGCGTCGATCTTCTCTTCCTCATCTTTGAATGCTCCCGGACACAATAGGCACAATTCTGTGAATCGTCTTTCGTACGTGGTAATATCAAATCCTTGGGTTCGTAACCCTCTAAGTTCTGTCTTGAGCTTATTGACCTCGGTTCTGGGACGGTACTTCTCGTTCATCAAGTGCTTGAATGCTGACCACGGTAGTGCGTACGCATCGTGTTGTCCCACTTGCTCTAGATAGATATTCCACCATGTTAACGCAGAACCTGTGAAGGTATGCGTAGCGTACTTCACTTTGTCCTCTTCAGTACACTTACTTATGGCAAACACCGATTCGACCTTCTCGGTCTACCGTTTCAATCCAATCGGTCCTTCGGTTCCATCAAATTCCAAAGGTTTGCAGGCAGTGAATTCTTTGTAGGTGCATCCTACACGATTTCCTGTACTGCTAGATCCAAGGTTATTGTTGGTATGTAGCGCAGCCTGTACTGTGGCTATGTTTGAAGCTAGAAAAGTACGGAATTCCTCTTCATTCATATTCACGGTGTGACGAGTAGTCGGTGCCATTTCCTTCAAAATAGTCAAATGGAACAAGTTAATCATACAGAATATTAAGAGTAGTTAATAGTATTTCGTAGCATAATATGAACTCATTTATAAAAGCTTTTTCTTCATATTAGCGTTTTATAAGTTTAAATTCGGGTAGTACCTACCCGTTAAGTTCATACTTAGTAGCTAATATACAATTCAACTACTACAATTCTATATGAAAAACTGATTATAATAATATTTTGCGTTCAAACTTTTACACAATATTTTACAAACTTATAATACCGCTTATTTTACATATAGCATGAAATATAGCACACAATAAATTTGATACAAGATGGTTGTGAAGATAATTCTAGCTAGTACACAAGTCGTTCAGCAAAGGCAATAAATACACGTAATTCATACGTCCAGAAACAAGTCATGCATTCTGGTTTTACTAGGATTACTTCCCATCCTTGGTCTTGTGGAACATAACCCTTATGGCCGTTGATAAGACAGCGTGTTGTAACATCGTCAAAGGGACGAGGGTTACGTAATGTCCAACAGTCCCGTAACAATCTAAAAACCTCATTTCTTACCCCAATTACCGACTCCGTCACTTGTGGGAACGTTTTGTTTAATAGTTGTAGCCCGATGTTCTTGTTCTCACTTTGGTGAGAAGCGAACATTACTAATCCGTAAGCATAACATGCTTCTTTATGTTGCATGTTAGCCGCTTTTTCTAAATCACGAAGTCCAATATTCGGATATATTGAGTCAAAATAATTTCTTAACCCATTGCGTAAAATAGCATTTGGGTTCCCCGCAATATATGCGTCAAAGTAAACACATCGTAACTTATGGATTTTCCAATGTGATATCCCCCATCTTTCGAACGAAAGCCTTTTATAAACCAAGGAATTCTTGGAATGTTCTTCGAATGTCTTACAAACTGATCTCGCCTTAAATAGTTGTGCCGAAGAATTCTGACCGACTCTAGACAAGATTTCATCAATCATGTCTCCGGGTAGGTCTCTTAAAATATTGGGTTGTCTATCCATTTTGTGTTTTTATACTGTAAAATAGACAAGAGTTAGATTCATAAAAAATACTTATTAATACAAGCAATTTTTACATATATCATAAAGCATAAGCACACTATATTACATATATTACACCACACGAATACAACTATCTTATTCCGACTCGCTTGTTTCTTCTTCTTCGGTTTTGGTTCGTTTTGCCAAGTTTCTAGGGGTATATGATGTTCCCCTAATACGAGCCGTCGTTTTCCACATTGGTTTAGAAAAACCTGGTGGTTTAGAGGTTCCCGGGTTATTGTTACAACTTAAGGACTTCGGGGGTTGACGATACATATAAAGTTCATCGGGGTTGGAATTAGATTTCTCTGTTTTTATGCCCTTTCCCTTATTATTTTCTTTTGCCTTTTTAAATTCAGTTGGGGTAATTTCTATAACATCATCGGAATTCTCGTCGGAATCCGATTCATCGGAGAATTGGTAATCCTCCCAATATTTTGCTTCCTTGGCGGAAACACCATTGACCATAATTAACCTTGGTCGGTTGGTTGAGGATTTTCTTTTACTTAACCGTTTTATTATTTCCCCCACCGGTTCTATTTCTTCATCCGGTTCCGATTCTTCTTCCGGTTCCGATTCTTCTTCCGGTTCCGACTCTTCTTCCGGTTCCTCTTCGTGAACTTGTGAATCAGTCCACGAATCATTCCAATTTACATTTGACTCTTCATTATTATTAGGTGAGTCAATGAGACTTGTTCTAGAGGTAGACATCTATCACATAATATCAAACGCGTTAAGAGATTAATATATCACATAATATTCACATGTTAAAAATATATAGTTTCCAACAAAATTTGTTAAGCAATCATCTTTCAAGTAAACACGGTCGAAGTCCAGACTCACTAATGCATCCTAACAAACTCGATAAGACACACTAATGCAAAATTCTGGTTCTCTAAGACCAACGCTCTGATACCAACTGAAATGTCCCGTTCTTATTGATTAAAAACGTTCCATATTAATTGATTTCGTTGCGAGGTTTTGACCTCTATATGAGACGTTTTTCAAAGACTGCATTCATTTTAAAACAAACCATAACCTTTATTTCATCAATAAAGGTTTAAAAAGCTTTACGTAGATTATCAAATAATGATAATCAAAAATATCCTGTTTACACACGACCATTACATAATGGTTTACAATACAAATATGTTACAACAAAATAAGTTTCTTGAATGCAGTTTTTACACAATATCATACAAGCATGGACTCCAAATCTCGTCCTTATTTAAGTATGCGACAGCGGAAGCTCTTAATAATCACCTGAGAATAAACATGTTTAAAACGTCAACAAAAATGTTGGTGAGTTATAGGTTTAACCTATATATATCAAATCATAATAATAGACCACAAGATTTCATATTTCAATACACATCCCATACATAGAGATAAAAATCATTCATATGGTGAACACCTGGTAACCGACATTAACAAGATGCATATATAAGAATATCCCCATCATTCCGGGACACCCTTCGGATATGATATAAATTTCGAAGTACTAAAGCATCCAGTACTTTGGATGGGGTTTGTTAGGCCCAATAGATCTATCTTTAGGATTCGCGTCAATTAGGGTGTCTGTTCCCTAATTCTTAGATTACCAGACTTAATAAAAAGGGGCATATTCGATTTCGATAATTCAACCATAGAATGTAGTTTCACGTACTTGTGTCTATTTTGTAAATCATTTATAAAACCTGCATGTATTCTCATCCCAAAAATATTAGATTTTAAAAGTGGGACTATAACTCACTTTCACAGATTTTTACTTCGTCGGGAAGTAAGACTTGGCCACTGGTTGATTCACGAACCTATAACAATATATACATATATATCAAAGTATGTTCAAAATATATTTACAATACTTTTAATATATTTTGATGTTTTAAGTTTATTAAGTCAGCTGTCCTCGTTAGTAACCTACAACTAGTTGTCCACAGTTAGATGTACAGAAATATATCGATAAATATTATCTTGAATCAATCCACGACCCAGTGTATACGTATCTCAGTATTGATCACAACTCAAACTATATATATTTTGGAATCAACCTCAACCCTGTATAGCTAACTCCAACATTCACATATAGAGTGTCTATGGTTGTTCCGAAATATATATAGATGTGTCGACATGATAGGTCGAAACATTGTATACGTGTCTATGGTATCTCAAGATTACATAATATACAATACAAGTTGATTAAGTTATGGTTGGAATAGATTTGTTACCAATTTTCACGTAGCTAAAATGAGAAAAATTATCCAATCTTGTTTTACCCAAAACTTCTTCATTTTAAATCCGTTTTGAGTGAATCAAATTGCTATGGTTTCATATTGAACTCTATTTTATGAATCTAAACAAAAAAAGTATAGGTTTATAGTCGGAAAAATAAGTTACAAGTCGTTTTTGTAAAGGTAGTCATTTCAGTCGAAAGAACGACTTCTAGATGACCATTTTAGAAAACATACTTTCACTTTGAGTTTAACCATAATTTTTGGATATAGTTTCATGTTCATAATAAAAATCATTTTCTCAGAATAACAACTTTTAAATCAAAGTTTATCATAGTTTTTAATTAACTAACCCAAAACAGCCCGCGATGTTACTACGACGGCGTAAATCCGGTTTTACGGTGTTTTTCGTGTTTCCAGGTTTTAAATCATTAAGTTAGCATATCATATAGATATAGAACATGTGTTTAGTTGATTTTAAAAGTCAAGTTAGAAGGATTAACTTTTGTTTGCGAACAAGTTTAGAATTAACTAAACTATGTTCTAGTGATTACAAGTTTAAACCTTCGAATAAGATAGCTTTTTATGTATGAATTGAATGATGTTATGAACATCATTACTACCTTAAGTTCCTTGGATAAACCTACTGGAAAAGAGAAAAATGGATCTAGCTTCAATGGATCCTTGGATGGCTCGAAGTTCTTGAAGCAGAATCATGACACGAAAATAAGTTCAAGTAAGATCATCACTTGAAATAAGATTGTTATAGTTATAGAAATTGAACCAAAGTTTGAATATGATTATTACCTTGTATTAGAATGATAACCTACTATAAGAAACAAAGATTTCTTGAGGTTGGATGATCACCTTACCAGATTGGAAGTGAGCTAGCAAACTTGAAAGTATTCTTGATTTTATGTAACTAGAACTTGTAGAATATATGAAGAACACTTAGAACTTGAAGATAGAACTTGAGAGAGATCAATTAGATGAATAAAATTGAAGAATGAAAGTGTTTGTAGGTGTTTTTGGTCGTTGGTGTATGGATTAGATATAAAGGATATGTAATTTTGTTTTCATGTAAATAAGTCATGAATGATTACTCATATTTTTGTAATTTTATGAGACATTTCATGCTAGTTGCCAAATGATGGTTCCCACATGTGTTAGGTGACTCACATGGGCTGCTAAGAGCTGATCATTGGAGTGTATATACCAATAGTACATACATCTAAAAGCTGTGTATTGTACGAGTACGAATACGGGTGCATACGAGTAGAATTGTTGATGAAACTGAACGAGGATGTAATTGTAAGCATTTTTGTTAAGTAGAAGTATTTTGATAAGTGTATTGAAGTCTTTCAAAAGTGTATAAATACATATTAAAACACTACATGTATATACATTTTACTGAGTCGTTAAGTCATCGTTAGTCGTTACATGTAAGTGTTGTTTTGAAACCTTTAGGTTAACGATCTTGTTAAATGTTGTTAACCCAATGTTTATAATATCAAATGAGATTTTAAATTATTATATTATCATGATATTATCATGTATGAATATCTCTTAATATGATATATTTACATTAAATGTCTTTACAACGATAATCGTTACATATATGTCTCGTTTAAAAATCATTAAGTTAGTAGTCTTGTTTTTACATATGTAGTTCATTGTTAATATACTTAATGATATGTTTACTTATCATAGTATCATGTTAACTATATATATATCCATATATATGTCATCATATAGTTTTTACAAGTTTTAACGTTCGTGAATCACCGGTCAACTTGGGTGGTCAATTGTCTATATGAAACATATTTCAATTAATCAAGTCTTAACAAGTTTGATTGCTTAACATGTTGGAAACATTTAATCACGTAAATATCAATCTCAATTAATATATATAAACATGGAAAAGTTCGGGTCACTACAGGGACCTCTCTTATTACCTAGGTTTAGTTGGTAAAAAAACGCTTGGTCAAATTATGATGTAGACTCGACCACTTTGACCGATTTTAGGGCAGCACCCCACTAAAGTGCAATGGAGGTCACTGTCCTAGGCCATGGACATTCTTGATCGGCCATTGAACCCATCCAGGTAAGTGTTTCAACCGACTTGATAACGCCTATTTTATATATATTTTCCAACGCGTTATCGGGTTTCATGTTTATTATGTTGGATATATTTTGAATATTTCAAGATAGTTTCGTATTAAAGTGAAGGTTTTGTTCGAGTAATGGTTAATGACAATTTGATGCAGATTTTGGCAAATCTTTAGCTCAAAAAGACAAGTAGAAAGAAGATTTCAAGTTGAAGATTTAAACAAAAAGAGTTGTTGTTCGGGCTACATCTCACGGTCGCGAGCTTATTGTTTACAGGTGTGAAGTTCTTGACTACGGGCACGGGATATTAACAGAAGTTGGGTTTTGAGAAATACAATCTCGCGGTCGCGAGCTACATTTTCCCAGTCGCGAAAATGGCTGTTCTGGATCTCGCGATCGCGAGTAAAAAGGTCGCGGTCGTGAGGTTGAGGCAGTTTAGGGGTCCTTATTTCGATCTATAAATACCCCATTAATATCCCAACTTTTCATCAGCCTTTAATTTACAAATTCTATGGGTTTAAAGTCGAATTTTGAAGTTTTTTCACTATGCTTGGGTTTTTAATCTCTTTGATGTCATTTGTAACAAAATTTAATCATTGGTAACTTTAATTTCTTATTTCTTAATTAATACTATGATGAATTATTGTTTATCCTTGTGTTTATTTGTCGTTTGCATGATCATGTCTAAAAAAATCTTAATGTATACACTTACATGATTGAAACTAGGTGATAGATTGCTAATACTATAAATCACAACTTCCTCAATATTCTTAGAATAATATTAGTTTAAAATTCTTTTTTAAATTTATCCTCATCAGGACTAACTCGAGACTAAACACTCTGAATCATAACATACTTTTTCACCCTCATAGTTTTTAGTTTCTTTTTTAAAATTATAAAATCAAATAATTATATAAATTAAAAAAACTTATTTAATTAAAACTAAAATTACATTTTCATTAAATTAAAATTAAAAGTACAATTTAGTCTAAAGGAAAATTTAATTTAAAAAAGACTAAAATTAAAATTACATTAAATTTAAAAACTATTCTTCTTATTCGTCTCCGACTTCGTCTTTCAACTTCGTCTTCGAGAATGTGTGAAGGTCCCGCTTCAACTTAATTGTTTGAAGGTCTCAATGTCGGATTATGTCGAATACGATAATTAGGAGGAAGACTCCAAATGTGTTCCACGAGCATATCTCTTAGTAGTCATTGCCCTTTTTTTCTTTTCGTTTTCTTTTGTTTATTCCAAAGGTCATATTATTGGACCAATCTTCCGTACTGATTTTTGCTTCAACACTATAAAATTGAGGGTGAAATGGGCATGGCAGACCAGGGCTGCCTCGAGGGCTGGGTGGTGTCATCAGCGCCCTGGAGGGCGGGCTAGAGGGTCGGGTTCATCATTCCCAAACCTCAACATATCATCAACGTATAGCAACAATATGATGAAATCATCATAAACCTCTGAAAGAAAACACAATGATCTGAAGTTGTCTTTCGGTAGCCTTGCTTTCCTATAACCGACTCAAACTTCTTATACCACTGTCTCGGTGCTTGCTTCAACCTATAGACTTTTCTGTAGCCTACAAACATAATCTTCTTTAACCTTAACCTGAAACCCTTCAGGTTGCATCATGTAGATTTCCTTATCCAAATCACCATGAAGGAAAGTAGTCTTGACACCCATTTGTTCAACATCAAAGTCAAGACTAGCAACTAATCCAAGAACCACTTGGATAGATCCCATCTTCACTACCTGTGAGAAAATCTCCACAAAATCAATACCCTTTTTCTGACTGAATTCTTTTACAACTAACCTAGCTATGTACCTTGGTTAATGTCGCGACCCTACTTTTTCCGTTATTCTTTTCCATTTATATTTAATTTCTATTAATTGGTATTCGTGACACGTCATTTCTATAACTTATATTATTATTTTAATAATAATATATATTTCCTTTATTATATGTTATGTGATTATATGTGTTGGTATTTACCTTTGTACGTTTCTACGTATCTTGGATTTATATCCGGTAAATCGTTTCGGTTTTCAAATCAATAATTCGACTTTCGTGATTTTCGAATCTGAATTATTTTATTTATGATATTTCTATATCATATGAGTTTATAAGATATTTCTATATTTCATTTTTTGCGTGTGCGTGTTTCTTCCGAAAATTTAATCGCGTAACGGCGTTTTCGCGAATCGGGCTTCGTTCAGGTATTCGGGCCACAAGATTTTGTTTACAAGATCAAAGTGGGCTATGTAGGGCCCATCCTTTCAAAAATTCGGTCGAACCTAGGCCCTACACCCCTCCCATTTTTATTTTGTTACACTACTTGCAATTGGAAATCATTTCACACTTATTCATTTTCTCAAACCTAAAAATTCTCCTCTCCTCCTCCTCTCCTTTCTTGTTCGTCACCTACACCACTAACATCATCATCATTCATCAAAAATTATTGCTTGGATCATAGGGCTTTTCACATAAACAGATTCTCCATTTCAAGCTCTACACATCTGTACCATTTGATTCTTGATTAGAGTATAAACATAAACCCTAACTTTTCAATTTCATCTATATTATACTGATTTTAGATGTAAGTTAATGTATTAGTACTTGTATGTTGTTGTATTGTTGTTATTATGTTTAGAAATGCTTAATTGTGTATGATTTCGGTTGATCAAAATTGGTACAGAAGCTATATTGTTTAAATCAGTGATTTTGGCTAATCTTTTTGGTTAATTAAAGTGTCTCAATGTGTTCCTCTCATTGAGTACATAATTTTAGGCTTTGGATTCGTCTCGTTTCGAGTTACGGATCAAAATCTATGCTTGATTTAGGGTTTTGTAAAAATTGAAATAAGCTTTTGAAACCAATCTGAGATTTTGGGTATACCATTGTGTTGAGATGGATGATTGGATAAACTTTCATGTTCGGGTCATCAAAATCCGAGCCACGGATCACCCGGAATGATTAAAACAAGTTTTGAATCGGATTAAAGTGATGCTTGGTATATGGTTTTTCATCACGACCATATGAACTGAATTGGGATGTTCTTGAGCATCCTAAGGTGTCGGGAAGGTTGTTTAGACGAGGATATATGTAAGACTCATCAAAAACCGACACCCAAGGCTCAAGATATGACCCGATGAAGTTTTAATGAAGCTTATGTTAATGAAATTGAACTTAGGTTATATAAATAATGATTTTCATTATTATTAAATTACTTGGGTTATAAAAGTAATTATTATCAATTAATACTTATGATATATATTTATTATATCATTTAATATTTAGATTATGATTTGATATTTCTATAATTAAACTTATGATTTAATAATTAAATTATTATTAATGGAAGACTTATGTTAAGTATAAAACTTATGATAAAAGATTATTATATCAAGACTTATAATAAAGATTAATTATTTATTTATTTATTATAAGACTTAGTTATTAATTATTTATTATAAAGCAATTAATTATTAAATACTTATGGTTTAATAATTATAACAAAATACTTATGATATGTGTAACATTTCATAATTTATTTAAGATACTTATATTATGATTAATAATTCAATATTAATTAGTTAAACTTATGATATGACTATGTTGACATATATTTATGTAATAGATTAGTGGCGCACGGTTTTATCTTTGTTATGTATTGTATTTACTGTTTTACCATGGTAACTTTGTAACTTTTGTAACTAGGGAGGTTGTCATATATAAACAACCTCCCCACAACTATTGTAACTAGTTATCCATTTTGCACTAAGTCATATTATCCTTTCTCTCATGTGTTCTTGATAACTAATACTTCCAACCCACTAATCAACTCACAAACTGTCGATCTAGGCTTTATTAGGGACTAACAATTGGTATCAGAGCGTGACTTGCTATCTTGCTTGTAAATCCAAGGATTGAAGCTTTTAGACTCGTGTTTTGAAGTGTTTGGTGTTTTCGGTTGAGGTATCACGATTAATCTTCATTTAGTAACGAATTTGGTTGTTGTTTGTTAAGTATATCTATCTTTCTGCCTGAAATTTGTGTTAAATGCTTAACATGTTCTAAAATATGCATGCTCTATCTCAGATTAACTTGTTCTAAAAATATTTTATGCACGAAAAAGTTCTTCTTACCCTAATCTGTGTCATGTTTTTCGTATGATGAAGTATGTTTAACATGTTTCTGTCTTATGAAAAAATATGTATGTCAAAATGGTATGTAATTCATGAAGTTTTCTGGTAATTTAGTGCTTAGCTCATGTATTTGTTCATATTTCATGCTCATATGCTCATGTTTCTGCTGCCATGACTGAGATATGATGATTTTTATCACCTTTTTACATGATTTACTCGAAAAGTACTTGAAATTTTGCACTCCACTCGTGTTAAGGTTAATTAAAGGTCCTAATGTTTCATGATTCATTGCTAATTTGTCCTTAAACTCTGCTAAATCTTCTTAAAATTGCTTAAGTTTTTCTCAGAACAGGTGCTCGAAAACCCCTTCTAGGTTTGAGACTGCTCGATAACCTCCCAGGGTAGTATCAATACAGTGAAACCCTAAGGTTTGCTCGAAAAACCTGTTCATTTTCCCACGTGTTGAGTCTGTTTTGGCTCCAAACTTTGGACCTGTAGTCAATACCCATCGAAATTTCTATTACCCGATAGTTTTAGGTATGAAAAGGACATGTCCTTGACATAATCCCTTGATTTGTGTCATAGAGGACAAAGGACTTGTCCTTTTGTGCATAAGCTTGTACTTTTGTGTAAGTTTTCACGTGCATAGGTACTCTCTCTCTTAAAGTCAAACAACTTGTACTTAAACAAGCTGAACTAAGTGTTTTTCAGTCAAATTGCTCGAAAAATTGTGAAAAGTGTGATCTTTGCTCGAGAACAGTGTGTAATTTGAGTATTTGCTCAAAAAAAAATTGTGTTCAAAATTAAAAGATTGACTGAAAACAGTGATTTTTACTGCCCTAAAACCTTGCACGAAAAACTTTTGCTGCTCAAAAATCTTAAGTTTTGTCTCATTGTGCTCGAAAACTTAGTTTCCAGAGAACCTGGTTCTGCTCGAAAACCACCCTGTTTTGAAGGCTTGGTTTTGTTTGAAACCCTAGTTATCTGCTCGAAAATTTAGGTGCTCTAGAACTAGCTATGTGCTCGAATACCTTAACTGCTCGAATACATTTCCTGCTCTAAAACTTTTCTAATGCTCTATTATCTTACCTGCTCGAAAACCTAGGATCTTGCTTCCATAACTGTCCTGCTCGAAAACCTCCCTTTCTTTACTACTTTGTTGCTGTTCGAAAACATAGTCTGACTTGAAGTTTGGCTTTGCTCAAAAACCACCTGGCTTATACAAGTGGTTTTACACCAAAACCCTAATTTCACTTTGATTACACAAGTGAGTCTCTACACTCAAACTCATCCACTTACCAATCTCTTGTTAAAATTCCTCTCTTTTGTACCACTCAGTTTACACTACTAGTTAAGATGGCTACTGCAAACCGTGATGCTTTGGTCGTAGGCTCGGATACCCGTCCTCCCATGCTGTTCGAGGGACTATTTGACGAATGGAAAGGAAGGTTTGACAACTTCATCAATGGAAAAGGAGAACAAACCAAATACCTCTGGGAATCATTTCTCAATGGACCTAAGATCTCACTTCACCCTGACATCAGCGCGGTTCTAAAACCCTATGAACTCTAGGGTGAAGAAGCCAAGAGAGCTCAAGCCGATATCGATTCCAGGTCCATTATCATGCAAGCCCTTCCTCATGACATGTACAAGTCCGTCAGCTCTCTGAAATTCGAAAAAGAACTTCTAGATGAAATCACCCGTCAACAGGAAGGATACAGCCAATCCGATCAGACAAAACTTGACATAGCTCTCGCAATGTATGAGGACTACTTTTAGAAACCCGATGAACCTCTAAAGGACTGCTACAAACGTTTATGTGAAGTCATTAATGAGCTAAAGAAGGTTGGAGTGAAAAAGGAAAATCAAGAGCTGAACATGAAATTTCTGAAGAAACTAAATGCCACCTGGACACCATACGGAAACAACTTCCGTGCCTCCAAAAACACCAAGAAGTACAACATCCATGAAGTTGTAAGGAAACTAATGAATCATCAACCTGATGTTCTAGCCACCCAAAACCCTAAATCCAACCTCACTGAAACCAGTGATCCAATGGCTCTGTTTGTTAACAAAAGCTCCACCAAAACCCCTTCCAACCGCTCCAACTCACTCAAAGAAAAACAAACCATTTCCTCTGATGAGGACACATACTCTGATGTTGTTGAAGAACATCGAGATCTCATCAAGGCTGCCGCAATGTTCAGCAAGCAACTGAATCTCAGGAGATCATCTGGAGGTTTTAGCAAAAACAACAACAAATGAACCTCATCCAGCTCTTCATACTACAAAAAACCTGAAACCTCAACCACTCAATACAGAGCCCCTGACACACAAGGACCCCGATAATGTTTGTTTCAACTGTGGTAAAACAGGTCACTTTGCACGAGAATGCAGACTACCCAAACGAAAGAATGCCGAGTACTACAAGAAAAAGATGTTGCTCGCCTAAGATGCCGAAAAGGGGAAGGTCCTCAAAGCCTCAGATGATGTTTGGCTAAACTGGTCAGACAGTGAACAGGAGCCCGAACGAGCTAATGTATTGAAACTCACCAACATGAATTGTGCTCCTGACAATGTTTCTTCTGATGACGAGGAAGAGTTACAACTTTACACCGACATAATTCATGAATATTATAACTCTGTTAATAATAGTTCTGGATGTGTTTCTGATGTATTGCAAGCACCCTCTAAGAGACCTAATGACCTACTTGTCCAAATTAATGTGTCCATTAGAGATGAACCTGCTTCAAATAATCATGATAAAATGCTCCATGAATTGCCTGATATGTATGTTGATAACTTTGCTAAAATGAGTAAGGACCTTAGATCACTTGCTAGCCAAGTTAGTGGACTACAAAATGAGAACCATAGGTTAAAAGCTGAATTGAAAATCAAAGTGTCAAACAATGCATACCTAACACTTCAGAAGGATCTAGCTGAAAAAGTAACACAATTGAAGGAGCTAAAATCTAGTGTGAGACCGTTACGAATAGAAAGGACAGACTTTAGGTTAAGAAATGAAGTTCTTAGTGAGAAAGTAGACAATGCTGAGAAAGAAATTAAGAAACTCACTGCTTCTAAGAAAACTCTTCTAGATACCTTAGAAGAAAAGATAAGAGAACCCCTTTTCGATCTTGCTAAGAAAACCTCTGAATGCTCAAAACTTACTGCACATAATCTAGAGCTTCAAACTCGTCTAGGTCAATTTGAATAAAAGCTTTACAGGATCGAACAATCTAAGGTTGTTTTAGCAGGACATATCTCGAATCAAACCCTGTTCATGAATCGACCAAAGGACTCCTTTCGTGAGAACAAAGGCCTAGGCTTTGAAAATCCTCTCACCCTGTCCAATATGGCCAAAGCTGAGCCCTGTCTGTATGATAGTAAATACCTGATGATTGGCCTACCTGCACAACTCACATTTGCATCCAACAGTGAGATTGAGGAAGCATTGGCTAAAAGATCAACTAAAATGAAACGAGAAATTGCTCTAATCTATGATAAAATCAACGCTCTTTATTTGAAAAAGAAAAACTCATTTTCATATGAAAGCTTACCTGATTTGTTTAATGAGAGTGAAAGTTCGGAAGGTCAAAAATGTGTTGTCTATTTACCAACTCTGGTATTAGAAAAATACATCATCAGTTTAGAAAAGGAACTTTTTGAAAATAAAATGAATTCTTTTGACAATGAACAAAAATTTATGATGATCATAAAAGCCATGCAACACCAAATCTCACTCCAAGTGACCACAAATGATCAACTTAGTCATGATGTGCATGAACTTCAAAAACAGATTGCTATTCAAGCGACTACTTTCTGTGAAATGATTTCAAAGTCCAAAGCCCCTTAGGAACCGCCACCCTGCCACCTTATAGAACCCTCAAATGTTCTTACTGATTCTCTCAGGAAAGAAATCGTTGACTTAAAACTTGAACTAAAAGGATATAAGAAACATGTTGCTCTTATTGAAAAGGACAACATCGATTTGCAAGTAAAAGTTTTAATGAATCGTGATTTTGAAAAAGCTGAAAAGAATTTTGGTCCAACATTATCAAAAACTATTCTCAACAAAAGGAATCAAAATCAATGAAAGAGAAATTTGTACCATGGGTACACTCTTATTCTCGACGAGTTCTTCCCCCACATCACCAAGGCTTTCCTTACACTACTGTAGTGAACTCAAGGAAACCTGTCATTCCAGCTATCACCATCCTAAAAAACCCTATTCATAGCTCTCGTTTAAAGATGATTTTCACTAAAAGAGGTGTTGATCCCAAACCACCACATTCCGCAACCTTGATGAGAAGGCCAAACAACCCTGTTCGAAGAATAATCCAAGAACATGGTGTGTATGACCACTCGGCAAGAAAATCCCACAACCACCTTGCACCGCCTATTCTAGACAGGAGGGGTGGTCCAAGCAACCCTCACGTCTACCAAAATATCGACCACTCTAACTCCTTCTAGAGCAACAGTGGTAGATCATTGAAACACAACCCTGAATCTATCAGACATCCGCAACCACCAAATCTCAACCATGCTACAAAGCGGATATCTGATGGATTAACCAAGACACAAAAGCGAAACTGTCGCAAAAGAGCACAAAGGGCTAGACAGTCATTACTTAAAAACATGAATCGTATTCAAACTGGGTCTAAATTTGGTGTTTTAAATTTCACATGACCTAAACCAAAACAAAGCATTTTGAAAGCGTGGAAACCCAAGACTGAAACAGTCCAAGCATCCTCAAGTCTTGCTTCTCAGTCCGGGTCATTAATTTGTAATAGATGTAAAAGACGTCTGTATTTTGGTCACCAAAACCATGATTCGTGTGTTGTAATGAGTGTTCAGACCTTGTTGAATGTTTCATCTAATGAACCTAATGCTCTAAATTCTCTGAATGTATCTGCTTACAAGGAACCCGAGATAACTGAGGTCCCTAAAACTTGTGCTTAACTCTGCTTTGCAGGTTATCCCAGCATGTGTTTGGTATCTGGATTCTGGTTGTTCCAGACACATGACTGGTGATAAATCAATGTTGAAAAACTATGTCAACAAGTTCCTAGGTACAGTTCGCTTTGGAAATGACGAAATTGCAACAATCGAGGGGTATAGAGATTATGTGTTCAACGGTGTGACCATCAAACGTGTGTCCTATGTTCGAGGGCTTGGGTGTTGTCTCTTCAGTGTCAGCCAATTCTGTGACAGTGATCTCCGCGTGATCTTTAAAAGATCTATGTGCTGTGTCCAAACCATGGAGGGAGACAACCTACTTGAAGGAAAACGTGAATCCACTCTTTACTCTCTTGCTATGAAAAACATGTCTTCAAACTTACAACCACTCTGCCTGGTTTCCAAAGCTTCCTCTGAAACCTCATGGTTGTGGCATCACCGGATGTCACATCTTCACTCTCAGAACCTCAACAAACTTGTCTCCAACAACCTTGTTGACGGTGTTCCACTCATCTCATTCGATACTACACACATTTGCCCTTCATGTGCTATGGGAAAGATTCATAAATCCTCCCAAAAATCAAAAATCGAATTCAACACCTCCAGTCCACTTCATATGCTTCATATGGACCTTTGTGGACCAATGCCTGTTTCCAGTCTTGGTGAAAGAAAGTACATCCTGGTGATAGTTGATGACTATTCACGATACACATGGGTCAGATTTCTGAAAAGTAAGTCTGAAACTCCGAAAATAATCATTGATTTTCTGAAAAGAATCCAATTATCCACCAATAAGCTTGTACGTATCCTCAGAACTGATAACGGCACGGAATTTCAAAACTCTGTTCTTAACTCATATCTAGATCATGCCGGTATCACCCATCAAACCTCTGCCGGTCGTACTCCACAACAAAATGGAGTTGTTGAAAGACGTAATCGCACCCTTGTTGAAGCAGCAAGAACAATGCTGGTTTATTCCAAGCTACCCCCGACCCTCTGGGCTGAAGCTATTAACACTGCGTGCTTCACCCAAAATCGGTCCATCGTTAATCGTCGGTTCGACAAAACTCTATATGAACTTCTTTTCAATCGTCGACCTAACGTGAAGTACGTTCGCATATTTGGATGTATGTGCTATGTTCTAAACGATGAGGACAACCTTGGAAAGTTTGATGTTCGCGGTGATGAAGCAATATTTATTGGCTACTCTCAAGATCGTGTGGCATATCGTGTTTACAATCATCGAAATCGAATCATTAAAGAAAGCACCAATGTCAAGTTTGATGAGATGTCTGGGATGGTGCTTGGTCATAACGGCTCTCGCCCTGGACTCAATTCTGATCCTCACTTTCGACATGTTCCACTGGCCACCTCTGATGATCTGGATGTGTTGTTTGAACCCATCATCCCTCCAATGTCATCAAACCCCACGGTACCCTCTGAACTGGCTCCCCCCAAATCATTCACAATCGGTTCATCTACTCTAGCGGTCGTGGGCGAATCACCATCCGACGAAAGTAATTCCTCCGAATTTCTTCTTCTAGATGACCTTGACACTGGAGTGTCTTCCTCAAACAACGCTCCCATTTCCAACTCTCATCCTCCAGCTGTTGAATCGTCTCCCCTTGAATCTAGTAAAGATACTCCTTCAAATGAAATAGATACTAGGTCTTTAGACACTGCAACTCCTCCCATACTTTCCACTGAACAAAATGCAGATACCCTTGTTCCTCTGTGGGAAGAAAATGCCACCTTCCCTACTGACAACACTGAACTTTCTAGATCCTCATCTTCTTCGCATACTGTCACCTCTCTTAATAATGGATCTACTTCACCTCTTCCACATTCCACGAAATGGACTGCGGATCATCCAATTCATCAAATCATTGGTGATCCAGACGCTCCTGTCCGCACTCGCAAGGCTTCCAACAATGAATGCCTCTTCGCTGCCTTTCTGAGCACTATCGAACCTAAAACTGCCTTTGAGGCCCTCCAAGATCCCGACTGGTCTATAGCCATGCAAGAAGAAATTCATCAATTTGATCGGCTTGAAGTATGGGAACTTGTTCCTCGTCCATCTGGAAAAACCATTATTGATACCAAGTGGATCTTCAAAAACAAGAAGGATACTCACGGCATCATCATTCATAACAAAGCACGTCTTGTAGCAAAAGGATACAGACAACAAGAAGGAATTGACTACGATGAAACATTTGCTCATGTGGCTCGATTAGAAGCCATCCATCTATTTCTTTCATATGCTGCTCACAAGCGGTTCACCGTTTATCAAATGGATGTAAAAACTGCTTTTCTGAACGGCATTCTTCAAGAAGAGGTCTATGTCAGTCAACCTGAAGGTTTTGTAGACTCCAAATGCCCCAACCACGTGTATCTCCTTTCCAAGGCTCTTTATGGTCTAAAACAGGTGCCCAGGGCATGGTATAAAACCCTGACCGCATTTCTCCTCAAGAACGGCTTCTCACGTGGAACCATTGACATGACTCTATTCTTCAGAAAATAGAAAGAACACATCTTGTTAATTCAAGTCTATGTTGATGACATCATCTTTGGCTCCACCTCCCCCGCTCTCTGCTATGAGTTTTCTGAACTCATGAAGAACAAGTTCAAAATGAGCATGCTCGAAGAACTCCATTTCTTTCTTGGATTAGAAGTTAAACAACTTCCTAAGGGGATTTTCATCAGTCAATCAAAATACATTTCAGATATGTTCAAAAAGTTTAACTTTCTTGAGATGAAAATCAGCCCCACTCCCATGTCAATCAACATATCATTACATGCTGATCTGGATGGTCAATCTTTCGATCAAACTCTTTATAGGAGCCTCATTGGCTCATTGATGTATCTCACTGCTAGTAGACCTGACATCATGTTTGCTGTATGTCTGTGTGCCCGTTTTTAGGCCAACCCTAGGTATTCTCACTACAAGACTGTAATGAGAATCTTTAGCTATCTCAAAGGCACACCCAATCTCGGACTCTGGTATCCCTTCGGGACTGGCTTCAACCTTACAGCATTCACGAATGCTGATCATGGTGGTGACCAAGTAAACCGGAAAAGCACCTCTGGTGGTCTCCAATTCCTAGGTCACAAGTTAGTCAGCTGGTCCTCTCCCAAGCAAAACTGTATCTCTCTTTCCACTGTTGAATCTGAGTACATTGCAGCTGCAAGTTGTTGCTCCCAAGTACTATAGATGCAGTCCCAACTACTTGACTATGGATTCAGATTCCACAAAATCCCGATCTACTGCGACTCTCAGAGTGCCATTGCTATCTCTAGCAATCCTGTTCACCACTCTCGAACCAAACACATTGACATTCGCTATCACTTTATTAAAGATTATGTTGAAAAAGGAAATGTTGAATTGTATTTTGTATCCACCAAAAGTCAACTTGCTGACTTACTGACCAAGGCCCTAGATGAACCCACATTTAAAAATCTGGTTTGTAAAATTGGCATGGTTGATTTCTTTTCCATTTAGGAACCTAGCAAGTTCCTAGGGGGAGTGATGCACTTACCCAGGGGGAGTACTGTGTTTTTCAAAATCTGATGCATCACATTTTGAGGGGGAGATGAGAACGATGGCTCTCACATAAATTACAGTGTGAGACCCGGAATCTAAATTTGATCTTCAAAATCTAAACTGACTTTTACACAAATAACAATGTAAAACTCTCTCTTCAACTAAGTCTCCTGCAACCGGCAACTGTCTAGGGGGAGTTAACATCAAAAAGTCAGCAATGACAGAGGATGTGTCCTGGTGACTACCTCAGGAGGATGTGTCTATATGACTGCCTCAAAATCTCAGTTAACAAATGACGGCGGATGTGTCCCTGTGACTACCTGAAGGTGATGTGTCTAAATGACTGCCTCAACACCACAGTCAACAAATGACGAAGGATGTGTCCATGTGACTGCCTTAAGAGGATGTGTCTATATGACTGCCTCATGGTTCCTGGTCTCAATAACTATTAAAACCTGAGAAAATTAAATTTTGAAAAATAATTAAAGTTTAAACTTTAACTTGATTATTTCACAGAATTTCTTAAAATTCTTGAAGGTTATCATGATGTACCAAAATCCCTTTAAAATCCAAACCTGCTTGAAAATTTGAAAGTTTTCGAGCAAATTCAATGTCTGAAGGTTTTCGAGCATTGGTATCTGAAATCCAAACTTTTCGAGCATTGGTGTAAAGGTTCTCGAGCAAGGTTGACTGGAAATTTTTATTTTTTTGTCATTATGTGGCTATAAAAGGATAAAAAAAAAATCACTTTTGACCCCATCACTTTGCTCTGTAGAACCATCATCATCATCACTGTTCATCGCCCCCTTCCCTTAACAAAATCGGTATTTTCTTCTATTTTATGTGTTTATGATTCAATCCATTGTCACATAGGCACTTAAATAGAATCTGTAATCATCTAAACATATAAGAAATTCCATGATTTATATGCTAGTTTGATTATTCTCTGTTTACTGTGCAAAGGGGTATCGAAACCTAAGAACTTGAACTGATCAATTGTACCTTTAAGGCAAATCTGTTATGATAAATTGACTTAGGGTTCTTGTCTGTGATAAATAGAACATGATTACTTCCTCTAATCCATTGTTAGATGCTTGTGTCCTTTCAATTTCGAATAGGGGTCAATTTTAGGGTTCACTACTAAATCTGAGCATATCTGATGCCTAGCCTTAATTCATGCTTTTGATCGAGTTAGGTTTATCATAGATTTCACTCGTTAAAACTCTATTTGGCCTAATTTGTTGATTTTTCTGCTAAGTGATGAATGTGTATTCAAACAGACAGAGTTCTCGAAAACTTCATGTTTTCGAGCGCTCGAAAACCCTTGTTGCTCGAAAATGTATTCTGCCTGAAAACCTTTACTGTCTGGAAAAATGTTCAATGACTGAAAACTTGCTGCTCAAAATATTTTGTTTGAAAAACACGTATGAAAATTGAGTACTGACTGAAAACTCTCCGCTCGAAATGTTTGTCTGAAAAGTGTGCCTGAAAAATGTGTAGTGCCTGAAAACTCCCTGCTCGAAATGCTCTGTCTGAAAACCTGTATGAAAATGAGTACTAGTGCATGCTCAAAAACCCCTTGTTGTCTGAAAACCTTCCCTTGCTCGAAAAGTGTTTCTGCCCAAAATTTTCTAAGTGTTGGAAATTTTTTTTAAAACTGTCTTTGATAAATTTTAATTGAAATAATTAAATGTTTTTGACACAACCTTTTCAAACACACCATATGAACTGTGTTTTAACTAACCATGCTAATGATACAACAGCAATGTCGAACAATGCCTTTTTCGATGAAGATGTCCCCACCCCATGTGACTACTGGATCCCCATATTGCTAAACCACCCAATGCACAACGTATTCACTGAGTTCGAGCATGCTACTGAGCGGTAGCTTCTCTTGATGCGAGACACCATGACTTACCATCCATCTGTTGATGACACCCCTGACTCCTTTTCCTTTCTAGTCACTCAAAACCCTGATCGGAGAGTCTATTCACTCTATCTGACATGAGAATATTCTTAGGCATCCCTGCAAGAGCTGAATATGATGCATTCCCTTCCGACAATGAGATGTTAGCAGCTGTACAGCAACTTGGATATGATGGAGAGGTTACAAAGATAAGAGCGTTCAAAAAACAACGTATGGCACAACGATGGGCGGTACTGTATACATTTGTTAACCGATGTTTCAACCCAATGCAGACTGGATCCGACCACATCACCATTTTCTTGTTAAAGATCTTTTATGGAATCGTGTTCCTGCCAACTGCTGATTTTGGCCGAGTTATCTGGGATCGCATGATAGAAATACACTCAGCACCTCTCCCATCATACATTCAATTTCAGAGATTCTACGCAAACATTCTCGCATGCATCATTGATGACAGCATCAGAACTCCAGAACCTATCCCTATAGATCAGGTTGAACCATTTGTGGAGCAGGAATATATCTCATATATTTAAAAGAGAATAGGGTCCAAGAATGTTCAAGCTCAACTCATACCTGCTCATTTACTAAATCTCGGACCACGAGATGATCCAAGAATAATGAGCTACTTAAGAGAGATAGGAGTTCCTATGGATCCCCTACCACCCGGGGGACCTGCCCAAGGAGCTGATAGGATACCTGGTGAGGGGTCTAGTAAGCGAGGGTCAAAGAAAAGAAAACTTGAGGGGAAAAAAATTGAGGGTGAAAATAGGCCTAAAAGAAAATCAAAACCAAAGTAGGTAACCTCTGAACAACTCCAGAAAGTTCTTCACGATATTGATCGGAGTGATAAGGATGGAAATGAGGGTGGGGTTGAAAAATCAAGGGAGGATGTGCAGACCGAGAGTGAGATGGGGCAAAAAGAAAACGTTAGCCCCCAAAAACATTAGGAAGCCACTCAGATGCACAAACATCTGTTTCATATGAGTTAGAATCGGCATCTCTAGATGAGATTTGCCAAAAACAATTTGAAAATGTGCCTAGTGTTTGAAAGGATTTGGTGCAGTCCTATACCGAACGTTCAGTGTCTATAGCTCAGATTGCAACAACAAGCGTAGAGCTTAGCAAATCTCCGAAAATTGCTTCTCTAAGATCGCTTGGAAGTCCTGTTTCAGCAGGCCTTACTGCTCAGCTCTCTAGCTCAACAGTGGTGACAACTGAGTTTCGTCAAGAATCTCAGGATGTTTTCACTAACACTTCTTTGCAGGGCTCCATCACATCCTCCCCAATTATCTCCATGGCTCTTTCACCACCACGATTAACATCACCACCACCTGATCTCAATGCTTCCCCACCACCGTTATCACCTCCAATCATGACATCATCTCCTATGACCCAGACTGTCACTCACCAACCAAATCTCACGTACATTCAACGGGAAAACGAATTCCACGCTTATCTTCTCTCAGTTAATCTATCTGAGGGTGACTACTTCAGGAAAGCTATCCTTGGTCTTCTCAACTCTCTTCAACTCATCCCGAATTATCCACCAGTACTTGAACCAATCCCGTGTCGTGTTGATTAACCATCTTCCTCCAGGCGACATGATGACCCCGATTCCGGTGGCCAACATGAGGGGTAGAATATCGAAGGAAGATCCACTGTGCATATCACTCAATCTATCAGTCAAACACAAACTTCACCTAGCTCTTCCAGGAAAGGGAAAGAAATTGTTGATGACTCTGATATGCCTAAAGGAATGGTCGAAGGGATCGATTACACAATAGAAGAAGATGATTTTGCCCCCGAAGGACATGACGTGATCACAATCAACTCTGATGATTAAGATGATTTCGATGAAGTTATGTTTGTTGATGTCAAAGAAGAAGTTGAAATCGAAATCGAAATGTCAGAAGCAGTGGTTACCTCAGCCGAAACCACCCTTGCTATGGTGGTGTACACAAATCCTGACGTCAAACCCATCACATCTCGGTCTGAAACAATCATCTCATCCGCACTACAGCTTATCATCTCAAAATCTGAAGAAGAAGAAGAGGAAGAATTCTTCACAAATTTGAAACCCCAACCTACTACGGTCATTGAAGGAGCATTCACTAAAGAAAATTACGTAAACTTAGAAGCTCCGGATGAGGAAGAGCTGAATGAATTTGACCGATTTGTCACTTAGGAATACACCGGTGAACCTGCACCAAGGTTTCCCAAACCAACCGCTCCACCACCTCCTGATCAATCCACGTCATCCATCCTCAACATGGAAAATTCAACAACCACAGATCACTTCCGATCAAACTTGGTGAACCTCAATCTAAAGAAGTATTACAGGGCTGTTGGCTGGAGGAACAAGCTTATAGGATCTTCGTAAGTGAAGATAAACTCAAAAACCTGCTAGTAGTTGAAAGGTTCAAACCAATCGGGTGTTATGATTTTCTCAATGACAAGGAAAAGTTGATAATGTACCGTTACCAAAGGAGGGTTTATAAGAACTGGGATGAGTTTGAAATGGAAGACCAGAAAGAGAATCTGATTATCGTCATAAACAGTGTGTTCTGCAGATCATTATCTAAAAGAGTGTATACTCCATTTTTTAGAGTAATTCGTTCAAACGATCATGAATACACGTTCTCGGAGTATGATCTGATTGAACTCAATCCGATTGATGTATTGTTTCTATACAATTGGTTGAGAAACAAAATAAGAAAGACGTGGGTTATCGAAACGGCAATCGAAAGGGTGAGAAGGTTCATGAAAGACAGAATTAAACTGGCTTCTCAATATGATCTGCAGCTAGGTGTCGAATCTATTCGAAAGAAGATTCTGCTCTCCCACCAAATCAAACCATCGGCGATCTGGATTTGTCTTCATTTAGGATTTGCTATTGCTTAGATGCCCCTGAAGAAGGTTTCATATTTCGCAACAAGATCAAAAAGCCAATTTTCATCCGCAAATTCGAGCTACCAAAATACTCTGACGGGACTCTCAAGCTTGCACTAAAGTTCTTCGACATATGCAAGCGAACAGAAAACATTGGGAACTACCAAAAGCTGATGACAAACGAGATGGAAAATCACATCAACGAACTTCTTAAATTCAGGTTGTACATGAGGCAGTTTGACACTTCACTGGGAATCAACAGAAAGAAAAACTACTTCACAGGCTCACAATATGTGCCAAGGTTCGAATACAAAATCACCAGCCTCAAACAATTCATCATTCCCAAACACTATGAAAGGAATTACACACCGGGAAATGACGTGATCAAGGCAATGAAAGCTGAGGAAGAAGCAAAGAAAAAGGCCTCAGAAGGTGCCAGCCAAAGCTGATGATTAGGTGATATTTTTTTGAAAACCGCACGCCAAGGGGGAGATTATTGACATATATTTATGTAATAGATTAGTGGCGCACGGTTTTATCTTTGTTATGTATTGTATTTACTGTTTTACCTTGGTAACTTTGTAACTTTTGTAACTTTTGTAACTAGGGAGGTTGTCATATATAAACAACCTCCCCACAACTATTGTAACTAGTTATCCATTTTGCACTAAGTCATATTATCCTTTCTCTCATGTGTTCTTGATAACTAATACTTCCAACCCACTAATCAACTCACAAACCGTCGATCTAGGCTTCATTAGGGACTAACTGACTAATATTTAATTAATTAATTAAATACTTATGATATATCTATTATATCATTTAAACTTATATTAACTTTATAATTCAATTTAATTTAATTAAACTTATGATATCACTAGTTTATACAAATATTAATTTAAATAATATTGCAACTTATTTTATTATTAATAATATGATTTACACTTTAAACTTCAAGGTTGACTAAGTTTGACCAAGGTTGACTTGAGTTGACTTTGACTTTGAGTTGACTTTGACTTTCAATTGACTTTTGTTGACTTTTCTAAATAAGGAAACTTTCTAAAGGAGGGAACTTTCTAATTAAAGAAACTTCCAAAAATAGAATCTTTCCAGAAAATAGAAACTTTCCAAAAATGGAAACTTACTAAAAATAGAGACTTTCTAAAAGTAGAAAGTACGCGTTATACGTTGTCCTGATTATATCAAATTATACTGATTCATGTTCTTTGCTTTACTACAACAAGTACTATGGTTAACATACTAAGACTTGACCTAAGTTAGTTATTTATATCGAACTACTTTATTTTTAGGTCGGAGTTGTGATCATTTACCTTTGCTGTTCACATACCTTTTTCCTTTTTGCTTCATTTGCTTAAGGTGAGTTATAGTCCTGTTTTTCATGCTATTTTAAAGTATTTTTGGGATGAGATTACATGCAACCTTTGTTTTACATATTAGAGACAAGTGGAAATTAATTTAAATTATTCATTGTGAGTTGAACGAAAATATTTCCTAATCTGGTAATGTCAATCACTGGTTTCTACTGGTGAACGCGAATCCTATGGATAGATCTATTGGGCTTGACAGCCCCATTTCGTGCTAGTCGCGCTAGCAATTTATAATCAGAATGTATTAGTACTTAGTATTTTTTGAAGATACACCTGTTCAGTGTATATTGTTGTATGTTAAGGGTAATGAATGGTTAAGTGGTTACCAGGTGGCTCACGGGTTAATGAATAATATTTTTCTATTTTCTAACATTTGAAATCTTGTGGTCTAAATCTTATACGTTATTTTAAACCTATAATTCACTCAACATTTTTGTTGATAGTTTACTCGCATGTTTTTCTCATGTACTTGATTGCTTTCGTCTTTCGCTGTGCTTAGAAGGTCTGCATTTGTTTTGGTAGATTTTGTTAAACATTTAAAACTTGCATTCTATTTTATTACATTAAATTGTGGGTATGGTTTACATGGTTTTGGTCAAATTTTTATATTTACGTATGTTGGTTTTTTTCCTAAACTTACATATATTACAGGTTTCCTTTATAGGAAATTATTTTTAAATAAATAATGCAATGTTATTTATTAAATTCATTTAGAGTTATGATCAAGCTGTGGAACCAAGTGACGGAGCCGTTAAGGGTACTTGGCGGGTCGTCACAGTTGGTATCAGAACGTTGATTATAGGGAACTAGGCGATCATAATGTGGTCCACCCTTGGTCAATAGGGTGCATTCGAGTCAAGTCTACAGCCTGACCTTTTTATCATTATAGCATTATTATGCATTAAATGAACACTATCCGATTTATTATAAGTTAGATCTTAACATTATCTCTGCTATATATATATATATATATATATATATATATATATATATATATATATATATATATATATATATATATATATATATATATATATATATATATAATTTACTTGAGTGATTTCTTCTTATCTTGTCTTTCTCTATTCTAGTGCTTGTGCTGTCATGCTAGATGTCAAGCTCCGAGGAATCAGTTAACTAAAGAATGGAACCTGAGTCTGTTCCAGCACCTAACGGTCTTGATTACATCACCTCCCAGGAGAGGATTCACAACAACCGGAACCGGTTTATACGTGATCGTGTTGATGCTATTAGCGAGATCCTGAGGGCTACACCACATCCGGAAGTGACTGAACAGTTACAAGAGCAGGTGGCGGCATGGAGTGAGTACACTTGTAGGCTAGAACAAAAGCTTGAAGCGCTAGTTGAGCGGTGTGCGGAGCATTTGGCATAGTACGAGGAAAGGATATCAAGTCTCGAGGCGGCTCTAGCCGAGGCTAAGAGGAGTGATGGTCCCTCTCCCTGTACTCGTTCGAGGAAGAAGTGAGTGGATGTGATGGATGATGATTTGTTTATTTCATGGACTTATTTTCTTATTTCATATTCTTATGAGATGTACGGTGTTTTACCGAAGATTTTGTTATGACTTATTTACATTTCAGTTATGGATGGTTTATTTCTATTTATATCATCTGTTTATCTATCATCATCATTTTATTCATGCTTGTGGTTTTAGTTTGGCATGATATATTATATGTGATTATTTGTATCATATAAGTATGAATATAGTTATCATATACATACATCTCTCTTATGTTCTGACTCTGGAAAGAACTCCCATTTCGAGTAAACATATTCTCCGACTCATGCGAGTATATTTTTATAAAACTACCTCGGTTAGAGAAACCGAGGGATGTCACTCATGACTTCTGAAATTCTCGACGTTTCTATATCATCTATTACGGTTATGCATATAACATCTATGTTATATTACCCGAGATGTCATTCATAACTTCTAGAATGCTCGGCATTCCAACGTCAGCTATTATATTTATGTATATAACATTCTTGTTATATTACGTGCCTTTGTGCCTTTGTGCTTTGGTTTGCGAACCAGAAAACGTCGTTCTTGACTTTTAAAGATTCTCGATATTTCAAAGACATTTTTATGCCGTCATTATTCATATTCATTACTCTTAATATTTTTGTCTCTTCGTATTATCCTTAGCACACTGTTTAAGAAATCGTGTTAGAGAAAATTGTGTAGAAAATCGAAATTGATAACGTATCATGACCTTATGGGGTGATATTGAAATGGAAGTATGAATTAGTGTAATATAATGACGTCTGGCCAATGGAATTATATTACGGTAAGTCATATAGAAGTTTCAATATTGTTTCATGAGGAATAAAAAGTGAATCAAAGAAAATTCTAGTAAGCACTTCTTGTGTATTTGAATGATGGCCTGCCGGAGATTTGAGAAAGAATGACCACGTAGCCAAGGACTATACATGAAGGACTTTTATTGAAGATTCGTTAACATTAGAAATTTGTTATAGATTCGAACGCCTTAGGTACTTAAAGAACAAGTGCTTAAATAGAATAAACACTGGACTTGCTTGTAATAGGACTATATTTATCTCAGCTAGAGAGGGTAACATGAATCCTGATTTCGATGATAGTGCATTCCTTCCCAAGATTTTATGATTTTGAAGTTGTTTAGCACTAGTACGGTAGAAGCCTTATATCCAAATGGTGTTGTGACTTATGATCCACCCACAACCATGGATGCTAAAAATTCTATAGAACTAAGTAATGGTAAACTAACGAAGGTAGATGAATAATTTGAAGTTAAATTTAATAGGTAGGTCATTCGAAGATGACCTCATACCAATAAAGCTAAGAAGATTTGATGTCTTGATTGGCCAGGATTAGCTATCGAGGAATAGAGCTGTCATCGTTTTCCTTGGTGATAACTCCTAAATTATACATGTTTTCGAATACATTTTGAGGAGTTATCTTGGCATTTTAAAGTCATTTTAAGTAATTTAACATACAAAAATGGATAAAATCAAGAAAAAAGTATTTTTAATGTTTTGTTTGAGAAATGTCTTAAAACAGGACAAAAAACAGGAAAAAGGGACTAAGTATTGAAGAAATGCTGAAAATCTACGTGTTGTCACCGTTTTAGCCATATCTTGAGCATTCGGGCTCCGTTTTCGACGAGCCACCTGTCAAAACGACCGCAAGACAAAGATCTACAACATAATGGAGGAAGCCGCTAGCTAGGCCAAGGAAGCCGTCGGCTTCGGTCAAAAAGTCTACATTTTGTCGGGCAAGTTTTTCATGGCCTCCAAGCTCAAATCTGAAGTGAAGCCGCATGCTTGACATCCGAAGCCGCCGTCTTAGAACTAAAATGCATTTTATTAAGCGAAACGATAATGTTTTGAGTGGAGAAAAAGTCACCGTCAAGGGAAGCTTGGGGGCTTCGTACGAAGCCCCCGACTTGGCACGGATTTCGAGGTCTATAAATACTGGCCGAATTTTACAGTTTACAATGTACCTTTTCATTATATATCTCTCTCTAGTTACGAAATTCTGTAGTTTAGGCTTTAGTATATGGTTTCTTTTTAATGTAACATTGTAATTTTGCATTGGAATTCAAGTTTTGTTTCATTTAATTAAGGTATCTTTACTTTATTATTCTCGTATCTCTTTAATTTTGTCTTTATTTACTGTTAATTGCTTCTGTTCGTCTTTCACTATGAACTAAATATTCATAGTGGTTGCGTGGACGAAAACTAACTTTGTCTGGGAATCAGATGAATTCGCCGGCTTCACCAGTCCAAGTCGCCGGCTTGACTAGAACAAAGCCACCGACTTCGTGTTTCATTCCGTACAGTTTCTGGTTCTTTTTCAGATCTGTATGGTCGAGTTTCTGTAATGATATTTGAACTGTTTTGAATCTGTTATGCTTTAATACACTTGATTGCCATTCTTAATGATTAGATAACATGATTTTAGGATTGATTAATACTTAATCCGAAGATCTATTATTCGATTCATGCTACTTGTTTAGATCTAGTCCATCAAACTTGTTAAATTGAATTGCATGCAACTAGGTTAAACAACATAATAGTGATAGACTTATTTAATTTAAATTACGCGTATATAATAGAGTTTGATATTGTTAGGCTTAATCGAAGATCCTTTATTTGGATATGTATAATTAATGATTGCATGAAAACTTAATAGTAATTGACTTTCAACTAGTAACTTGAGTTGATCTACTTGGTGTTTAATAGCTTATATAATTTGTCAGTCTATTTGCATGTTGATCCGCATCATAAGGTTGATATGTATCATGTACTTGAATTAAACATGAAGAATTGAGATGTTAGTTATGTACATCACATATCGAGCATATGCTTTAAGTCTTGCCTATTGAATGATATGCAACACTTGTCTTAACCTGTTTAGGGATAATAGTTGGTCTATGATTGTTATCTTGATTTTTGTTAGTATAAGTTATGAAACTTTCCTAATATGATTCCCGTATGAGTTATTCGTTCATGTAACAGTTTTTATTTATAATTGTTTATTTTAAATCTTTAAATTCTTGCTTTATATTTAGTTATTTTATTCATTAAAAACATATCTTCAATCATCTATTTCCTAAGAGATAAAATCTAAGCTAAGCTATATAATAAAACAACTCTTATCTGCTTCCACGCTCTCATGGGACGATAACCTAAAATACTACATCTGATCGGGTCTTGTTGCTCGTTAGGGTGTTAAAAGTAAAATAAAGGTTTTATAAATTTAAAAGTTGAAATAAAAGATTAAGCACTACTGTACACACTTTTGACACATCACTTGGTAAACCCATTCGTATTCCTCAAGTAGATGGAGAACCGTTAATGATTTTTGGAGATAACAAATACAAGCAGTTGAATCTTATCTGGTGTTTGAAAGTTCATAAATATCTTCGCAAAGGCTGTCATGCTATTTTGGCCCATGTAGTAAAATCTGACAAAGAAGAAAAGAATATTGATGATGTTCATGTCGTTAAAGATTTTCCTGAAGTATTTCCCGAGGATTTACCTGGACTTTGGCCGCATTGCGCGATAGAATTTCAAATTAATCTTGTACCCGGTGCTGCTTCTGTAGCACGTACTCCTTATAGACTTGCTCCTTATGAACTTCAAGAATTGTTAAGTCAACTTCATGAGTTGTTAGAGAAAGATTTTATTCGTCCCAGCCCTTCCCCGTGAGGAGCTCCTGTTTTGTTTGTTAAGAAGAAAGATGGTTCGTTCTGATTATGCATTGATTATTGCGAGTTGAACAAGCTTACTATTAAGAACTGTTATCCTCTTCCGAGAATTGATGATCTGTTCGATCACCTCCAAGGTTCATCCATTTATTCTAAGATTGATCTCCGTTCTGGTTATCACCAATTGTGCATTAAAGAAACATATTTTCCGAAAACCGCTTTCTGAACCCATTATAGTCATTATGAATTTCTGGTTATGCCGTTCGGATGTCTAACGCACCTGCAGTGTTCATAGACCTCATGAAACATGTGTGTAGTCCTTATCTGTACAAGTTCGTTATCGTTTTCATCGATGATATTCTTATCTATTCCAAGAGTGATCAAGAACATGAAGAGCATTTGAAATTAGTGTTTGATTTGTAGAGAAAAAAAGAGTTGTAGGCTAAATTTTCTAAGTGTGCATTCTGGTTAAAAGAAGCTCAATTCCTTGGGCACGTTGTAAGTAAACAGGGAATCCAAGTTGATCCTGCTAAGATTGAGGCAATTGAAAAGTGGAAAACTCCTCAGATTCGCCAATTCTTAGGTTTAACAGGCTATTATAGAAGGTTTATTCAAGATTTTTCACGAGTAGCGAAACCTATGACTGATTTAACACATAAGGGGAAGAAGTACGAGTGGAAAAGTGAACAAGAGTCTGCTTTCCAAATGATAAAAAAAGTTAACTTCTGCACCGATATTATCACTACCTGAAGGTAATGATGATTTTGTTATCTATTATGACGCTTCGCGTCAAGGCTTTGGTTATGTTCTGATGCAGCGAAAGAAGGTCATTGCTTATGCATCACGTCAATTGAAGATTCATGAACAGAATTATACGACACATGATTTAGAATTGGGAGCTGTTGTGTTCGAACTCAAGATTTGGAGACATTACTTATATGGGGTTAAATGCACAGTGTACACTGATCACAAGAGCCTTCAACATATCTTTGATCAAAAACAGTTGAATATGAGACAACGAAGATGGGTTAAGTTGTTGAACGATTATGACTGTGAACTGCTTTATCATCCTGGAAAAGCCAATGTTGTGGCTGATGCTTTAAGTCGAAAGGAGAGAATTGAACCTCGTAGGTTTCGAGCCTTGAATATGACAATTCGAACAAACCTCGCAAGACAAATTCTTGAGGCACAACAAGAAGCCTTGAAGGAGGAGAATGTTGTAAACAAAAAGATCAAAGGCCTAAGTAAAGAATTTAAGGTACGAACAGATGGTACTCGGTGTTTTACGGGACAATTTTGGGTTCCAAAATTTGGTGACTTAAGACAACTTGTTTTAGATGAAGCTCATAAGTCTAGATACTCTATTCACCTTGGTTCCAGGAAGATGTATCATGATTTCAAGGAGTTATATTGGTGGCCTAATTTGAAGGCTAATGTGGCTACTTATGTGGCTAAGTGTTTGACCTGTGCTAAAGTTAAAGCGAAACATCAGAAACCGTCGAGACTTTTGGTGCAACCTAAAATTCCCGAGTGGAAAGGGGTGAATTTTATTACGAAGTTACTGAGATTTGTGGGTGGTTATGATACTATTTGTGTTATTGTTGACCGACTCACAAAATCAGCTCATTTCTTGCCGATAAAAGAAACAGATTCGATGGAGAAGCTTACTCGTTTATATATAAAAGAAATCATTTCAAGACATGGTGTACCCGTATCCATTTTTCAGACCGAGATAGTCGATTTACATCGAGGTTTTGGCAATCTCTACAAGAAGCTTTGGGAACTAAATTGGATATGAGCACTGCTTATCATCTGCAAATCGATGGTCAGAGTGAAAGGACCATTCAAACTTTGGAAGACATGTTGTGTGTTATTGATTTCGGTAATGGTTGGGATAGATATTTGTCGTTGGCTGAATTTTCTTATAATAACAGCTATCATGCAATTATTAAAGCCGCACCGTTCGAGGTACTAATTTGTAGAAAGTGTAGGTCACCTATCTGTTGGAATGAGGTTGGGGATGCTCAACTCACATGCCCAGAAATTATTCATGAGACTACCGAGAAGATTGTGCAAATTAAAGAAAGGTTGAAAACTGCCAGGAGTCGGCAAAAGAGTTATGCCGATGTTAGAAGGAAACCTTTAGAGTTTCAAGTTAGTGCTCGTGTCATGTTGAAGGTGTCACCTTGGAAAGATGTGGTACGTTTTGTTAAAAGGGGAAAGTTGAACCCTCGATATGTTGGTCCGTTTGAGATTGCTGAAAGAATTGGACCCGTGACTTATCGTTTGAAATTGCCACAAGAGCATAGCGTTGTTCATGATATTTTTCATGTATCTAATTTGAATAAGTGTTTGGCTGAGCCCGATGAAACCATTCCTCTTAATGAACTTCACATCGATAAACAACTTCATTTTATTGAGGAACCTGTCAAGATTATGGATCGAGAGGTTAAGAAACTCAAGCAACGTAAGATTCCTATCGTCTGAGTTAGATGGAATGCTAGATGCAGGCCCGAGTTCACTTAGGAACGTGAAGATCAGATGAGGCAGAAGTACCCGCATTTGTTCTCAAATGGCGAGTTAACCCCTGCACCTGCTTAAATTTCGCTATGAAATTTCCATAACGGGAGAGTACTGTCACGACCCTACTTTTTCCGTTGTTCTTTTACGTTTATATTTAACTTTTGTTAATTGGTATTCGTGCCACGTCATTTCTATGACTTATATTATTATTTTAATAATAATATATATTTCCTTTATTATATGTTATGTGATTATATGTGTTGGTATTTAGATTTGTACGTTTCTACGTATCTTAGATTTCTATCCGGTAAATCGTTTCGGTTTTCAAATCAATAATCAGAATTTCGCGATTTTCGAATCCGAATTATTTTATTTGTGATATTTCTATATCATATGAGTTTATAAGATATTTCAATATTTTATTTTTCGCGTGTGCGTGTTTCTTCCGAAGATTTAATTGCGTAACGGCGTTTTCGCGAATCGGGCTTCGTTCGGGTATTCGGGCTACAAGCTTTTGTTCACATGATTAAAGTGGGTCATGTAGGGCCCACCCTTGCAAAAATTCGGCCAAACCTATGCCCTGCACCCTTCCCATTTTTATTTTGTTACACTACCTGCAATTGGAAATCATTTCACACTTATTCATTTTCTCAAACCTAAAATTCTCCTCTCCTCCTCCTCTCCTTTCTTGGCCATCGCCTACACTACCAACATCATCATCATTCATAAAAAATTATTGCTTGGATCATAGGGCTTTTCACATAAACGGATTCTCCATTTCAAGCTCTACACGTTTATACCATTTGATTCTTGATTAGGGTATAAACATAAACCCTAAATTTTCAATTTCATCTATTTTATACTAATTTTATATGTATGTTAATGTATTAGTACTTGTATGTTGTTGTATTGTTGTTATTACTCTTATAAATGCTTAATTGTGTATGATTTCGGTTGATCAAAATTGGGACAGCAGCTATATTGTTTAAATCAGTGATTTTGGCTAATGTTGTTGGTTAATTAAAGTGTCTCAATGTGTTTCTCTCATTGAGTACATAATTTCAGGCTTTGGATTCGTCTCGTTTCGAGTTACGGATCAAAATATATGCTTGATTTAGGATTTTGTACAAATTGAAATGCATAAGCTTTTGAAACCAGGTTTTGGTCCAACTTTGGGACCATAATCTGAGATTTTGGGGTGTACCATTGTGTTAGTATTGATGATTGGATGAACTTTCATGTTCGGGTCATCAAAATTCGAGCCACGGATCATCCGGAATGATTAAAACAAGTTTTGAATCGGATTAAAGTGATGCTTGGTATATGGTTGTTAATCACGGCCATATGAACTGAATTGTAATGTTCTTGAGCATCCTAAGGTGTCGAAAAAGTTGTTTAGATGAGGATATATGTAAGACTCGTCAAAAACCGACACCCGAGGCTCAAGATATGACCCGATGAAGTTTTAATGAAACTTATGTTAATGAAATTGAACTTAGGTTACATAAATAATGATTTACATTATAATTAAATTACTTAGGTTATAAAAGTAATTATTATTAATCAATACTTATGATATATATTTATTATATCATTTAATATTTAGATTATGATTTAATTATTCCTATAATTAAACTTTTGATTTAATAATACAATTATTATTAATGGAAGACTTATGTTAAGCATAAAACTTATGATATAAGATTACTATATCAAGACTTATAATAAAGATTAATTAATTATTTATTTATTATAAGACTTAGTTATTAATTATTTATGACGCAAATTAATTATTAAATACTTATGGTTTAATAATTATAACAAAATACTTATGATATGTATAACATTTCATAATTTATTTAAGATATTTATATTATGATTAATAATTCATTATTAATTAATTAAAATTAAAATATGACTAATATTTAATTAATTAATTAAATACTTATCTTATATATATTATATCATTTAAACTTATATTAACTTTATAAATCAATTTAATTTAATTAAACTTATGATATGACTATTTTATACAAATATTATTTTAAATAATGTTATAACATATATTATTATTATGATTTACACTTTAAATTTCAAGGTTGACTAAGTTTGACCAAGGTTGACTTGAGTTGACTTTTGAGTTGACTTTGACCTTCGGTTGACTTTGACCTTCAGTTGACTTTGATTTTCAGTTGACTTGTATTGACTTTTCTAAATAAGGAAACTTTCTAAATGTGGAAACTTTCTAATTATAGAAACTTTCCAAAAATAGAAAGTTTCCAAAAATAGAAACTTTTCAAAAATGGAAACTTACTAAAAATAGAAACTTTCTAAAAATGGAAATTACGTGTTTTACGTTTTCCTTGATCAAGCATATATTTACGAGGTCAAGGTGACCCTATGCTTGAGTGCATGATCGGGTTTAAGGATTAACAATTTTCGAACCTCTGACGCCTAGTCGTGGATAACCCACATGAAATGTCCCGTTCATCTTGATTATAAATGTTCCATATTAATTGATTTCGTTGCGAGGTTTTGACCTCTATATGAGACGTTTTTCAAAGACTGCATTCGTTTTTAAAACAAACCATAACCTTTATTTTATTGACAAGGTTGAAAGGACACCACCTAGATTATCAGAAATGATAATCTAAAAATATCACACTTACACACTACCAATACATATTGGTTTACAATATTAATATGTTACAACAAAGTAAATTTTGAATGCAGTTTTAAACAATATTATACAAGCATGCTGACTCCAAATCTTGTCCATATATTAGCATGCAACAGCGGAAGCTCTTAATAATTACTTGAGAATAAACATGCTTTAAACGTCAACAAAAATGTTGGTGAGTTATAGGTTTAACCTATATATTTATCAAATCGTAATAATAGACCACAAGATTTCATATTTCAATATACATCCCATACATAGAGATAAAAATCATTCATATGGTGAACACCTGGTAACCGACATTAACAAGATGCATATAAGAATATCCCCATCATTCCGGGACATCCATCGGACATGATATAAAACTCGAAGTACTAAAGCATCCGGTACTTTGGATGGGGTTTGTTAGGCCCAATAGATCTATCTTTAGGATTCGCGTCAATTAGGCGTGCACTAATTCTCAAAATTAGTGATGTTCCCTAATTCTTAGGCTACCAAACAAAAAGGGGCATATTCGGCTTCGATCATTCAATCATAGAAAGTAGTTTCATGTACTTGTGTCTATTTTGTAAAACATTTATAAAGCTGCATGTATTCTCATCCAAAAAATATTAGATTTTAAAAGTGGGACTATAACTCACTTTCACATATTTTTACTTCATCGGGAAGTAAGACTTGGCCACTAGTCGATTCACGAACCTATAAAAAATATGTACATATATATCAAAATATGTTCAAAATATATTTACAACATTTTTAATACGTTTAATGTTTTAAGTTTATTAAGTCAGCTGTCCTCGTTAGTAACCTACAACTAGTTGTCCATAGTTAGATGTACAAAAATAAATCGATATATATTATCTTAGATCAATCCACGACCCAGTGTATACACGTCTCAGGCTAGATCACAACTCAAAGTATATATATTTTGGAATCAACCTCAACCCTGTATAGCTAACTCCAACATTACTGCATATAGAGTGTCTATGGTTGTTTCAAATAATATATATACATGGATCGATATGATATGTCAAAACATTTAAATACGTGTCTATGGTATCACAAGATTACATAATATATTAGAATACATGTATAATACAATATAAGTTAGCTAGGATATGATTTGTATAGAATTGTTACAATATTTCCCGTAGCTACAACAATCAAAAATATCCAATCTTGTTTTACCCATAACTTCTTCGTTTTAAATCCGTTTTGAGTGAATCAAATTGCTATGGTTTCATATTGAAATCTATTTTATGAATCTAAACAGAAAAATTATAGGTTTATAGTCTGAAATATAGGTTACAAGTCATTTTTGTAAAGGTAGTCATTTCAGTCGAAAGAACGACGTCTAGATGACCATTTTGGAAAACATACTTCTACTTTGAGTTTAACCATGATTTTTGGATATATTTTCATGTTCATAAGAAAAATCATTTTCTCAGAAAAACAACTTTTAAATCAAAGTTTATCATAGTTTTTAATTAACTAACCCAAAACAGCCCGCGGTGTTACTACGACGGCGTATATCCGGTTTTACGGTGTCTTTCGTGTTTTCAGGTTTTAAATCATTAAGTTAGCATATCATATAGATATAGATCATGTGTTTAGTTGATTTTAAAAGTCAAGTTAGAAGGATTAACTTTTGTTTGCGAACAAGTTTAGAATTAACTAAACTATATTCTAGTGATTTCAAGTTTAAACCTTCGAATAAGGTAGTTTTATATATATGAATCGAATGATGTTATGAACATCATTACTACCTCAGGTTTTGTGGATAAACCTACTAGAAATGAGAAAAAATAGATCTAGCTTCAAAGGATCCTTGGATGGCTTGAAAGTTCTTGAAGCAGAATCATGACACTAAAACAAGTTCAAGTAAGATTTTCACTCGAAATAAGATTTTTATAGTTATAGAAATTGAATCAAAGTTTGAATATGAGTATTACCTTGTATTAGAAAGATATATTACTGTAAATAAGAAAGATTTCTTGAGGTTGGATGATCACTTTACAAGATTGGAAGTGAGCTAGCAAACTTGGAAGTCATCATATAGTTTTTACAAGTTTTAACATTCGTGAATCACCGGTCAACTTGGGTGGTCAATTGTCTATATGAAACCTATTTCAATTAATCAAGTCTTAACAAGTTTGATTTCTTAACATGTTAGAAACACTTAATCATGTAAATAACAATTTCATTTAAGATATATAAACATGGAAAAGTTAGGGTCACTACAGTACCTACCCGTTAAATAAATTTCGTCCCGAAATTTTAAGCAGTTGGAGGTGTTTACGTATCTTCTGGAAATAAGTGCGGGTATTTCTTCTTCATCTGATCTTCTCATTCCCAGGTGAACTCGGGTCCTCTATGAGCATTCTATCGAACATTAACAATTGGTATTTTGTTTTGCTTAAGTCTTTTAACCTCACGCTCCATTATTTCGACGGGTTCTTCGATAAATTGAAGTTTTTGTTGATTTGGATTTCGTCTAACAGAATAGTGAGATCTTCTTTAGCAAAACATTTCTTCAAATTCGAGACGTGGAAAGTGTTATGTACAGCCGCGAGTTGTTGTGGTAATTCAAGTCGGTAAGCAACTGGTCCGACACGATCAATAATCTTGAATGGTCCAATATACCTTGGATTTAATTTCCCCCGTTTACCAAATCGAACAATGCCTTTCCAAGGTGTAACTTTAAGCTTGACCATCTCTCCAATTTCAATTTCAAATTCTATATCTTTTCTTTTAATGTCAGCGTAACTCTTTTGTCGACTTTGGACGGTTTTCAACCGTTGTTGAATTTGGATGATCTTCTCAGTAGTTTCTTGTATTATCTCCGGACCCGTAATCTATCTATCCCCCACTTCACTCCAACAAATCAGAGACCTGCACTTTCTACCATAAAGTGCTTCAAACGGCGCCATCTCAATGTTTGAATGGTAGCTGTTGTTGTAGGAAAATTCTGCTAACGGAAGGTGTGGATCCCAACTGTTTCCGAAATCAATAACACATGCTCGTAGCGTGTCTTCAAGCATTTGTATCGTCCTTTCGCTTTGCCTATCAGTTTGTGGATGATAGGCAGTACTCATGTCTAGACGAGTTCCTAATGCTTGCTGTAATGTCTACCAGAATCTTGAAATAAATCTGCCATCCCTATCAGAGATATTAGAGATTGGTATTCCATGTCTGGAGACGACTTCCTTCAAATACAATCGTGTTAACTTCTCCATCTTGTCATCTTCTCTTATTGGCAGGATGTGTGCTGATTTGGTGAGACGATCAACTATTACCCAAATAGTATCAAAACCACTGGCTGTCCTTGGCAATTTAGTGATGAAATCCATGGTAATGTTTTCCCATTTCCATTCCGGGATTTCGGGTTGTTGAAGTAGACCTGATAGTTTCTGATGCTCCGCTTTGACCTTGGAACACGTCAAACATTCTCTTACGTATTTAGCAACATCGGCTTTCATACCCGGCCACAAAAATGTTTCTTGAGATCCTTGTACATCTTCCCCGTTCCAGGGTGTATTGAGTATCTGGTTTTATGAGCTTCTCTAAGTACCATTTCTCTCATATCTCTAAATTTTAGTATCCAAATTCTTTCAGCCCTATACCAGGTTCCGTCTTCTCGAATATCAAGATTCTTCTCCGATCCTTTGGGTATTTCATTCTTTAAATTTCCCTCTTTTAAAACTCCTTGTTGCGCCTCCTTTATTTGAGTAGTAAGGTTATTGTGAATCATTATATTCATAGCTTTTACTCGAATGGGTTCTCTGTCCTTTCTGCTCAAGGCGTCTGCTACCACATTTGCCTTCCCCGGGTGGTAACGAATCTCAAAGTCGTAATCATTCAACAATTCAATCCACCTGCGCTGTCTCATTTTCAGTTGTTTCTGGTTAAATATGTGTTGAAGACTTTTGTGGTCGGTATATATAATACTTTTGACCCCATATAAGTAGTTTCTCCAAGTCTTTAATGCAAAAACAACCGCGCCTAATTCCAAATCATACGTCGTATAATTCTGCTCGTGAATCTTTAATTGTCTAGACGCATAAGCAATTACCTTCGTTCGTTGCATTGATACATAACCGAGACCTTGCTTTGAGGCGTCACAATATATCAAAAAATCATCATTCCCTTCAGGTAATGACAATATAGGTGTTGTAGTTAACTTTTTCTTTAACAATTGAAACGCCTTTTCTTGTTCATCCTTCCATTCAAATTTCCTCCCTTTATGCGTTAATGCAGTGAAGGGTTTTGCTATTCTGGAAAAATCTTGGATGAACCTTCTGTAGTAACCAGCTAGTCCTAAAAATTGGCGTATATGTTTCGGAGTTTTCGGGGTTTCCCACTTTTCAATAGTTTCAATCTTTGCTGGATCCACCTTAATACCTTCTTTGTTCACTATGTGACCGAGGAATTGAACTTCTTCCAACCAAAATGCACATTTTGAAAACTTAGCGTATAGTTTTTCTTTCCTCAGCAACTCTTGTACTTTTATCAAATGTTCTTCATTCTTTTGATCATTCTTCGAGTAAATAAGTATGTCATCGATGAAAACAATGACAAACTTGTCAAGTTATGGTCCACACACTCGGTTCATGAGGTCCATGAACACAGCTGGTGCGTTAGTCAACCCAAACGGCATAACCATAAACTCGTAATGACCATAACGCGTCCTAAAAGCAGTCTTTGGAATATCATCCTCCTTCACCCGCATTTGATGATACCCAGAATGTAAATCAATCTTCGAATAAACTGACGAGCCTTGTAGTTTATCAAATAAGTCGTCGATTCTCGGTAGTGGGTAGCGGTTCTTGATGGTAAGTTTTTTCAACTCTCGGTAGTCGATACATAACCTAAATGTACCATCCTTCTTCTTGACAAACAAAACAGGAGCTCCCCACGGTGATGTGCTTGGTCGAATGAAACCACGCTCTAAAAGTTCTTGTAATTATCTTTGAAGTTCCTTCATTTCGCTAGGTGTAAGTCTGTATGGAGTACGAGCTATTGGTGCAGCTCCCGATACAAGGTCTATTTGAAATTCAATGGATCGGTGTGGAGGTAGTCCCCGTAATTCTTTCGAAAATACATGGAGAAATTCTTTTGCGACGGGAACATCATTGATGTTCTTTTCTTCGGAATTGACTTTCTCGACATGTGCTAGCACAGCATAGCAACCTTTTCTTATTAGTTTTTGTGCCTTCAGGTTACTAATAAGATTTAACTTCGCGTTGCTCTTTTCTCCGTACACCATTAAGGGTTTTCTTTTTTCTCGTATAATGCGAATTGCATTTTTGTTACAAACGATCTCTGCTTTCACTTCTTTCAACCATTCCATGTCGATTATCACATCAAAACTCCCTAACTCTACTGGTATCAAGTCAATCTTAAATGTTTCGCTAACCAGTTTAATTTCTCGATTCCGACATATATTATCTGCTGTAATTAATTTACCATTTGCTAATTCGAGTAAAAATTTATTATCCAAGGGCGTCGGTGAGTAACTTAGTTTAGCACAAAAATATCTACTCATATAGCTTCTATCCGCACCCGAATCAAATAAAACATAAGAAGATTTATTGTCAATGAGAAACGTACCCGTAACAAGCTCCGAGTCTTCCTGCGCTTCTGCCGTATTAATATTGAAAACTCTTCCGCGGTCCTGCCCATTAGTATTCCCCTGATTTGGGCAATTTTTAATAATGTGGCCCAGTTTTCCACATTTATAACAGACTACGTTGGCAGTACTTGCTCCGACACTACTTGTTCCGACATTACTCGTTCCGACATTATTTGTTCCGTTAGTTCTGTTATACATTGGTCCGTAGACCTCACACTTTGTCGCGCTATGACCATTTCTTTTACACCTGTTGCAAAATGTTGTGCAGAACCCCGGGTGATTCTCTTCACACCTTTGGCATTGCTGTTTCTGATTATTGTTGTTGTTGCAGTTGTTATTGTTGTTGGGATGATTATTGTAGTTGTTGTTGGGACGTTTGTTGAAGTTTTTGTTGCGATTGATGTTACGGTTATTGGGATAGTTATTGCGATTGTGGTTGTGATTGTTGTTGTTGTATTGGTGACTCTTGTCATTGTTTTCCTCCCACTTTCTCTTGACTTGTTTCATGTTAGCATCTTCGGTCGCCTGCTCCTTAATCCTTCGTTCGATCTGGTTCACTAATTTGTGAGCCATTCGACTTGCCTTTTGTATGGAGGTGGGCTCGTGTGAACTCACATCTTCTTGAATTCTTTCCGGTAACCCTTTTACAAATGCGTCGATCTTCTCTTCTTCATCTTCGAACGTTCTAGAACACAATAGGCACAATTCTGCAAATCGTCGTTCGTACGAGGTGATATCGAAACCTTGCGTTCGTAATCCTCTAAGCTCTACCTTGAGCTTATTGACCTCGTTTCTGGGACGATACTGCTCGTTCATCAATTGCTTGAATGCTGACCATGGTAGTGCGTAAACAGCATCTTGTCCTACCTGCTCGAGATAGGTATTCCACCATGTTAACGCCGTACCCGTGAAGGTATGTGTAGCGTACTTAACTTTGTCCTCTTCAGTACACTTACTTATGGCAAACACTGATTCGACCTTCTCGGTCCACCGTTTCAATCCAATTGGTCCTTCAGTTCCATCAAATTCCAAAGGTTTGCAGGCAGTGAATTCTTTGAAGGAGCATCCTACACGATTTCTTGTGGAATTAGTTCCACTGCTAGATCCAGAGTTATTGTTATTTTGTATCGCAGCCAGCCTGTACTGTGGCTATATTTGCTGCAAGGAAAACACGGAAGTCTTCCTCACTCATGTTCAAGTTCTGACGAGTTGACGGTGCCATTTCCTTCAAAAATAGCCAAAAGAATTGAGTTAATCATATAGAATTTAAGAGTAGTCAATAGTATTTCGTAGCATTATATGAACTTATTTATAAAAGCTTTTTCTTCATATTAGCATTTTATAGTTTTAATTCGGGTAGTACCTACCCGTTAAGTTCATACTTACTAGCTACTATACAACTCAACTACTACGCTTCTATATGAAAAACTTATTACAATAAAATTTTGCGTTCAAACTTATACAAAATATTACAAACTTACAATACAGCTATGATACATATAGGATGAAATATAACACATAATAACATTGCTACTCGGCAGCTATAAAGGCAATTCTAGTTAATACGCAAGTTGTTCAGCAAAAGAAATAAAGATACGTAATTCATAAGTCCAGAAACAAGTCATGCATTCTGGTTTTACTAAGTCGACTTCCTATCCTTGGTTTTGTGGAAAGTAACCATTATGACCATTGGCTAGGCAGCATGTTGGAATGTCGTCAAAAGGACGAGGGTTTCGTAATGCCCAACAGCCCCGTAACAATCTAAAAACCTTGTTTCTCATCTCAACTACCGAGTCCGTCACTTGTGGGAACGTTTTATTTAAAAGTTGCAACCCAATGTTCTTTTTCTCAATTTGATGAGAAATGAATGTTATTAACCCGTAAGGATAACATGCTTCTTTATGTTGCATGTTAGAAGCTCTTTCTAACTCACGAAATCCTATGTTAGGATATGTTGAGTCAAAATAGGTTCTTAACCCGTAGCGTAAAATTGCATTTGGGTTCCCCGCATTTAACGCTTTAAAGAAAACACGGCGTAACTTACGGTCTCCCCAATGTGATATACCCCACCTATCAAAGGAAAGCCTTTAATAAACTTAGGCATTTCTGGAAAGTCTTTCAAATGTTTGACAAGTTAATTTTGCCATAACTAAATGTGCTGATGAATTTTGACCGACTCTAGACAAGATTTTCTCAATCATATCCTCTGGTAGGTCTTCTAAAATATTCGGTTATCTACCCTTAACGTACATTTTGTTTTTATACTGTAAAATAGACAAGGATTAGATTCGTAAAAGATAATTAACAAACAACACAAGCAATTTTTACATAGAACATAAAAGGACAAGCACACTACAATACATATAATACACAACATGATTACAACCCTCTAATCTGAATCACTGGTTTCTTCTTCTTCGGACTTGGTTCGTTTTTCTAATTTTCTAGGGATATATGATGTTCCTCTAATACGAGCCGTCATTTTTCACAATGGTTTAGCAAAACCTGGTGGTTTAGAGGTTCCCGGGTTATTGTTACAATTTAGGAAATACGGACGTTGCCGATACATATAAAGTTCATCGGGGTTGGAATCAGGTTTCTCTATTTTTATACCTTTTCCCTTATTATCTTATTTTGCTTTATTAAATTGGGTCGAGGTAATTTCTATAACATCATCGGAATTCTCATCGGGATCCGATTCATCAGAAAATTGGTAATCTTCCCAATATTTTGCTTCCTCGGCGGAAACACCATTGACCATTTTTAACTTTGGTCCGTTGGTTGATGATTTTCTTTTATTTAATCGATTTACTGTAGGTATCAATATTTCTTCCTCCGGAACCTCTTCTTCTTCCGGTTCCTCCTCTTCTGATTCCTCTTCTTCCGGTTCCTCTTCTTCTGGTTCCTCTTCTTCCGGTTCCTCTTCTGGAATTTGTGAATCTTCCCAAATTATGTTTGACTTTTCTTTATTATTAGGTGAGTCGATGGGATTTGTACTAGTGGTAGACATCTATCACACAATATCAAACACATTAACAGGTTAATATATCACATAATATTTACATGTTAATAATATATAGTTTCCGACAAAAGTGTTAAGCAATCGTTTTTAAAGAAAACACGGTCGAAGTCCAGACTCACTAATGTATCCTAACAAACTTGATAAGACACACTAATGCAAATTTCTGGTTCTCTAAGACCAACGCTCGGATACCAACTTGAAATGTCCCGTTCATATTGATTATAAATGTTCCATATTAATTAATTTCGTTGCGAGGTTTTGACCTCTATATGAGACGTTTTTCAAAGACTGCATTCGATTTTAGAACAAACCATAACCTTTAAAATATTACGACGATTATCAAATAATGATAATCTGAAATATAGCATTTTTCACACGATCATTACATAATGGTTTACAATAATATTACACATCAACATAAGTCTTCGAATGCAATTTTTAAACAATATTATACAAGCATGGACTCCAAATCTTGTCCTTAATTTAGTATGCAACAGCGGAAGCTCTTAATAATCACCTCAGAATAAACATGCTTAAAACGTCAACAAAATTGTTGGTGAGTTATAGGTTTAACCTACATATTATCAAATCATAATAATAGACCACATGATTTTAGTTTTATAATACATCTCATATCAGGCATTTCGCAAACTGTATAGAGATAAAAATCATTCATATGTTGAACACCTGACAACCAACCTTAACAAGATGCATATAGAATATCCCCATCATTTTGGAACTCTCATCGGATATGATAAATCGAAGTACTAAAGCATCTGTAGCTCGGATGAGGCTTGTTGGGCCAAATAGATCTATCTTTAGGATTCGCGTCAATTAGGGGCCATTTCCCTAATTCTTAGGCTACCAAGCTAAAAAGGGGCAAATTTGGTTCGATAATCCAACATAGAAAGTATTTTCGATTACTTGTATCTATTTTGTAAAACATTTATAAAATCACATGTATCCTCATCCCAAAAAAAAAAAAAAAAATAGATTTTAAAAGTGGGACTATAACTCTGTTTCACAGATTTTTACTTCGTTGGGAAGTAAGGCTTGGCCACTGATCGATTCACGAACCTATAACAAATATGTACATATATATCAAAATATGTTCAAAAATATATTTACAACATTTTTAATACGTTTTAATATTTTAAGTTTATTAAGTCAGTTGTCCTCGTTAGTAACCTACAATTAGTTGTCCACAGTTAGATGTACAGAAATAAATCAATATATATTATCTTGAATCAATCCACGACCCAGTGTATACACGTCTCAGGCTAGATCACAACTCAAAGTATATATATTTTTGGAATCAACCTCAACCCTATATAGCTAACTCCAACATTACTGCATATAGAGTGTCTATGGTTGTTCCAAATAATATATATAGATGGGTCGATATGATATGTCAAAACGTTTGCATACGTGTCTATGGTATCCCCAGATTACATAATATATTAGAATACATTTAATACAATATAAGTTAGCTAGGATATGATTAATATAGATTTGTTACCAATTTTCACGTAGCTACAACAAGAAAAATTATCCAATCTTGTTTTACCCATAACTTCTTCGTTTTAAATCCGTTTTGAGTGTTTCAAGTTGCTATGGTTTCATATTGAACTTAAGTTTATGAATCTAAACAGAAAAAGTATAAGTTTATAGTCAGAAATACAGGTTACAAGTCATTTTTGTAAAGGTAGTCATTTCAGTCGAAAGAACGACGTCTAGATGTCCATTTTGGAAAACATACTTCTACTTTGAGTTTAACCATGATTTTTGGATATAGTTTCATGTTCATAAGAAAAATCATTTTCCCAGAAGAACAACTTTTAAATCAATGTTTATCATATTTTTTAATTAACTAACCCAAAACAGCCCGCGGTGTTACTACGACGGCGTATATCCGGTTTTACGGTGTTTTTCGTGTTTTCCGGTTTTAAATCATTAAGTTAACATATCATATAGATATATAACATGTGTTTAGTTGATTTTAAAAGTCAAGTTAGAAGGATTAACTTTTGTTTGCGAACAAGTTTAGAATTAACTAAACTATGTTCTAGTGATTTCAAGTTTAAACCTTCGAATAAGGTAGTTTTATATATATAAATCGAATGATATTATGAACATCATTACTACCTCAAGTTTAGTAGGTAAACCTACTGGAAGTGATAAGAAATGATCTAGCTTCAAAGGATCTTGGATGGCTTGAAAGTTCTTGAAGCAGAATCATGACACGAAAACAAGTTCAAGTAAGATTATCACTCAAATTAAGATAGTTATAGTTATAGGAATTGAATCAAAGTTTGTATATGAGTATTACCTTGATTTAGAATGATATATTACTGTAAACAAAAATAATTTCTTGAGGTTATATGACCGCTTTAAAAGATTGGAAGTGAGCTAGTAAGCTTGGAAGTATTCTTGATATTATGAAACTAGAACTTGTAGAATTTATGAAGAACACTTAGAACTTGAAGATAGAACTTGAGAGAGTTCACTTAGATGAAGAAAATTGAAGAATGAAAGTGTTTGTAGGTATTTTTGGTCGTTGGTATATGGATTATATATAAAGGATGTGTAATTTTGTTTACATGTAAATAAGTCATGAATGATTGCTAATATTTTTGTAATTTTATGAGATATTTCATGCTAGTTGCCAAATGATGGTTCCCACATGTGTTAGGTGACTCACATGAGCTGCTAAGATCTGATCATTGGAATATATATACCAATAGTACATACATCTAAAAGCTGTGTATTGTACGAGTACGAATACGGGTGCATACGAGTAGAATTGTTGATGAAACTGAACGAGGATGTAATTGTAAGTATTTTTGTTAAGTAGAAGTATTTCGATAAGTGTCTTGAAGTCTTTCAAAAGTGTATGAATACATATTAAAACACTACATGTATATACATTTTAACCGAGTCGTTAAGTCATCGTTAGTCATTACATGTAAATGTTGTTTTGAAACCTTTAGGTTAACGATCTTGTTAAATGTTGTTAACCCATTGTTTATTATATCTAAAGAGATGTTAAATTATTACATTATCATGATATTATGATATATTAATATATCTTGGTATGATATATATACAGTTAAATGTTGTTGCAAAGATAATCGTTACATATATGCCTCGTTTTGAAATTCTTAAGTTAGTAGTCTTGTTTTACATATGTAGTTCATTGTTAACACACTTAATGATATACTTAATTATCATTTTATCATGTTAAACATAGTGTATCAATATCTTAATATGATTCATATGTGTTTAGTAAGACGTTGTTATAACGATAATCGTTATATATATCGTTTCGAGTTTCTTAATTCAATAAACTCATTTTTATGTATATCACTCATTGTTAATATACTTAGTGAGATACTTACTTATAATAATCTCATGTTAACCATATATATATCATCATGTAGTTTTTACAAATTTTTAACGTTCGTGAATCGCCGGTCAACTTGGGTGGTCAATTGTCTATATGAAGCACATTTCAAATAATCAAGTCTTAACAAGTTTGATTGCTTAACATATTGAAAACATTTAATCATGTAAATATACCAATTTCATTTAATATATATAAACATGGAAAAGTTCGGGTCACTACAGTACCTACCCGTTAAATAAATTTCGTCCCGAAATTTTAAGCTGTTGAAGGTGTTGACGAATCTTCTGGAAATAGGTACGGGTATTTCAGCTTCATTTGATCTTCATGCTCCCAGGTGAACTCGGGTCCCCTACGAGCATTTCATCGAACATTGATAATCGGTATCTTATTTTGCTTGAGCCTTTTAACCTCACGATCCATTATCTCGACGGGTTCTTCAATGAATTGTAGTTTTTCATTGATTTTAATTTCGTTTAAAGGAATAGTGAGATCTTCTTTGGCTAAGCACTTCTTCAGATTCGAGACGTGAAAGGTATTATGTACATTGGCGAGTTGTTGAGGTAATTCAAGTCGGTAGGCTACTGGTCCGACACGATCTAAAATCTTGAATGGTCCAATGTATCTTGGATTTAGTTTCCCCCGTTTACCAAATCGAACAACGCCTTTCCAAGGCGAAACCTTAAGCATGACCATCTCTCCAATTTCAAATTCTATCTCTTTCCTTTTAAGGTCCGCGTAGCTCTTTTGTCGACTCTTAGCAGTTTTCAACCGTTGTTGAATTTGGATGATTTTATCTGTAGTTTTTTGGATTATCTCCGGACCCGTAATATGTCTATCCCCCAATTAATTCCAACAAATTGGAGATCTGCACTTTCTACCATAAAGTGCTTCGAACGGTGCCATTTCGATAATCGAGTGGTAACTGTTGTTGTAGGAAAATTCTGCTAATGGTAGATGTCGATCCCAATCATTTCCAAAATCAATAACACATGCTCGTAACATGTCTTCAAGAGTCTGTATCGTCCTTTCGCTCTGCCCATCGGTTTGTGGATGATAGGCAGTACTCATGTCTAGACGAGTTCCCAATTCTTGTTGTAATGTCCGCCAAAACCTTGAAACAAATCTGCCATCTCTATCAGAGATAATAGAGATTGGTATTCCATGTCTAGATATAACTTCCTTCAAGTATAATCTCGTCAACTTCTCCATTTTATCATCTTCTCTCATTGGCAGAAAGTGTGCTGACTTGGTGAGACGATCGACAATTACCCAAATAGTATCATAACCACTTGCAGTCCTTAGCAATTTAGTAATGAAATCCATGGTAATGTTTTCCCATTTCCATTCTGGGATTTCGGGTTGTTGAAGTAGACCTGATGGTTTTTGATGTTCAGCTTTGACCTTAGAACACATCAAACATTCTCCTACGTATCTAACAGTATCGACTTTCATATCCGGCCACCAAAAGTGTTTCTTGAGAACTTTGTACATCTTCCCCGCTCCGGGATGTATTGAATATCTGGTTTTATGTGCTTCCTTAAGTACCTTTTCTCTCACATCTCCAAACTTTGGTACCCAAATTCTTTCAGCCCTATACCGGGTTCCGTCTTCCCGAATATTAAGATGTTTCTCCGATCCTTTGGGTATTTCATTCTTCAACTTTCCTTCTTTTACAACTCCCTGTTGCGCCTCCTTTATTTGAGTAGTAAGGTTAGTAAGAATAATTATATTCATAGCTTTTACCCACATTGGTTCTCTGTCCTTTCTACTCAAAGCGTCGGCTACCACATTTGCCTTCCCCGGGTGGTAACGAATCTCGAAATCGTAATTATTCAATAACTCAATCCACCTACGATGCCTCATGTTAAGTTGTTTCTGATTAAATATATGATGGAGACTTTTGTGGTCGGTATATATGATACTTTTGACCCCGTATAAGTAGTGTCTCAAAGTCTTTAATGCAAAAACAACAGCGCCCAATTTCAAATCGTGAGTCGTATAATTTTGCTCGTGAATCTTCAATTGTCTGGACGCATAAGCAATTACCTTCATTCATTGCATTAATACACAACCGAGGTCTTGCTTTGAGGCATCACAATATATCACAAAATCATCATTCCCTTCAGGCAATGACAATATAGGTGCCGTAGTTATCTTTTTCTTCAACAATTGAAACGCTTTCTCCTGCTCATCCTTCCATTCAAATTTCTTCCCTTTATGCGTTAATGCAGTCAAAGGTTTTGCTATTTAGGAAAAATCTTGGATGAACCTTCTGTAGTAACCAGCCAGTCCTAAAAATTGGCGTATATGCTTCGGAGTTTTCGGGGTTTCCCACTTTTCAACAGTTTCAATCTTTGCTGGATCTACTTGAATACCTTCTTTGTTCACTATATGATCGAGGAATTGAACTCCTTCCAACCAAAATGCACACTTTGAAAACTTAGCGTACAGTTTTTCTTTCCTCAACAACTCTAGCACTTTTCTCAAATGTTCTTCGTGCTCTTGATCATTCTTTGAGTAAATAAGTATGTCATTGATAAAAACAATGACAAACTTGTCAAGGTATGGTCCACACACTCGGTTCATGAGGTCCATGAACACAGCTGGTGTGTTAGTCAACCCAAACGGCATAACCATAAACTCGTAATGACCATAACGCGTCCTGAAAGCAGTCTTTGGAATATCATCCTCCTTCACCCTCATTTGATGATACCCAGAACGTAAATCAATCTTCGAATAAACTGACGAGCCTTGTAGTTGATCAAATAAGTCGTCGATTCTTGGTAGTGGATAACAATTCTTGATGGTAAGTTTGTTTAACTCTCGGTAGTCGATACACAAACTGAATGTACCATCCTTCTTTTTGACAAACAAAACAGGAGCTCCCCATGGTGATGTACTTGGTCGTATAAAACCACGCTCTAAAAGTTCTTTTAGTTGGCTTTGGAGTTCTTTCATTTCACTGGGTGCAAGTCTGTATGGAGCACGAGCTATTGGTGCAGCTCCTGGTACGAGATCTATTTGAAATTCAACAGATCTATGTGGAGCTAGTCCCGGTAATTCTTTCGGAAATACATCGGGAAATTCTTTTACGAAGGGAACATCATTGATGTTCTTTTCTTCGGGTTTGACTTCTTCGATGTGTGCTAGAATGGCATAGCAACCTTTTCTTATTAGTTTTTGCGCCTTCAAATTACTAATAAGATTTAGCTTCGCGTTGCTCTTTTCTCCGTACACCATTATAGGTTTTCCTTTTTCTCGTACAATGCGAATTGCATTTTTGTAACATACGATTTCTGCTCTCTCCGTTTTCAACCAGTCCATGCCGATTATCACATCAAAACTCCCTAACTCTACTGGTATCAAATTGATCTAAAACGTTTCGCTAACCAGTTTAATTTCTCGATTCCGACATATTTTATCTGCCAAAATTAATTTACCGTTTGCTAATTCGAGTAAAATTTTATTATTCATAGGCGTCAATGGACCACTTAATTTAGCACAAAAATCTCTACTCATATAACTTCTATCCACACCCGAATCAAATAAAACATAAGCAGGTTCTTCATCGATAAGAAACATACCCGTAACAAGCTCCAGGTCTTCCTACGCTTCTTCCGCATTAATGTTAAAAACTCTCCCACAGCTTTGCCCATTATTATTTCCCTGGTTTGGACACGCAGTTTTGTAGTGGCCCTTCTTCCCGCATCCAAAACAAATAATGTGGGCATTACTTGTTCCTTTACCCGATGGTCCATAAATTTCACACTTCGTTGTATCATGACCCTTTACATTTAGTACATGTTGCTGGACAAAAAGTAGTTGGATGGTACCCTTCACACCTCAGACACGGAATTTTCTGATTTTGATTACCAGTGTTGTTATTGAGATTGTTGTTGGGATTTTTGTTGTTGCGGTTGGTATTATTGTTGGGATGATTGTTGTAGTTATTGTTGTTGGAATGGTTTTTGTTGCGTTTGTTGTTGCGAAAAATGGTGCGATTGTGGTTGTGATTGTGGTGTTGATTGTTGAAATTGTGACTCTTATCACTGGGTTCTTCCCACTTTCTCTTGACTTGTTTCATTTTGGCCTCCTCGGCCGCCTGCTCTTTAATCCTTCCCTCGACCTGGTTTATAAGTTTGTGAGCCATTCGGCTTGCCTTTTGCATTGAATTGGGCACGCTTGAACTTACATCCTCCTAAACTCTCTCTGGTAACCCCTTTACAAACGCATCGATATGCTCTTCTTCATCTTCGAACACTCTTGGGCACAATAAACACAACTCGGTGAATCGTCGTTCGTATGTGGTGATATCAAATCCCTTCGTTCGTAATTCTCTAAGCTCTGTCTTGAGCTTATTGACTTCGTTTTTGGGACGGTACTGCTCGTTCATCAAGTGTTTGAATGCTGACCACGGTAGTGTGTAAGCAGCATCTTGTCCCACTTGTTCGAGATAGGTATTCTACCATGTTAACGCAGTACCTGTGAAGGTATGCGTGGCGTACTTTACCTTATCTTCCTCAGCACATTTTCTTATAGCAAATACAGATTCGACCTTTTCGGTCCATCGTTTCAGTCCGACTGGTCCTTCAGTTCCATCGAATTCCAGAGGTGTACAGGCAGTGAAAGCCTTGTAGGAGCATCCTACACGGTTTCCTGTGGAGTTAACTCCACTGCTAGACCCTGAGTTATTGTTGTTTTGCATTGCAGCATGTACTGCGGCTATATTTGCTGCAAGGAAAGCACGGAAGTCTTCCTCACTCATGTTCAAGTTCTGACGAGTAGTCGGTGCCATTTCCTTCAAAAATAGCCAAAAGAATTAAGTTAATCATATAATATTAAGACTAGTCAATAGTATTCCGTAGCATAATATGAACTCATTTATAAAAGCTTTTTCTTCATATTAGAGTTTTATAAGTTTTAATTCGGGTAATACGTACCCGTTAAGTTCATACTTAGTAGCTAACATACAATTCAACTACTACAATTCTATATGAAAAACTGATTATAATAATATTTCACATTCAAACTTTTATACATTATTTTGAAAACTTACAATACCGCTATTTTACATATAGCATGAAATATAGCACATAAAAACTCTGATACAAAACAGTTGCAAAGACAGTTCTAGTTAATACGCAAGTCGTTCAACAAAGGTAATAAAGACACGTAATTCATACGTCCAGAAACAAGTCATGCATTCTGGTTTTACTAAGACTACTTCCCATCCTTGGTCTGTTGGAACATAACCGTTGTGACCATTAACAAGACAACATGTTGTAATGTCGTCAAAAGGACGAGGGTTTCATAATGTCCAACAGCCCCGTAATAATCTAAAAACCTTGTTTCTCACCCCAAACCGTCACTTGTGGAAAGGTTTTATTTAAAAGTTGCAATCCGATGTTCTTTTTCTTACTTTGGTAAGAAGCGAACATCACTAACCCGTAAGCATAACATGCTTCTTTATGTTGCATGTTAGAAGCTCTTTCTAATTCACAAAATCCTACGTTGGGATATGTTGAGTCAAAATAGGTTCTTAACCTGTAGCGTAAAATTGCATTTGGGTTCCCCGCATTTAACGCTTTAAAGAAAACAAGGTGTAACTTACGGTCTCCCCAATGTGATATACCCCACCTATCAAAGGAAAGCCTTTTATAAACTAAGGCATTTCTGGAAAGTCTTTCAAATGTTTGACAAGTTAATTTCGCCATAACTAATTGTGCTGATGAATTCTGACCGACTCTAGACAAGATTTCATCAATCATCCTCTGGTAGGTCTTCTAAAATATTCGGTTGTCTACCCTTAACGTCCATTTTGTGTTTTTATACTGTAAAAATAGACGAGGGTTAGATTCATAAGAGATAATTAACAAACAATACAAGCAATTTTTACATAGAACATAAAAGTACAAGCACACTACAATACATATAATACACAACATGATTACAACCCTCTAATCTGAATCACTGGTTTCTTCTTCTTCGGACTTGGTTCGTTTTCCTAATTTTCTAGGAATATATGGTGTTCCTCTAATACGAGCCGTCGTTTTCCACAATGCTTTAGAAAAACTTGGTGGTTTAGAGGTTCCCGGGTCATTGTTACATTTTAGGAAATACGGATGTTGCCGATACATATAAAGTTCATCGGGGTTGGAATCGGATTTCTCTATTTTTATACCTTTTCCCTTATTATTTTCTTACGCTTTATTAAATTGGGTCGAGGTAATTTCCATAACATCATCGGAATCCTCATCGGGATCCGATTCATCGAAAAATTGGTAATCTTCCCAATATTTTGCTTCCTCGGCGAAAACACCATTGACCATTATTAACTTTGGTCCATTGGTTGAGCATTTTCTTTTATTTAATCGATTTACTATAGGTATCAATATTTCTTCCTTCGGAACCTCTTCTTCTTCTGGTTCCTCCTCTTCCGATTCCTCCTCTTCCGGTTCCTCTTCTTCCGGTTCCTCTTCGAAAATTTGTGAATCTTCCCAAAATATATTCGACTCTTCATTATTATTAGGTGAATCGATGGGATTTGTACAAGTGGTAGACATCTATCACACAATATCAAACACATTAAGAGGTTAATATATCACATAATATTTACATGTTAATAATATATAGTTTCCAACAAAAAAATGTTAAGCAATCGTTTTTGAAGAAACACACGGTCGAAGTCCAGACTCACTAATGCTTCCTAACAAACTCGGTAAGACACACTAATGCAATTTTCTAGTTCTCTAAGACCAATGCTCGGATACCAACTGAAATGTCCCGTTCATATTGATTATAAACGTTCCATATTAAGTGATTTTGTTGCGAAGTTTTGACCTCTATATGAGACGTTTTTCAAAGACTGCATTCGATTTTAGAACAAACCATAACCTTTAAAATATTACGACGATTATCAAATAATGATAATCTGAAATATTGCATTTTTCACACGACCATTACATAATGGTTTACAATAATATTACACATCAACATAAGTATTCGAATGCAGTTTTTAAACAATATTATACAAGCATGGACTCCAAATCTTGTCCTTAATTTAGTATGCAATAGCGGAAGCTCTTAATAATCACCTGAGAATAAATATGCTTAAAACGTCAACAAAATTGTTGGTGAGTTATAGGTTTAACCTACATATTATCAAATTATAATAATAGACCACAAGATTTCATTTTTATAATATATCTCATATCAGGCATTTCGCAAACTGCATAGAGATAAAAATCATTCATATGTTGAACACCTGGTAACTGACCTTAACAAGATGCATATAGAATATCCCCATCATTCTGGGACTCTCATCGGATATGATAAATCGAAGTACTAAAGCATCCGTAACTCGGTTGAGGCTTGTTGGGCCAAATAGATCTATCTTTAGGATTCGCGTCAATTAGGGGCCATTTCCCTAATTCTTAGGCTACCAAGCTAAAAAGGGGCATATTCGGTTCGATAATCTAACATAGAAAGTATTTTCAATTACTTGTATCTATTTTATAAAACATTTATAAAATCCAATGTATCCTCATCCCAAAAAAAAAAATAGATTTTAAAAGTGGGACTATAACTCACTTTCACAGATTTTTGCTTCGTCGGGAAGTAAGAATTGGCCACTGATCGATTCACGAACCTATAACAAATATGTACATATATATATAAATATGTTCAAAAATATATTTACAATATTTTTAATACGTTTTAATGTTTTAAGTTTATTAAGTCAGCTGTCCTCGTTAGTAACCTACAATTAGTTGTCCACAGTTACATGTACAGAAATAAATCGATATATATATTATCTTGAATCAATCCACGACCCAGTGTATACACGTCTCAGGCTAGATCACAACTCAAAGTATATATATTTTTGGAATCAACCTCAACCCTGTATAGCTAACTCCAACATTACTGCATATAGAGTGTCTATGGTTGTTCTAAATAATATATATAGATGGGTCGATATGATATGTCAAAACATTTGCATACGTGTCTATGGTATCCCAAGATTACATAATATATTAGAATACATGTAATACAATATAAGTTAGCTAGGATATGATTAATATAGATTTGTTACAAATTTTCACGTAGCTACAACAAGAAAAATTATCCAATCTTGTTTTACCCATAACTTCTTCGTTTTAAATCCGTTTCGAGTGTTTCAAGTTGCTATGGTTTCATATTGAACTTAAGTTTATGAATATAGACAGAAAAAGTATAAGTTTATAGTCAGAAATACAGGTTACAAGTTATTTTTGTAAAGGTAGTCATTTCAGTCGAAAGAACGACGTCTAGATGACCATTTTGGAAAACATACTTCTACTTTGAGTTTAACCATGATTTTTGAATATAGTTTCATGTTCATAAGAAAAATCATTTTCCCAGAAGAACAACTTTTAAATCAAAGTTTATCATAGTTTTTAATTCACTAACCCAAAACAGCTCGCGGTGTTATTACGACGGCGTATATCCGGTTTTACGGTGTTTTTCGTGTTTTCCGGTTTTAAATCATTAAGTTAGCATATCATATAGATATAGAACATGTGTTTAGTTGATTTTAAAAGTCAAGTTAGAAGGATTAACTTTTGTTTGCGAACAAGTTTAGAATTAACTAAACTATGTTCTAGTGATTTCAAGTTTAAACCTTCGAATAAGGTAGTTTTATATATATGAATCGAATGATGTTATGAACATCATTACTACCTCAAGTTTAGTAGGTAAACCTACTGGAAGTGACAAGAAATGATCTAGCTTCAATGGATCTTGGATGGTTTGAAAGTTCTTGAAGCAGAATCATGACACGAAAACAAGTTCAAGTAAGATTATCACTCGAATTAAGATAGTTATAGTTATAGGAATTGAATCAAAGTTTGTATATGAGTATTACCTTGATTTAGAATGATATCTTACTATAAACAACAAGGATTTCTTGAGGTTGGATGATCACTTTACAAGATTGGAAGTGAGCTAGTAAACTTGGAAGTATTCTTGATTTTATGAAACTAGAACTTGTAGAATTTATGAAGAACACTTAGAACTTGAAGATAGAACTTGAGAGAGATCATTTAGATGAAGAAAATTGAAGAATGAAAGTATTTGTAGGTGTTTTTGGTTGTTGCTATATGGATTATATATAAACGATGTGTAATTTTGTTTAAAAGTAAATAAGTCATGAATGATTACTTATATTTTTGTAATTTTATGAGATATTTCATGCTAGTTGCCAAATGATGGTTCCCACATGTGTTAGGTGACTCACATGGGCTGCTAAGAGCTGATCATTGGAGTGTATATACCAATAGTACATACATCTAAAAGCTGTGTATTGTACGAGTACGAATACGGGTGCATACGAGTAGAATTGTTGAATAACTGAACGAGGATGTAATTGTAAGCATTTTTGTTAAGTAGAAGTATTTTGATAAGTGTCTTGATGTCTTTCAAAAGTGTATGAATACATATTAAAACACTACATGTATATACATTTTAACCGAGTCGTTAAGTCATCGTTTGTCGTTACATGTAAATTGAAACAACCCAACCCGTATTCCATACGATAATTTTTTTTTTGTATTGATACACATTTACGCGCCAATAAAATATGTAAACCAATCCACAAGTTCCATTTAAACATTCAACAATTTAAATGTTTACAAAAGGCACGAAGGCCATTAATTAAGTTCAATACAAGTTTGACCCACTACAACGATAGTTTATAATCCAAACGACCCCTTTAGCATGGTTTGGGACTAAACTACCCAAAATGTTAGGCCAACTTTAAAACTTCAACAAAACATCATCAAAGGCCACCTAGTGCCCGATAACCCCTTTGCCCTTATTCGCACCTGCAACTAAAAAGATAAATAACGAGAGGGGTAAGCTAATGCTTAGTGAATGCAATAATTATACATGTTCATATATAACTTACTTACTTGCAATCACTTACACAATACCGCATACAAGCTAGCTATTCGACAAACATGCAAACATCATGCATAAACTACAATCCACAATCCACAAGGAGCTAGCAACCGACAATAGCATATAGTTCATAATTTAATATGCTAATTACACAATCACACAACCATGGTTAACCAATAGCAAAAAGGAATGGTACTCAAAATTCCCATCGGTGTTCATAACAACCGTTATTGCACAACACATATATCACCAACCCCTGGACAACACATATCCGTTCATAAGATCATTAGTGTACAACACATATAACACCAATTTGGACAACACATATCCATTTAATAAACCGTTAGCATACAACACATATATTGCTAAATTAGACAACACATATCCGTTCATAAATTGTTAGTGTACAACACATATATCACCAACTAGGACAACACATATCCTTACGTACAAATAAGCACATCATATACGTACAAGTATACTTATTCTACTCACCTTGTCACAAGGATGGTGATTTAGCACTTCCGAGCTTCAATGCAATGTACCTAAATCATTAAGTGCACATTCAATTTCACAACTAGTGGGATTAACCACAATACTCCCACTTGAGCATTTAATGACCCAATTTGCATTAAATGACTCAACTACTCACAACCGCCCATAAATGGCCAAGACTCGACTTTAATCACTAAGACTAGTGAATTAAAGTATATTAACTTCAATTAACACAAAACTTAGGGTAATCCATACCCATTTCATCTAATTAGGTCAACTAGTACATTTTGACCCATTTTATATTACTTAGACTCACAATCAAGTCAAACTTACCCACTTACACTTTTTTCATAAATCTTAAAGTGCATTAGTGACTAACAACACCAATTGACACTTACAACCTCAAATCACAAGGCCAAAACCCTAAATAGTGGCTATTAGGGTTTCCTTACAACAACATAACCCAAACTCACCCATTTTACCCTCAAATGGGTCATACAAATCTCTAGTAACCCAAACCCTAGCCATTAACCAATTAAAACTTAAAACATAAAGTTAGAACTTACCAAGACTATCTTCTTGTATCTAGTAACAAGGAGAACAACTTTAAATTTCGCTCCTAGGTTTGATTTACAAATCTCCCACTTCAAATCTCAAGATTAAACTAAGTGGGTTTTGTGTTTTGGGAGAGAAATTGGAAAGAAAATAGAAAAGGAAATGAAATAAATGAACTAGTGGTGGAGGTTTAATGCTCCCATCAGATCCACATGTTAAATTACCAATTTGCCCCTTAAATTTATATAATTTGAGCTAAAATCGGAGTCAGAACTGCAGAGGTGCCGCGGCGCAGCCCATTTGTCGCGGCGCGACCTAACGAAGGAAAAATGACCCCCTTTTAACTTGACTTCTGATCTGGAATTGCTTTATATGCCGCGGCGCGGCCTAAGGCTGTAACTGGACAGTTCGACCGATTTAAACAATTTTCAATTTTATTTGATTTGTACATTCTAAACCCGCTTCCTATATTCACCTAGCCTTCAACAATAGTCTCACAAGACTTAACGCTAACCAAACCCATGATTAAACTTATACATGCACACATTATCATGTATACATATATGTATATATATATATATATATATATATATCTACGCATATATTCATACATTTGTGCATAAGCTAACGAGTTATATACGTACAAATGATTAAGTGAGCACCTTTCGATACGTACGGGAAAACGAGATGTTACAACTCTCCCCCACTTGAATCGGAGCGCATCCTCGCGATCCAAGCAGCATGACAAGAAGGAAGATAAACCAGCACAAACTCTTCGGGCTCCCAAGTAAACTCGGAACCCTTACTACGACGCCATTGAACTTTAAAAGTCCTAACCTCTTTATGTCTCAACCTTTTGACTTTCTCATCAAGTATGGCAATCGGTTCCTTAATATACTCTAACCTATTATTTAGCTCAATCTCGTCTAATGGCACCCAAGATGAATCATCCGCAAGACACTTACAGAGATGGGAAACATGAAATATATTATGGATCCCCACAAGCTCTTCGGGTAATTCCAAACGATACGCGACTTCACCAACACGAGCTAAAACCTTAAATGGTCCAATAAATCGAGGAGCTAACTTTCCTCGTTTCCAGAATCGAATAATACCTTTCCATGGCGAAACCTTAAGCATCACCATGTCACCTTCTTGAAATTCGATCGTTCGTCTACGCTTGTCGGCATATGACTTTTGTCTATCTTGAGCCTTTTTTCAAATGCTCTCGAATCACATCAATCTTGCTATTCGTCTCTAAAACCAAATTGGTACTCCCAATTTCCTTTTGTCCTACTTCACCCCAACAAATCGGGGTTCGACACCTACGCCCATAAAGCATCTCATAAGGTGGCATCCCAACACTAGTATGATAACTATTATTGTACGAGAATTCCACCAAAGGCAAATGCTCGTCCCAACTACCACCAAAATCGATAATACATGCTCGTAACATATCCTCCAAAGTTTAATTCGTACGTTTGGTTTGACCGTCCGTTTGAGGAAGATATGCCGTGCTCAACTTCAATTGCATACCCATATCTTCATGAAACTTTTCCCAAAGCCGAGATGTAAAACGAGTATCTCGATCCGAAATAATAGATATAGGAACACCATGTCGAGAGATGACTTCCTTGATAAACAACTTAGCCAAGGTCTCCGACGATATCGCTTCCTTAATGGGAAGAAACAAAGCACTCTTCGTCAGTCGATCAACTATAACCCAAATCGAATCAAACTGGGTTCTCGCCGTTTTAGGTAACTTTGTGATGAAGTCCATGGTAATGTGCTCCCATTTCCATTTCGGGATTTCTAACGGTTGTAACTTACCATACGGCTTTTGGTGCTCAGCTTTAACTCACAAACACGTGACGCATTGCTCAACATACTTCACAACATCACGTTTCATGCCTGGCCACCAATAATCTTTCTTTAAATCAAGATACATTTTCGTTGTTCCCGGATGAATGGAATACTTTGACTTATGTGCTTCATCAAGTAGCATTTGTCGGTTACCACCCATCTTAGGTACCCACACTCTTCCTCGAAATGACAACAAACCACGCGAGCCCATAGTAATGAACTCCGATTGTCCCACAATTCGCTCCACATGCTTGTTGTGAACATAAGCCTCTATTTGAATCACGCCGAGTTTTTCAAGAAAATTGTTAGTAATAATCATACGTAAAAATCCCAATCGTAACGCCGGGTGATGACTCTTTCGACTTAACGCATCCGCGACCACATTCGCCTTGCCCGGATGATAAAGTATCTCACAATCATAGTCTTTTACCACATCCATCCACCTACGTTGACGATAATTCAAATCTCGTTGACTAAAGAGATGTTTCAAACTCTTATGATCCGAATAAATCGTACACTTAACACCATACAAGTAATGGCGCCAAATTTTCAACGCATGTACCACCACCGCCAATTCAAGATCGTGAGTCGGGTATCTCTTTTCGTGTTCCTTTAATTGTAGAGAGGCGTAAGCAATGACTTTACCTCATTGCATCAAAACACACCCGAGCCCATTTAAAGAAGTATCACAATAAACCGTCATGTCTTCTACCCCTTCCGGCAACACTAACACCGGAGCTTGACACAATTTCTTTTTTAACAATTGAAAAGCAATTTCTTGCTCATTCTCCCAAGCAAACCTCGCGTTCTTCCTCGTCAATTTCATCAACGAAGAAGCGATTTTATAAAAGTCTTGGATAAACCGACGATAATAACCGGCCAATCCGAGAAAACTTCGGATTTCCGTAGGCGTACTCGGTTGTCTCCAACTCTTCACCGTCTCTATCTTCCCCGGATCTACTTGAATACCGTCTTTGTTCACAATGTGGCCAAGGAATTGAACCTCCCTTAGCCAAAATTCACATTTGGAGAACTTAGCATACAACTTCTCCTTTCGTAATGTCTTCAATACCTCACGCAATTGACGTTCATGTTCGTTCATACTTTTCGAGTAGACTAGTATGTCGTCAATGAACACAATCACCGACTTGTCCAACATAGGTTGGCACACTCGGTTCATAAGATCCATGAATGCCGTCGGTGCATTCGTAAGACCAAAAGGCATAACTACAAACTCAAAATGGCCATAACGCGTTCGAAAAGCCGTTTTCTCAATATCTTCCTCACGGACCCGCATTTGGTGATAGCCGGACCGTAGGTCGATCTTAGAGAAATACGTTGCACCTTGGAGTTGGTCAAACAAATCATCGATCCTAGGTAATGGATAGTGATTCTTGATCGTCACTTTGTTCAACTCCCGATAATGGATGCACATCCGCATACTTTCATCTTTCTTTTTCACAAACAAGACCGGAGCACCCCATGGCGAGGAGCTCGGTCAAATGAAACCATTTTCAAGCAACTTTTGGGTTTGATTTAACAACTCTTGCATTTTTGTCGGTGCTAAACGATAAGGAGTTTTAGCAATGGGGGTAGCCCCCGGAACCAACTCAATGCGAAATTCTACTTGTCTTTCCGCTGGAACACCCGGTAACTCGTCCGGAAAAACGTCTTCGAATTCACTAACTACCGGAATTTCACGAATGGGTGGTGGCTCATCATGAGTATCCACAATATGGGCAAGATAAGCCATGACACCACTAACAAGAAAACGACGTGTCCGTGCAAAAAAACATATCAGCACAAGTCTTCTTCATTTATCACCGTGAATAATTAACTCTCCCCCACTTGGGGCCTTTACACGAATAAATTTTTCGTGACATGCAATATCGGCTCTATTATGATCAAGCCAATCCATACCCACAACGATATCAAAATCGTCCAAAGTCATAGGAATGAGATCAATTTTAAAGTTTTCGCCACCAAACACAACATCACAATTTTTACATACGTCAACCACTAGCACCGTCTTGTCGTACGCTATTTTGACTTCTACCGGATGACTTAACTTAGATAATAGCTTATTAAGTTTAGGTACAAATCGAGGTGACATAAAAGACAAATTTGCACCACTATCAAATAGAATCTTTGCCGGATTAGAGTTAACCATGAAAGTACCTGAGACAACTTCGTTCGATTGTTTGGCTTCATCATTGGTCATCAAATAATTTCGACCCCTAGCCGTACCCGCCGCCTTTTCTAACCGCTTAACATTATCATTGCGCAACTCGGGACACTCGAGCCTCTTGTGCTCTTCTTTACCACAATTGAAACAAGTAAATTTGGGTGTGGAAGGTGAGTTGGGGCAATCACGAGAGATGTGACCTTTTTGCCCACAAGTATAGCAAATGGGTACATGACCACCAGAGCCACCTTTCTTCACACTGTTAACACTTTCGGAGCCCTTCTTGTTCTTTTTGTTGGAAAAGCTCGATTGATTCGAATTCTCGAACTTCCTCTTACCAAAAGTAAAACTACTCTTTCTCAACACAAGCGCCTCAAAACCCTTCGCCATATTGAACAATTCATCAAAGCTCTTCACCACGTTCACACTAATTTTCTCTTGATAGTTATCATTCAAGATTCGATAGAAATCTTCTTTCAACATTTTATCATTCCCGACATACTCCGGGCAAAATTGGGTCTTGGACAAAAACACGGATTTGAGAGTGTTCAAATCTATCGACCCTTGCCTCAAGGAATGTAACTCGTCCTTAAGCCTAATTAGATCAGCTGAAGTTCGGTACTCATCGAAAAACTCTACCTTGAATTCATCCCAAGTAAAATCCATGCGTTGTTCTTCACCATAAACTTGGATTTTCGCATCCCACCATAGCTTAGCGTCACCCCTTAACATGCTACAACCATAACTTGTCTTCTTATCAAGAGGACATTCACAAGTACGGAAAGCCCTCTCCATATCGGAGATCCATCGGGCACTCTTGAGAGGGTCTCGTTCACCTTCAAAGATGGGAGGTTGAGAATCCTTAAAATTCTTATAAAAGAAGTCCCGTGTCCCCACATTATCCTCTTGATGAACGGCCTTCACTTGCTCCTTGACTACATTGACTAATTTCTCGTCAATCGTATCTAGAAACATTTTCTTAACATCCTCGAGGAACTCCGCCTTTTGACGTTTAAAGATGGCCTCAACTTTGGCCGTGAACTCAACGTCCTCACTCGTACCCCCATTTTCGGTGTCGTGTCCGTTTCTCATCTTCATTCTATAAAACGGAAAAGATTAAACAACGAACGAAACAAAAGGACATAACACGTATGCATATACGTATACCCCACACTACTCCATCTTACTCAACAATCGTCGTACATTACTTGTTTGACACGATTTGCACCCGTAACAATGGTAGCTAATCATTGTTATGCGAACACGTCGCATTAACTTGCTGGTACAACGTCCATCTTGCTTGATGATTGCTTAACATAACACAAAACAATTAGCACCAGGTTAGTTCACATAAACCAAAGCACTAACAATTCCCGATTAGACCCAAAGTCCTATAAGTCCCGCATAAAGCGTTCACACAATAAAGTCCAAGTCTAGGCACCTATCTCAAGTTGCCTAAATCCCTTAGACCATGCTCTGATACCACTTGAAACAACCCAACCCGTATTCCATACGATAATTTTTTTTTTTGGTAATGATACACATTTACGCGCCAATAAAATATGTAAACCAATCCACAAGTTCCATTTAAACGTTCAACAATTTAAATGTTTACAAAAGGTACGAAGGCCATTAATTAAGTTCAATACAAGTTTGACCCACTACAACAATAGTTTATAATCCAAACGACCCCTTGAGCATGGTTTGGGACTAGACTACCCAAAACGTTAGGCCAACTTTCAAACTTCAACAAAACATCATCAAAGGCCACCTAGTGCCCGATAACCCCTTTGCCCTTATCCGCACCTGCAACTAAAAAGATAAACAACGAGAGGGGTAAGCTAATGCTTAGTGAATGCAATAATTATACATGTTCATATATAACCTACTTACTTGCAATCACTTACAAAATACCGCATACAAGCTAGCTATTCGACAAACATGCAAACATCATGCATAAACTACAATCCACAATCCACAAGGAGCTAGCAACCGACAATAGCATATAGTTCATAATTTAATATGCTAATTACACAATCACACAACCATGGTTAACCAATAGCAAAAAGGAATGGTACTCAAAATTCCCATCGGTGTTCATAACAACCGTTAGTGCACAACACATATATCACCAACCCTTGGACAACACATATCCGTTCATAAGATCATTAGTGTACAACACATATAACACCAATTTGGACAACACATATCCATTTAATAAAACGTTAGCATACAACACATATATTGCTAAATTAGACAACACATATCCGTTCATAAATCGTTAGTGTACAACACATATATCACCAACTAGGACAACACATATCCTTACGTACAAATAAGCACATCATATACGTACAAGTATACTTATTCCACTCACCTTGTCACAAGGATGGTGATTTAGCACTTCCGAGCTTCAATGCAATGTACCTAAATCATTAAATTCACATTCAATTTCACAACTAGTGGGATTAACCACAATACTCCCACTTGAGCATTTAATGACCCAATTTGCATTAAATGACTCAATTACTCACAACCGCCCATAAATGGCCAAGACTCGACTTTAATCACTAAGACTAGTTAATTAAAGTCTATTAACTTCAATTAACACAAAACTTAGGGTAATCCATACCCATTTCATCTAATTAGGTCAACTAGTATATTTTGACCCATTTTATATTACTTGGACTCACAATCAAGTCAAGCTTACCCACTTACACTTTTTTCATAAATCTTAAAGTGCATTAGTGACTAACAACACCAATTGACACTTACAACCTCAAATCACAAGGCCAAAAAAATAAATAGTGGCTATTAGGGTTTCCTTACAACAACATAACCTAAACTCACCCATTTTACCATCAAATGGGTCATACAAATCTCTAGTAACCCAAACCCTAGCCATTAACCAATTAAAACTTAAAACATAAAGTTAGAACTTATCAAGACTATCTTCTTGTAGCTAGTAACAAGGAGAACAACTTTAAATCTCACTCCAAGGTTTGATTCACAAATCTCCCACTCCAAATCTCAAGATTAAACTAAGTGGGTTTTGTGTTTTGGGAGAGAAATTGGAAAAAAATAGAAAAGGAAATGAAATAAATGAACTAGTGGTGGAGGTTTAATGCTCCCATCAGATCCACATGTTAAATTACCAATTTGCCCCTTAAATTTATTTAATTTGAGCTAAAATATGAGTCAGAACTGCAGAGGTGCCGCGGCGCGGCCCATTTGTCGCGGCGCGACCTAACGAAGGAAAAATGACCCCCTTTTAACTTGACTTCTGATCTGGAATTGCTTTATATGCCGCGGGGCGGACCCAATTGTCGCGGCGCGGCCTAAGGCTGTAACTGGACAGTTCGACCGATTTAAACAATTTTCGATTTATTTGATTTGTACATTCCAAACCCGCTTCCTATATTCACCTAGCCTTCAACAATAGTCTCACAAGACTTAACGCTAACCAAACCCATGATTAAACTTATACATGCACACATTATCAAGTATACATATATGTATATATATATATATATATATATATATATATATATATATATATATATATATATATATATATATATATATATATATATACGCATATATTCTTACATTTGTGCATAAGCTAACGAGTTATAAACGTATAAATGATTAAGTGAGCACCTTTCGATACGTACGGGAAAACGGGATGTTACGTAAATATTGTTTTGAAACCTTTAGGTTAACGATCTTGTTAAATGTTGTTAATCCATTGTTTATTATATATAAAGAGATGTTAATTTATTACATTATCATGATATTATGATCTAGTAATATATCTTGGTATGATATATATACAGTTAAATTTTGTTACAACGATAATCGTTACATATATGCCTCGTTTCGAAATTCTTAAGTTAGTAGTCTTGTTTTACATATGTAGTTCATTGTTAACACAATTAATGATATACTTAATTATCATTTTATCATGTTAAACAAAGTGTATCAATATCTTAATATGATTCATATGTATTTAGTAAGACGTTGTTATAACGATAATCGTTATATATATCGTTTCGAGTTTCTTAATTCAATAAACTCATTTTTATGTATATCACTCATTGTTAATATACTTAGTGAGATACTTACTTATCATAATCTCATGTTAACCATATATATATCATCATGTAGTTTTTACAAATTTTTAACGTTCGTGAATCGCCGGTCAACTTGGGTGGTCAATTGTCTATATGAAGCACATTTCAAATAATCAAATCTTAACAAGTTTGATTGCTTAACATATTGAAAACATTTAATCATGTAAATATACCAATTTCATTTAATATATATAAACATGGAAAAGTTTGGGTCACTACACAACTGAAATACCGTTAGGGACAACCACCATCCTACCCAGTGCCTTCCCAGCTAACCGCCTGGTGACCACTGAGTGTACCTCAGATACTGATTTTAGGGCCTGCCTCTCGGCTACTGCCAACCCTCGTAAGAGATCGCAAGGAGTAAGAGCCAATGCTTCATCACAGGTAACACTGTGAGAACCTCCTTTATGACTAACCAGCTACACATGGACGTAGTTATACCAGCTCTGATTCCAACTGAAATGTATCGTTCATATTGATTATAAACGTTCCATATTAATTGATTTCGTTACGAGGTTTTGACCTCTATATGAGACGTTTTTCAAAGACTGCATTCGTTTTTAAAATAAACCATAACCTTTATTTTATCGACAAGGTTGAAAGGACACCACCTAGATTATCATAAATGATAATCTAAAAATATCACACTTACACACTATCAATACATATTGGTTTACAATATTAATATGCTACAACAAAGTAAATTTCGAATGCAGTTTTAAACAATATTATACAAGCATGCTGACTCCAAATCTTGTCTATATATTAGCATGCAACATCGGAAGCTCTTAATAATCACCTGAGAATAAACATGCTTTAAACGTCAACAAAAATGTTGGTGAGTTATAGGTTTAACCTATATATTTATCAAATCGTAATAATAGACCACAAGATTTCATATTTCAATATACATCTCATACATAGAGATAAAAATCATTCATATGGTGAACACCTGGTAACCAACATTAACAAGATGCATATAAGAATATCCCCATCATTCCGGGACATCCATCGGACATGATATAAAACTCGAAGTACTAAAGCATCCGATACTTTGGATGAGGTTTGTTAGGCCCAATAGATCTATCTTTAGGATTCGTGTCAATTAGGCGTGCACTAATTCTCAAAATTAGTGATGTTCCCTAATTCTTAGGCTACCAAGCAAAAAGGGGCATATTCAGCTTCGATCATTCAATCATAGAAAGTAGTTTCATGTACTTGTGTCTATTTTGTAAAACATTTATAAAGCAGCATGTATTCTCATCCCAAAAATATTAGATTTTAAAAGTGGGACTATAACTCACTTTCACAGATTTTTACTTCATCGGGAAGTAAGACTTGGCCACTGGTCGATTCACGAACCTATAACAAATATGTACATATATATCAAAATATGTTCAAAATATATTTACAACATTTTTAATACGTTTAATGTTTCAAGTTTATTAAGTCAGCTGTCCTCGTTAGTAACCTACAACTAGTTGTCCATAGTTAGATGTACAGAAATAAATCGATATATATTATCTTGGATCAATCCATGACCCAGTGTATACACGTCTCAGGCTAGATCACAACTCAAAGTATATATATTTTTAAATCAACCTCAACCCTGTATAGCTAACTCCAACATTACTGCATATAGAGTGTCTATGGTTGTTCCAAATAATATATATACATGGGTCGATATGATATGTCAAAACATTTTCATACGTGTCTATGGTATCCCAAGATTACATAATATATTAGAATACATGTATAATCCAATATAAGTTAGCTAGGATATGATTTGTATAGAATTGTTACAATATTTCCCGTAGCTACAACAATCAAAAATATCCAATCTTGTTTTACTCATAACTTCTTCGTTTTAAATCCGTTTTGAGTGAATCAAATTGCTATGGTTTCATATTGAACTCTATTTTAGTATAGGTTACAAGTCATTTTTGTAAAGGTAGTCATTTCAGTCTAAAGAACGACGTCAAGATGACCATTTTGGAAAACATACTTCCACTTTGAGTTTAACCATGATTTTTGGATATAGTTTCATGTTCATAAGAAAAATCATTTTCTCAGAAGAAAAAATTTTAAATCAAAGTTTATCATAGTTTTTAATTAACTAACCCAAAACAGCCCGCGGTGTTACTACGACGGCGTATATCAGGTTTTATGGTGTTTTTCGTGTTTTCAGGTTTTAAATCATTATGTTAGCATATAATATAGATATATAACATGTGTTTAGTTGATTTTAAAAGTCAAGTTAGAAGGATTAACTTTTGTTTGCGAACAAGTTTAGAATTAACTAAACTATGTTCTAGTGATTTCAAGTTTAAACCTTCGAATAAGGTAGTTTTATATATATGAATCGAATGATGTTATGAACATCATTACTACCTCAGGTTTTGTGGGTAAACCTACTGGAAATGAGAAAAAATAGATCTAGCTTCAAAGGATCTTGGATGGCTTGAAAGTTCTTGAAACAGAATCATGACACGAAAACAAGTTCAAGTAAGATTTCCACTCGAAATAAGATTGTTATAGTTATAAAAATTGAATCAAAGTTTGAATATGAGTATTACCTTGTATTAGAAAGATATATTACTGTAAATAAAAAAGATTTCTTGAGGTTGGATGATCACTTTACAAGATTGGAAGTAAGCTAGCAAACTTGGAAGTATTCTTGATTTTATGAAACTAGAACTTATAGAATTTATGAAGAACACTTAGAACTTGAAGATAGAACTTGAGAGAGATCAATTAGATGAAGAAAATTGAAGAATGAAAGTGTTTGTAGGTGTTTTTGGTCATTGGTATATGGATTATATATAAAGGATGTGTAATTTTGTTTACATGTAAATAAGTCATGAATGATTACTAATATTTTTGTAATTTTATGAGATATTTCATGCTAGTTGCCAAATGATGGTTCCCACATGTGTTAGGTGACTCACATGGGCTGCTAAGAGCTGATCATTAGAGTGTATATACCAATAGTACATACAACTAAAAGCTGTGTATTGTACGAGTACGAATACGGGTGCATACGAGTAGAATTGTTGATGAAACTGAATGAGGATGTAATTGTAAGCATTTTTTGTTAAGTAGAAGTATTTTCATAAGTGTCTTGATGTCTTTCAAAAGTGTATGAATACATATTAAAACACTACATGTATATACATTTTAACTGAGTCGTTAAGTCATCGTTAGTCGTTACATGTAAATGTTGTTTTGAAACCTTTAGGTTAACGATCTTGTTAAATGTTCTTAACCCATTGTTTATTATATCTAAAGAGATGTTAAATTATTACATTATCATGATATTATGATATATTAATATATCTTAGTATGATATATATACAGTTAAATGTTGTTACAACGATAATCGTTACATATATGTCTTGTTTCGAAATCATTAAGTTAGTAGTCTTGTTTTTACATATGTAGTTCATTGTTAATACACTTAATGACATGCTTACTTATCATTTATCATGATTAAACATAGTGTATCAATATCTTATAATGATTCATATGTATATAGTAAGACGTTGTTATAACGATAATCGTTATATATATCGTTTCGAGTTTCTTAATTCAATAAACTCAATTTTATGTATATAACTCATTGTTAAAATACCTAATGAGATGTTTACTTATCATAATATCATTGTAACTATATATATAATCATATATCATATATATGTCATCATATAGTTTTTACAAGTTTTAATGTTCGTGAATCACCGGTCAACTTGGGTGGTCAATTGTCTATATGAAACCTATTTCAATTAATCAAGTCTTAACAAGTTTGATTGCTTAACATGTTGGAAACACTTAATCATATAAATAATAATTTCATTTAAGATATATAAACATGGAAAAGTTGGGGTCACTACACCACATCGGCATCGTTTCGATTCCGACAGGGTGGCTGATTTGAGAGTCCACCAACAACCCAGCATACAGGGTTGAGTAGCCCAAAAACATGAAAGTTTTATAGTTTGAGACATACCTGAAAGTCTTTACGTGAGAGATTGTATGAAGCTTGTTCGTACGATGATATGTATGCTATGTTACGTATAAGTAACAGATGATGTTTTTAAGGTTTGTGAGCTATGTATTTATAGGCTCACGAATTAGGGTTTTGATAGAATCTCATCCCTAATTAAATGAGATCTTATCCAAACTAACTTTTGTTATTTAAGGAAAAGAATCTGAATTAATTATACCGTACATTCTTCTAGAATGTACTGGACCCTTATGCAAGTATACAAAACTCACATCAGATGGTATAGGCGCATAGAGTGTGACTATACCCGTGCCAGATGTCTTACATGGCAGTTAATGTGCGGTTAATGACTTTGGATGCGTAATCCGCATGGTCATGCGGATATGCGTATCATTAAGTCCCCCCAGTTCGATGTTATATACAATGAAAATTAGTGTATAACGTCGAACTAGAAAGAAAACTCATACACATAATGAACCATAAAGATTCCTTGAACCAAATGAACATGCTTAATATTTTTGTTTGAATGCCTAGTTGGATTCCAATTGTAACCGGATAGTTCATAAGATTATTTAAATATATATGCGTAACCGGATACTATATTACCATTAAATGTAATGTATGTGTGCAGTCACTAAACTGTCTTATCGGCTGCATTTCCTGCACCCGAGGTGACAACTGTCACTGTTTACCAAAAAGGTAATGATTGTAATTATGCAACTGCCTGGTAATGCTAACGTGCACCAGTCATCTTAACAAAATGTTTAGGTTAAGATTGACACACGTGTACGGTTGTGATTATTCCTTTGTTATTTTTTTGACCCACGTATTTTCTTTATAAATAGGGTTTTGGCATATTTCATCTCGTAATCTTTGCCATTTACATTCATTCAAATTTTTTTATCTTCTCTGCCAGAAAAACCCTTTTTTCAATTTATCTGATCGTGAAAAGGTGTGTATCACACTCTCATACTTTGTTGCGTTCTATTATGTAACCTTAGTTACATACTAACTACGTATGCATATTTATTTTATTTTATAGATGAAGATGGAATCATATGTACCTGTTCCTGCCGCCGACTCTGGTAATCTCACCAATTCTCCGACTAGTCATTCGGACACTGTACCATCGCTTTATAAAGCCCCCGAAGCCAGAAGCCTTGGTAACCATAAGAGGTTTCTTGATGAAGATATTTATTTTTACCGTCTGACTTGCTCTTAAACTAGACTTTAAACCTTTTTTAACATCGTTTTACCTTATTTGCAGGTCCAAGTGGTGTATCCCACTATTCTTCATATGCCAAGCGTGCATGCTTGAACCTTGACAATTCATCTCCATTGATCCCTAATGTCAACGAGTTTATGAAAGTGCCACTCCATGTGTTTGCAAAACAATTTTCTTTTCTACAATCCTGTGTCCCGCATCAGTTAGTACAGAAATTTACTGACCTTTCTCCATCCGAAGAGCTCTATGTTGACGCACAGTCGACATTATTCAATTTTTCTAAACATCTGAACCGTCTGCAACAAAAATCTGCTGCTCTTGCTAATCCACCGGCAACGTCATCGACAGAAGTAGCCAAAATAAATTTGTTAGAAGAGGACAATGCCAGACTGTCTGCCCAACTTGCAGTTGCTGTAACCACACATGTATAGGCGGAGGAGCGTATAAATGTTATAATGTTGAAGAGACAGCATGATGAAGACCAACACATCACTGAGAAGAAATTCATGGAGTCTGAGATTGCATCTTTGTCTGCAAAGCTAAAGGAGGCGTAGATCCATGTTGTCTTTCTAAATGAGAGTTTTAGTGACTGGATTGCAGCCCAAGAATCATGGGACGCAAAACATGATGTAGTGAAGGAAGAGTATGACATTCTCCTGAAGGGTTTACCGACAATCATCCAGCATGCTCTTGATTGCAAAGTGGTCAAGCAGCAATTTGGTGCAGCAATGGTGGCTGCGCGTGCTTATGAGCGCACTCTGTTCTGGGATGTTATTTGTCAGGAGATGTATGTGATAAGTCAAATCATGGTGAGATTAGAAGATGTGATGAGTTAGAGTGAGACTCGGTAAGTGAAGAACAATTTCGGTATTAGAGAGAATCGGTAAAATTTACATTCCACAGCTTCTAGAACTCATTTACAATACAATAGATATCTAATTAGGACTACACCGGTTCCTTATATAGTCCTCTTCTAAGGAACCTTCATTTAAGCATTCACATTAACACTATACAACTTCGGAGTCCTAACAATCTCCCCCTTAGTGTTAAATGTGAAATTTACAATATAATCCTATTTAGTAATCTTGAGAGGTCCAAAAGTTAGTTTCCATCTTGTGCCATCTGGTTTTGAAACTTCAACTTGATTTTCTGAAATTTGCTTGGAAGGTTTCCAGACACCCCACGCTTTTCTTGGATATCCCTCATGTAATGGATATTCATCCATTTCTTTAAAATACCTTCTTTTTCTTTAGCCATGAAGATTCTCAAATCGTCTAGTACGTACTCGGAGTTTCAGACGATCTCTGATATGCTTTATGAACTCTCTAAGACCCATTTTCATGTTAATGTCATCAAACTTGCTTTGACGAATTTTAAGATACTTCAGTGCAGCTTTGAGTGTACCATCTGAGTATTTGTTTAACTCTTCAGTGCGAATGAACACTTTTTCTTTCTGAGAATTCACAAATAAAAACCCTTCGAGTTCGAATTGCATTTGAAACATTCTCATATCCTTCAGTCCCTCTGTGAATTGATTCGGACAAGTTATTCGAATCTTTTTTCTATTTGCTTCGAGACCAATTTTAAAATCTTTACGTCTCATCAGTTCAATTGTCTCCATCATGTATCTCTTCACAGCTTCCAAAGCTTGAGACTCAGAATACGGTCGAATTGTGAGAATACTGAGGTAGTTGTAGATGTGAATGATGTCAAGCATGTCTATATTTTGAAAATCATCCTCTGTAAACTTGTATTCCTTCTCATCTTCTCTGATAACATGGAACTGACTGATAACGTCTTTCTTTATACTAATTTCAACTCTGACTCGAGTAATATTTTTAGTACTTCTTTCAATCGGTACTTTCTCTGAAGCCACAAATCATCTTCATTTCGATTGATATGTTTTCTCCACATAAATTCATACCAGTTTCTTTCGTTAGCTGGAAGAAATCGTGAACCTATATAGGTAAATCTTTTACTTCTTGGCGTTTCGTTAATGCGGAAGATTTTATAAGCATTTTCCTCGATGAATGTGTTTCGTAACGTTAAGAAACATGCTCAACTCCCAATAGCAATCTTTGTTCCCGATTCTTAAAGAATATACCGTTGTTATACTTGAATCTAGAATTCACTGTTTCTCTTGAAGTAGAGGAACCAGAAGTTAAACTTTCATTTGCATTTGTTGGATTTGAACTCGATGATGGTGTAAAATATGTTGAATGATCAGTAGGATTTGTCGTGTCATCTGTTGGAGCATTATCTTCTTCAATATGATCAAAGATGTCATCATCATTTGGATTAAAATAAAGATTATCTCCATCTTCATCAGTAGAATCCATTCCGTCATCACTTTCCATTACCGGATCAGGATTCCCTTCATCCATAATTTCTACATCTTCAGGAATGGAAGATACTGCAAATAATTTACTTAGAACGACAAACCCATCATCATCTGTTTCTTCAAGATAAAAATCACTTAAGTTCAAATCTTCATCTATCGGTCCACTATCAGCCTCAGAATGAATAATTGGAATTATAACTTGCTCATGTTCCTTGTCATCAATATTATCATGAGTAGAAACCATTTCTGATTCCGTCATTTCTGATTCCGTATGAACCTGTTGAGCTTGAGAAACTGATGTAGACCTCACACCACCACCCCTAGTTGAAATGTTCACCGTTAGAAATTCTCCATCTACTCCAATCTCCCCCTCATGGCTATTCTGAGGATCAGAATCATCATGTTCATCATCACGTTGAGGGCTTAGAGGAGAAGAGCAGGAAGTAAGCAGATGTCGTACTCTAGTGCGAAACATTGATTGAAGCGAAGTTCGTCGAAGAACATGAAGATTGACTCTAGAAAATATACGACTGAAATATTCTTGCTCCAAAGCATCATAATAATTTGGTGAACGCGAGGGTGGTGGCAGTAAAGTAACAATAGGAACAGCAGCAGCATCGGGTGAAGGCAATGTGTAGTGACCCGAACTTTTCCATGTTTATATATATTAAATGAAATTATTATTTACATGATTAAGTGTTTCCAACATGTTAAGCAATCAAACTTGTTAAGACTTGATTAATTGAAATAGGTTTCATATAGACATTTGACCACCCAAGTTGACCGGAGATTCACGAACGTTAAAACTTGTAAAAACTATATGATGACATATATATGGATATATGGATATATGGATATATATATATATATATATATATATATATATATATATATATATATATATCCATATATATATATATATAGTTAACATGATAGTATGATAAGTAAGTATCTCACTAGGTATATTAACAATGAGTGTTATACATAAAAATGAGTTTATTGAATTAAGAAACTCGAAACGATATATATAACGATTATCGTTATAACAACGTCTTACAAATTACCTATGAATCATAATTATATATCGATACACTATGATAAACATGATAAATGATAAGTAAACATATCATTAAGTGGATTAACAATGAACTACTTATGTAAAAACAAGACTACTAACTTAAGGATTTCGAAACGTGACATATATGTAACGATTATCGTTGTAACGACATTTAGATGTATATATATCATATTAAGATATATTAATACATCATAATATCATGATAATGTAATAATTTAACATCTCATTAGATATAATAAACAATGGGTTAATAACATTTAACAAGATCGTTAACTTAAAGGTTTCAAAACAACACTTACATGTAACGACTAATGATGACTTAACGACTCAGTTAAAATGTATATACATGTAGTGTTTTAATATGTATTCATACACTTTTGAAAGACTTCAAGACACTTATCAAAGTACTTCTACTTAACAAAAATGTTTACAATTACATCCTCGTTCATTTTCATCAACAATTCTACTCGTATGCACCCGTATTCGTACTCGTACAATACCCAGCTTCTAAATGTATGCACTATTGGTATATACACTCCAATGATCAGCTCTTAGCAGCCCATGTGAGTATCCTAACCATGTGGGAACCATCATTTGGAAACTAGCATGAAATATCTCATAAAATTACAAAAATATTAGTAATCATTCATGACTTATTTACATGTAAATAAAATTACACATCCTTTATATCTAATCCATATACCACCGACCAAAAACACCTACAAACACTTTCATTCTTCAATTTTTTTTATCTAATTGATCTCTCTCAAGTTCTATCTTCAAGTTCTAAGTGTTCTTCATAAATTCTATAAGTTCTAGTTTCATAAAATCAAGAATACTTCCAAGTTTGCTAGCTCACTTCCAATCTTGTAAAGTGATCATCCAACCTCAAGAAATATTTATTATTTACAGTAAGATATCTTTCTAATACAAGGTAATACTCATATTCAAACTTTGATTCAATTTCTATAACTATAACAATCTTATTTCGAGTGGAAATCTTACTTGAACTTGTTTTAGTGTCATGATTCTGCTTCAAGAACTTTCAAGCCATCCAAGGATCCTTTGAAGCTAGATCTATTTTTTTTTCATTTCCAGTAGGTTTATCCACAAAACCTGAGGTAGTAATGATGTTCATAACATCATTCGATTCATATATATAAAACTACCTTATTCGAAGGTTTAAACTTGAAATCACTAGAACATAGTTTAGTTAATTCTAAACTTGTTCGAAAACAAAAGTTAATCCTTCTAACTTGAATTTTAAAATCAACTAAACACATGATCTATATCTATATGATATGCTAACTTAATGATTTAATACCTGAAAATACGAAAAACACCGTAAAATCGGATATACGCCATCGTAGTAACACCGCGGGCTGTTTTGGGTTAGTTAATTAAAAACCATGATAAACTTTGATTTAAAAGTTGTACTTTTGGGAAAATGATTTTTCATATCGACCCATGTATATATATTATTTGGAACAACCATAGACACTCTATATGCAGTAATGTTTGAGTTAGCTATACAGGGTTGAGGTTGATTCCAAAAATATATATACTTTGAGTTGTGATCTAGCCTGAGACGTGTATACACTGGGTCGTGGATTAATTCAAGATAATATATATCAATTTATTTCTGTACATCTAACTGTGGACAACTAGTTGTAGGTTACTAACGAGGACAGCTGACTTAATAAACTTAAAACATTAAAGCGTATTAAAAATGTTGTAAATATATTTTGAACATATTTTAATATATATGTACATATTTTTTTATAGGTTCGTGAATCGACCAGTGGCCAAGTCTTACTTCTCGACGAAGTAAAAATCTGTGAAAGTGAGTTATAGTCCCACTTTTAAAAATCTAATATTTTGGGATGAGAATACATGCAGTTTTATAAATGTTTTACGAAATAGACACAAGTAAATGAAACTACATTATATGGGTGAATGATCGAAGCTGAATATGCCCCTTTTGCTTCGTAGCCTAAGAATTAGTAAACCGATCTACTAATTGACGTGAATCCTATAGATAGATCTATTGGGCCTAACGAACCCCATCTAAAGTACCGGATGCTTTAGTACTTCAAATTCATTTTTATCATGTCCGAAGGATTTTTCAGAATGATAGGGGATATTCTTATATGCATCTTCTTAATGTCGGTTACCAGGTGTTCACCATATGAATGAATTTCATCTCTATGTATGGGATGTATATTGAAATATGAAATCTTGTGATCTATTATTACGATTTGATAAATATATAGGTTAAACCTATAACTCACCAACATTTTTGTTGACGTTTAAAGCATGTTTATTCTCAGGTGATTATTAAGAGCTTCCGTTGTTGCATGCTAAAATATGGACAAGATTTGGTGTCAACATGCTTGTATAATATTGTTTAAAACTGTATTCAAGATTTACTTTGTTGTAACATATTAATATTGTAAACCAATATGTATTGGTAGTGTGTAAGTGTGATATTTTTAGATTATCATTTCTTGATAATCTAGGTGGTGTCTTTTTAACCTTGTCGATAAAATAAAGGTTATGGTTTGTTTTAAAAACGAATGCAGTCTTTGAAAAATATCTCATATAGAGGTCAAAACCTCGCAACGAAATCAATTAATATGGAATGTTTATAATCAATATAAACGGGACATTTCAGTTGGTATCCGAGTGTTGGTCTTAGAGAACCATAAATTTGCATTAGTGTGTCTTATCGAGTTTGTTAGGATACATTAGTGAGTCTGGACTTCGACCGTGTTTTCTTTAAAAAAAACCGATTGCTTAACACTTTTGTTGGAAATTATATATTATTAACATGTAAATATTATGTGATATATTAACCTCTTAATGTGTTTGATATTGTGTGATAGATATCTACCACTAGTACAAATTCCATCGACTCACCTAATAATAATGAAGAGTCGAATATATTTTGGGAAGATTCACAAATTCCCGAAGAGGAGAAACCGGAAGAGGAGGAACCAGAATAAGAGGAACCGGAAGAGGAGGAACCGGAAGAGGAAGAACCGAAAGAAGAAGAGGTTCCGGAGGAAGAAATATTGATACCTACAATAAATCAATTAAATAAAAGAAAATCCTCAACCAACGGACCAAAGTCAATAATGGTCAATGGTGTTTTCGTCGAGGAAGCAAAATATTGGGAAGATTACCATGAGGATTCTGATGATGTTATAGAAATTACCTCGACCCAATTTAATAAAGCAAAAGAAAATACTAAGGGAAAAGGTGTAAAAATAGAGAAACATGATTCCAACCCCGATGAACTTTATATGTATCGGCAACATCCGAATTTTCTAAATTGTAACAATAACTCGGGAACCTCTAAACCACCAGGTTTTTCTAAACCATTGTGGAAAAAGACGGATCGTATTAGAGGAACACCATATATCCCTAGAAAATTAGGAAAACGAACCAAGTCCGAAGAAGAAGAAACTAGTGATTCAGATTAGAGGGTTGTAATCATGTTGTGTATTATATGTATTGTAGTGTGCTTGTACTTTTATGTTCTATTTAAAAATTGCTTGTATTGTTTGTTAATTATCTTTTACTAATCAAATACTTGTCTATTTTACAGTATAAAAACACAAAATGGACGTTAAGGGTAGACACCCGAATATTTTAGAAGACCTACAAGAGGATATGACTGATGAAATCTTGTCTAGAGTCGGTCAGAATTCATCAGCACAATTAGTTATGGCAAAATTAACTTGTCAAACATTTGAAAGACTTTCCAGAAATGCCTTAGTTTATAAAAGGCTTTCCTTTGATAGGTGGGGTATATCACATTGGGGAGAGCGTAAGTTACGCCGTGTTTTCTTTAAAGCGTTAAATGTGGGTAACCCAAATGCAATTTTACGCTACGGGTTAAGAACCTATTTTGACTCAACATATCCCAACATAGGATTTCGTGAGTTAGAAAGAGCTTCTAACATGCAACATAAAGATGCATGTTATTTTTACGGGTTAGCGATGTTCGCTTCTCACCAAAGTGAGAAAAAGAACATCGGATTACAACTATTAGATGAAACATTTCCACAAGTGACGGACTCAGTAGTTGGGGTGAGAAATAAGGTTTTTAGATTGTTACGAGGCTGTTGGGCATTACGTAACCCTCGTCCTTTTGACGACATTACAACATGTTGTCTAGCCAATGGTCATAACGGTTACTTCCCACAAGACCAAGGATGGGAAGTCGTCTTAGTAAAACCAGAATGCATGACTTGTTTTTGGACTTATGAATTGCGTGTTTTTATTGCCTTTGCTAAACGACTTGCGTATTAACTAGATTTATCTTCAAAACTGTCTTGTATCAAAGTGTGCTATATTTCATGTTATGTGTAATATAGCGAAATTGTAAGTTTGAAGAATATTTGAATGAGATATATAATTATAATCAGTTTTTCATATGGAATTGTAGTAGTTGAATTGTATATTAGCTACTAAGTATGAACTTAACGGGTAGGTAGTACCCGAATTTAAACTTATAAAATGCTAATATGAAGAAAAATCTTTTATAAATGAGTTCATATTATGCTACAAAATACTATTGACTACTCTTAATATTCTGTATGATTAACTCGATTCAGTTGGCTATTTTGAAGGAAATGGCACCGACTACTCGACACACCATGAATATGAGCGAAGAGGAATTTCGTACCTTTCTTGCTGCAAACATAGCCGCAGTACAGGCTGCAAACCTTTGGAATTTGATGGAACCGAAGGACCAATTGGATTGAAACGGTGGACAGAGAAGGTCGAATCAGTGTTTGCCATAAGTAAGTGTACTGAAGAGGACAAAGTTAAGTACGCTACGCATACCTTCACAGGTACTGCGTTAACGTGGTGGAACACCTATCTGGAACAGGTATGACAAAATGCTGCTTACGCACTACCGTGGTCAGCATTTAAGCATTTGATGAACGAGCAATACCGTCCTAGAAATGAGGTCAATAAGCTCAAGGTAGAGCTTAGAGAGTTACGAACACAAGGGTTCGACATTACCACATATGAACGACGATTCACAGAGTTGTGCCTATTATGTCCGGGAGCGTTCGAAGATGAAGAAGAGAAGATTGACGCGTTTGTAAAAGGGTTACCAGTAAGGATTCAAGAAGATGTGAGTTCACACGAGCCCGCTTCCATATAAAAGGCAAGTCGAATGGCTCATAAACTCATAAATCAGATTGAGGGAAGAATTAAAGAGTAGGCGGCCGAAGAAGCCAACACGAAACAACTCAAGAGGAAGTGGGAGGAAAATGGTGACAAGAGTCACCTGTACAACAACAATAACAATTACAACCATAATCGCAACAACTATCCCAACAATCGCAACAACAATCGCAACAATAACTGCAATCCTAACAATAACTATAACAAACGTCCCAACAACAGCAACAACTACAACAACCATTTCAACAACAATAACAATCCCAACAACAACCTCAATAACAACAACGGCAACAAAAACCAAAATCAGCCATGTCATAGGTGTGAAGAAAATCACCCGGGGTTTTGCACGACATTTTGCAACAGGTGTAAAAGAAATGGTCATATCACGACAAAGTGTGAGGTCTATGGACTAAGGTTTAATAGAACTAAAGGACCAAATATTGTCGGAACAAGTAATGCCGGAACGAATAGTGTCAGAGCAAGTAATACCAACGCTGTTTGTTATAAATGTGGAAAACCGGGCCACATTATTAGAAATTGCTCAAATCAGGAGAATACTAATGGACAGGTGATGTTATGCGAGGTGTATACAAAATAGTTTATATTTTACTAGGAAAAACTATTAAATATGATACAATTTTACACAAGATATTTATTTATTTATAGAATGGATATACTTAAACCTTGCTACAACACTTATAGGCAGTGTACCTAATCGTAAAGTAGTGTAGTTTTTAGTAAGTCCGGTTCGTTCCACAGGGAAATCTTTAAACAAAGCTCAACGCTATATTAGTTTACTTTTATAAAAATACAAATATATATATAAGTAATATTATTATTATAAAAGGGGGGTTTTTACCGTTTAATGACCGGTTTGTCGATTTTAAGACTTTAGTCGCAGTTAAAACCTAATGTAAAATATAAAATAAATACAAGACTTAAATTAAAGCGTAAAGTAAATAACGATAATGAAATTGCGAATAATAAAAGTGCGATAAAATAAACTTGCGATAATTAAAAAGTACGATAATTAAAAGTGCGATTAAATAACAATAAATAAAAGTGCGATAATTAGAAGTGCAATTAAATATAAAATAAAGGAAATTAAATATGAAATAAAAGAATTATGCTTATTTAAACTTCCGTAATCATGATGTTTGACGTGTTGATTTTAGTTTTATGCCCATGGGTTAATTGTCCTTTGTCCTGGATTATTTAATATGTCCATCTGGTTTTTGTCCATAACAGTCCATCAGTCATAAATATAAAGTGCGAGTGTTCTCGTCAAATTATTATTATACCCGAAGTTAAATCTTCCAACTAATTGGGGATTCGAATTGTAACAAGGTTTTAATACTTTGTTTAATGAATACACCAGGTTATCGACTGCGTGTAAACCAAGGTTTTACTACTTTGTTAACAATTACACCAATTACCCTTGAATGTAATTTCACCCCTGTTTTAATTATTCTAGTGGCTATTAATTCATTCCCGTGTCCGGTTAAATGAACGATTATTCGTACATATAAATACCCCGCCCATCGTGTCCGATCGAGTGTATACGGTAATTTATAGGGACGCCCAATTGTAAATCTTTATATTAACATTAACAAACTATCATTTAGTTAAACAAATATAAAGCCCATTAATAGCCCATAGTCTAATTTCCACAAGTGTCGTTCTTTTATCCAAACCCCAATTATGGTACAAAGCCGAATTACCCAATTTTAGTAATTAGCCCAACATCATGATTACTTCGTTTTAAATAAGCATAATAATAACTTAGCTACGAGACATTAATATAAAAAGGTTGAACATAACTTACAATGATTAAAAATAGCGTAGCGTTACACGGACAGAATTTCGACTTACACCCTTACAACATTCGCTAACATACCCTTATTATTAGAATTAAAATTAAAATTAAAATATAAATTATATATATATATATATATATATATATATAAATTTTACGTATGATAAGAGAAGAAAAAGATATTGAAAAATGATCAGAATTCGGTTTGCTTTATAGCCAGAGTTGAAATTTGGGGCTCCGCGACTCGCGGTGAAAACCTCTTCAAACTCCGCGAGTCACGGAGGTTACTTTTACAGCTCAGTCCTTGGAGTTTTTCTCTGCCGACGGTTTTTTATTTATAAATATAATATATATATAATTAATATAATTAATTATATATTATATTATATTTATATACCTAGTTAACTTGTAATTTTTAGTCCGTTGCGTCGAGCGTTAAGAGTTGACTCTAGTCCCGGTTCCGGATTTTCGAACGTCCTTGCGTACAATTTTATATTTTGTACTTTGCGTTTTGAATCTTGTACTCTTGTAATTTCGAGACGTTTCTTATCAATAATTGTAACCTTTTTGATTGTCTTTTGTACTTTTGAGCTTTTTGGTCGTTTGCGTCTTCAATTCGTCGAATCTGTCTTTTGTCTTCACCTTTTATTATTTAAACGAATATCACTTGTAAATAGAACAATTGCAACTAAAAGCTTGTCTTTCTTGAGGAATAATGCTATGAAATATATGTTCGTTTTTAGCATTATCAAATATTCCCACATTTGAGCGTTGCTTGTCCTCAAGCAATATCGTCTTGTAATACTAGAATCACTTCTTTATTCTTCACACTTTGTACATCAGTGATTTCTATACGGCGGTATAAACAATGGTAGTAACGATATGGTTTACAGTCCCACATGACTATAAAAATTTAGATCCATTAAGGAAATTGGATCTTTATGAAAACATTTGATCTTTTGAAATCTAGTTTTTACCCTAGATAAGTTTTCCGGAATAACCCTTTACCGGTGTTTGCAAAATATTTTTGTGGGTTTGGTGGGTTTCAGATTTGAAAATTTTAGCTCAAAACTTGCGGTTTTGTGTCACCCACTTGCTAACCTTGTATTTGGAAAGCAACACGTCCAGTTTACTTGTCCCGTATATTACCTTTCGGTAAACTACCGTCCGGTTGTAAAGGAAAGCGTTGAACAAGCAACTGTTAAGGCAATGTCCCGTGACATGCTTTTGATTATGGTCTATAACGTGTCGGACACAATTACTATCCTTGGTAGGAGCAATAGTAAAGCTCACCCTTATAATTTTTCGGTCTGGCACAAGGTCCTGTCTTTGACCATGCTATGCAACCACCGTTCTTACGGTTGACACCCGATTTAGTTTAGGTGACCTAATGAATTCCAGGTGAATTCCTAGGATTCTACGTTCAATGGTAATGAACGCATTGAAAATAGGGTTTTCAGAAAACAAATCGGTTTATAATTTTGATCAAAATATTTTCTCGTTTAAGCTCGAGTTTAGATATCATTGAATTCCATGAGTTTGTAATTCTCAATCTTTAAGGTCAATCTCTAGGATTGAGTAATATCAGTCTTAAAAGCTGATTTTTAATCTTTAAGGAGATTATCCTTTCTGGGGATCTGATTCATTAGTCTTATCCAGCTAATTTGCATGGTGCCCCCCCATTGTACGAGATAAATCCTTCTCATGGTTAGGATAAATCTGACCACTTGGTGACCCTGTTTAATGCTGAGGTCCGTGGATTTCCTGCTGATTTTAGTGATGACTTTTCTAGATTTTTCGTCAACCTACAGCTGGTCTGGACGACAACTTCATGACCTAAATCAAGAAGCGCGTGTCTTTTTCGGAAGACTTTACTTCCTTTTAATGATGGAATTGATTCATCGTGTAGATCCATCTCTTCTTTTCTTTCATCGAGTAAAACAGTTTAGTTTAGTCCAAAGCAAAAGTATTTTCAGTTATTTGTTACAGATATATGTGACATATGTTTAAAATAACTTGGTAAATTTTCCCACACTTGGCTTTTATTTTCCTTTTTATCGTCCTCTATTCCATTTTAAATGAATTTTAACATTTTAGTTTGTTTCTTAATTTATGTTCTTTCTGAGATAACAATAATTTCGGTGTTAAAACCTAGTTTTATCGTTCATAAATATGTATAAACATGATTTGAATTCATTTAATTGAAAAATTTTACTAGAATTGGGTAGTCAGTATATAAGACTAGGGCTGTTCTTTTTTATCAGAGAGCACTAGATTCTAATACAACTACTGCTTTACTAGTATTTTTAATGGTAACCAAGTGTATAAAGTAAAAAATTTTAAAATCCGAAAGAATTTAACCCCTTCCCACACTTAAGATCTTGCAATGCCCTCATTTGCAAGAAATCAGTAACAATTTAAATTATTGAGGGTGATTTGTGTGAAAATGATTAAATTTTTACCAAAGTTTCCAAATATATTGGCGTTTGTTTGCTGAATGATAAATGGTGCACATCATTTGTTCATTCCGTCTTGTTGTTATTTCACATATATTTTGCATCTTGTCGTCAAAATTAGTTGCTTTTGCTGAACTTAATGCCAGTCTTTGAAAATGCGTTGTTTTACCCTGTTGTGTACATAAGATAAACTGCAAACATATATACATTTTTTTGAAGTTTGGTATATTACCCCACATTCAAAAATTATTAAAATCTAAGAATAAAAGTTAGATAATTATAAAAATGATTACAATATTAACAAAAATATTAAATGTATCAATAATTACAAATTACAAAATAAAAAAAAATATAATAAGTAAACTAAGGATGATATTGGTACCAATAGGGGTTCCAGGCATAACCATAAGTGCTATAGAATGCTTCGGCAGGGTCATACGTAGGATATGGTGGCTGCATCTCTATAGACCAAGGAGGGAAGACGGGTTTCGGTGTAGGAATATAGTTTCTACCTATATATTGGCAATGAGCTATGATCTGGTTCTGATGAACTTGCCAATCTTCAAATGCTCTCTGTCTAGCATTTTCGTATTCCTGAGAAGCTATAAACCCATGCATTTCTTGCATCTCATTCCCCCCTCCTACATTACCTTGCTGCTGGTTTCTCTCCACCTGTGGATGTCTACCATGGTATCGTACTGCGGCGTTATTTCGCCTCTTCAAAACTTTCGCACCATGGTATACATTTAAACCTATAGTATCGCGGGGTTCTGGTTCTTCTACTAATAATCCCCCCCGACTTATATCCACACCGAGATATTCACCAATCAAAGTAATAAAAATTCCACCTCCTATTATGCTATGTGGTCGCATCCCCCGAACCATAGCTGATAAATAATAACCCACACAATATGGTATACTTACAGCGCTTTGTGGGTCTCGAATACACATATGGTAAAACAAATCCTGTTCATTTACTTTTTCTTTGTTCTTACCCCTTTGTGTAATCGAATTAGCTAAAAACCTATGTATCACTCTTAATTCGGCTCTATCTATATCCAAATAAGAGTAATTTCCCCCTTTGAAACGGTGATGGCTTGTCATTTGACTCCACACACCGTGTGTATCAAAATTCTCATCTATCTTTCTACCGTTTAGTATCAATCCTCTACAATCGGCATACGCTAACTCCTCAGGCGTATATATACGTAAAGCCTGAGCCATGTCCAGTAAAGACATGTGGCGCATCGAACCGCCTAACAAAAATCTAATAAAAGAACGATCGGTTAAACTAGCTACCCGATCATTCAACTCTATACTACATAACAACTCTTCACACCATACTTTATATACAGGTCTGCGTATGGTGAATAAACATATCCAGTCATTAAAAGAAGAATTACCATACCTCTGTACAAGTAATTCCCTAATTGGCCCGGCCAATTCTACAGCTTCTAAGGGTCCCCATTCTATGACCCTCGGTACCTCAACAACCTTGGAATGAAGAGTATGCAAACCCCGTTGATATTTTGGATAATCTATCCAAAGTCTGTCAAATCTCAGGTTCGGGTGCAACTCTTCCAAGTGCATATCGGAAAAAGTCATGACTGGATGAGGTACATCCTGCTTGTAGTAGTTATCCATCTCCTGTTGTTCCAAATTCTCAGCAGGAGCATTGCGGGCTTGGGATGAAGATTCACCCCTTTCATTCTGCAAAACACATCAAACACAAATTTTGTGCATCCAAATATGCATTAGTGTCAGCAAAATCATCAATCAAAATAATTACAATGACATTATCAATTTATATCAAACTTAAGCTCATTTTCATATTTTCATCAAATCTACACTTTTTCAAATAAGCATATACGAAAATGTTTACCAAGTTCATAAACATTCAACTCAAATAACATGTCAAAATAATCATTACTAGCAATTAAACAAGTCTCAAATGGCATTATCTTTCAAAAATCAAGTTCATGAATTTTAGACTTGAAAAAGTCCACTTTAATTCTCAAAATCATGTTTAGGCTCAAAGTTTGGATCATTTAACTACCTAGACATGTTACACTACTCAATTTAGCAACAATTCATGACAAAAATCGGCCATAACCTGTTTATATCAAAAAGCCCCAAATTTGCTCAAGAACACAAACCCTAAATTACTCAAAATTTGAAGTTTAAGGCTTCTAATCATGTTAAACAGCATCAATCTAGGTTATACAAGCATAATACATAAACAATTTAAGCCTAATTACACTAAAAAGCATTAAAATCAAATTGGGGAAAAATTTGCTCAAGAACATCAAATTTCGAATTAAATGGTGTTTAGGTGTAGAAATTTACCGTTTTTCTTGAGTAATTCTTAGATAGCATCCTTCTCAACATGATTTTAGCAAAAAATTTGGTGATTAACGGTTAAAAATTGGGATTTTTGGGGGTGTTTTTCGGGTTTTTCGGGTGCAGAATTCGCTGTGTTTTTGTTGTTTTGGGTTGGGGACTGATCTGTTCTGCAGTTATATTTTTTTTCCGGTTTTTAGTCTCTCCGCGACTCGCGGAGATTTAAGCTCCAAACTCCGCGACTCGCGGAGTTTGGTATATTTTTTTTTTTTTTTTATAATCATTAACTTTTGAAACAATTAAGTACTTAATTTTAAAATTTTGTTTCCCTTGTTATATAGGACGAGGTCGTTTCGGATCGATGTCCTAGTCCGTCCTTCGACAAAATTTTAAAATTTGTCTTTTTGTAGCGATTGTTTTAAAAGCTAAGATTTTTGGGTTTTTTCAATGTTTTTGGCATACTCTAATTCAATAAGATTAAAAATAATGATAATAAAAGTTCTCGTCCCTCCCTCGGGTAACGCAATTTCGGTTCAAAGACCTAGTCTTCAACTTACGACGAATTTTAAAAATCATATTCTTAACTTAATGAGATAAAGTAAATTTTTGTTTTTAAATTCACACAACTTAAATATGAAATTCAAAATTAATATTAAAAATTCACACCAAACTTAAAATTTGAAATGCATAAAATTAAAAATTTATATTTTAAAAATTAAAAATTCACACCAAACTTAATTTAAAAATTTATAAATTCATATCAAACTTATATTAATTTTTCAAATATTTACAATTTTAAATATATTAATTTAAGATTTAAATATTAATTTTAAAAACATGGTAAAAATAAATTTAAAAATCTTTTTGTCTTTTTATCCCACTTTAATTAATCAAATATTATCAAAAATATGCGCCCCTCTTTTCGGTAAAGTAATTTCGGTTCCAAGACCTAATTTAACTCATGACGAATTTTTGAAATATTTTGGGTTGATTGTTTAAAGATATTTATACCTTAAGAATAAACGTTAAATTTCGCAGTGATGTAATAAATTTTTGAATGATATCAATAATTTCGGTCGCCAAACCTAATTTTATTTAATACCAATTTAATACTTTTTAGCGAACAAATTAGCGTTTATTATCAAAAGGTTAAAAATAAAAATAAAAATAAAAACTGTACAGACATACCTGTGAAATAGATTTCTTAGTTATATGATCTATTCCATTCATAAGATAGTCGGTTTAATTGATTTTCCATGGCTACATAGGCGTAACCTCGAGCATTCAGTGTCTTTTCTTCTAAACATATGAACGGTCCGTCTCTGCATAAAGTAACAAATTCGGTATTTGAATAGGTTTGATTATTTGAGCATTTACCTCCATGTGACCATTTTCCGCATTTGTGACATCGTTCTAGGTTTCGTGCTCTTCTTTTCGCTGCGGATTTTGATTTTCCTTTACCAAATTGTAACTTATTATCTTCGCATCTGGATTCTTTTCTAACTCCGTCCATTCTTTCTCTGATTACTGATACTATTTCACTCGGTAGTATGTCATTATTTCTTTTAGTGATCAAAGCGTGTAGCATTAGACCATGGTTTAGTTCACAGGCAGTCTTCATTTTGTAAAAACCTAAAAAAATAAAAATTCAGAATGGGGGGAGAAGACTAGTTCTTTAGGGTCTGCTAGGGAAAGACCATACGTGTTCCATTTTCGAGAACTACACGAAAACAGACAATCTAACTCTAACAGAAATACATATTATACTTTAAAGACTTGATTCTCCCCACACTTAGTTAGCTGTGGTGTCGAAATTGTGATTAACTTCGTTGTCGACTTCCATCGGACCATGTATGTAATGTTTAACTCTGTGACCATTAACTTTAAATTCAATCCCATTTGAATTTATTAATTCTATCGTTCCGTATGGGAAAACTCTTTTGACTATGAATGGTCCAGACCATCTTGATTTCAATTTTCCAGGAAATAGCTTGAATCGTGAATTGAAAAGAAGAACTCTGTCTCCTTCTTTAAATTCTTTTGAACTTCTGATTCTTTTATCATGCCATTTCTTCGTTCTTTCTTTATAGATTAACGAATTTTCGTATGCTTCATGTCTTAATTCTTCTAATTCATTTAGTTGACTTAATCGTAGACGTCCGGCTTCATGTAAATCAAGATTACATGTCTTCAAAGCCCAAAATGCTTTGTGTTCAATTTCTACTGGAAGATGACATGCTTTTCCATAAACCAGTCTAAAAGGTGTGGTTCCAATTGGAGTTTTGTAGGCTGTTCTAAAAGCCCAGAGTGCATCCTCCAATTTAATGGACCATTCCTTTGGATTTGATCCTACAGTTTTCTCTAGAATACGTTTTAAAGCTCGGTTGGTATTTTCAACTTGTCCACTTGTTTGTGGATGATATGCGGTGGAGATTTTATGAGTTACTCCATATCTTTTAAGAACTTTCTCAAGTTGATTATTACAGAAATGAGTACCCCGATCACTTATTAAAGCTTTCGGTGTTCCAAACCTTGCAAAAAGACGTTTTAAAAAGTTGACTACAACTCGTGCATCATTAGTTGGGAGAGCTTGTGCTTCCGCCCATTTAGATACATAATCAATGGCTACGAGTATATATAGATTATTATGAGATTTTGGAAATGGACCCATAAAGTCAATACCCCAAATGTCAAATACTTCACATACTTGGATGACATTTTGTGGCATTTCATCACGTTGACTTATTTTTCCGGCCCTTTGACATGCATCACAGGATTTGCAAAGAAGGTGTGCGTCTTTGTAAATTGTTGGCCAATAGAATCCAGCATCATAAACTTTTCTTGCTGTTAGTTGAGGCCCATAATGCCCTCCTGTTGGTCCTGTGTGACAATGGTTTAAAATTTTACTAGCTTCATCTCCAAATACACATCGACGTATTATTCCATCGGGACAACTTTTAAACAGATGTGGATCTTCCCAGAAATAGTGTTTTATATCACTGAAGAATTTCTTTCGTCTTTGGTATGATAATCCTTTTTCAAGGAATCCACATACTAAATAGTTTGCATAGTCTGCAAACCATGGGATTTCTTTATAATCTATCTTCAATAGATATTCATCAGGAAAGTTGTCTTGTATGGCTGATTCATTTAGAACTTCTAATTCGGGATTTTCAAGACGAGAAAGATGATCAGCGGCGAGATTTTCTGCTCCTCTTTTATCTCGGATTTCAATATCAAACTCTTGTAAGAGTAAGATCCAACGGATTAATCTTGGTTTAGCATCTTGTTTTGAAAATAGGTATCTAAGAGCAGAATGGTCGGTATAGACCACCGTTTTTGCTAGAACGAGATATGATCGAAATTTGTCAAAAGCAAAGACAATAGCAAGGAGTTCTTTTTCAGTAGTTGTATAGTTCGTTTGTGCTCCTTGTAACGTCTTACTAGCATAATATATAGGTTGAAATCGTTTTTCAATTATTTGTCCTAAAACGGCTCCCATTGCAAAATCACTTGCATCGCACATTAGTTCAAATGGTAGATTCCAATTTGGTGTTATCATGATCGGTGCATTAGTGAGTTTTTCTTTAAGAATATTAAAAGATTTGATACACTCATCTGAAAAGATGAATGGCGCATCCTTTTCTAGGAGTTTATTCATAGGAGTGGCAATTTTAGAAAAATCTTTTATAAAACGTCGGTAAAAACCGGCATGCCCTAGAAAACTCCTAACTCCTCTAACATTTGTGGGATGTGGAAGTTTAGCAATTACATCTACTTTAGCTCTATCCACTTCAATTCCTTCTTTTGAAATTTTATGTCCAAGAACGATGCCTTCTTTAACCATGAAATGGCATTTCTCCCAATTAATTACTAGATTTGATTTTTCGCATCTAATTAGCATTCGTTCCAGATTAACTAGACATGATTTAAATGTATCACCGAAGACTGAAAAGTCATCCATGAATACTTCCATGCATTCTTCTATCATGTCATGAAAAATCGCCATCATACACCTTTGAAAGGTTGCAGGGGCGTTGCAAAGTCCAAATGGCATGCGTTTGTAAGCAAAAGTACCATAAGGGCACGTGAATGTGGTTTTCTCTTGATCTTCGGGTGCTATTGGAATTTGAAAATATCCGGAAAATCCATCTAGAAAACAATAGTAACTATTTCCGGCTAATCTTTCCAACATTTGATCTATGAAAGGTAAGGGAAAGTGATCTTTTCTGGTGGCGTCATTTAATTTTCTATAATCAATACATACACGCCATCCTGTTACAGTCCTAGTAGGAATAAGCTCATTTTTCTCATTTGTAATGACAGTCATGCCACCCTTCTTAGGTACGCATTGAACTGGGCTTACCCATGGACTATCAGAGATTGGATATATCAAACCTGCATCTAGCAGTTTAATAATCTCTTTCTTAACTACATCTTGCATATTAGGATTTAGTCTTTGTTGGCGTTGCACATACGTTTTATGACCTTCTTCCATAAGGATTTTATGTGTGCAATATGAAGGACTTATTCCTTTAATATCATGAATCTTCCATGCAATGGCTGGTTTATGAGCTTTCAACACAGAAATGAGTTGTGATTTCTCATTTTCAGTAAGAGAAGACGATATTATTACAGGTAATTCAGATTCACCATGTAAATAAGCGTATTCCAAATGGTTTGGAAGTGGCTTTAACTCTAATTTCGGAGGTTCTTCTATCGATGATTTATATCGATATCTGTCTTCTTCTTTTAGCATTTGAATTTCTTCTGTTGTTGGTTCATATCCATTAGCTATAAGTGTAGCTAACATTTCAGCTTCATCAATTGGTTCATTACCTTCTCCTAAAGAACATTCTCCTGTTCCTTGTAATTCTGGAAATTCTTCTAATAATTATGCATGTGCATCTATAGTTTGAATATAATAACATGTATCATCTGCAGATTGTGGTTGTTGCATTGCTCTATCAACTGAAAAGGTAACACTCTCATCCTCTATACTTAGGGTCAATTTCTTACCGAACACGTCTATCATTGCTTTAGCCGTGTTTAAGAATGGTCTTCCTAATATGAGAGGAACTTGAGAATCTTCTTCCATGTCCAAAACAACAAAATCTACTGGAAATACTAAAGTACCAACTTTAACTAGCATGTTCTCCATTATCCCTCTAGGATATTTTATTGATCTATCGGCTAGTTGTATGCTTATTCTGGTTGGTTTCAATTCTCCAAGGTCTAGTTTAGCGTATAGTGAATACGGCATTAGATTTATACTAGCACCTAAGTCTGCCAATGCTTCTATTGAACTAAGACTACCCAGAAAACATGGAATTGTGAAACTTCCTGGATCAGATAGTTTTTCTGGTATCTTATTCAACAGCACTGCTGGACAATTAGCATTCATAGTAACAGCCGAGAGTTCTTCCATTTTCTTTCTATTTAAGATTAGATCTTTCAAGAATTTAGCATATCTTGGCATTCCTGAAATCACATCAATGAAAGGAAGATTTACATTTATCTGTTTAAACATATCCAAGAATTTGGATTGCTCGGCTTCAAGTTTCTCTTTCTTCATTTTACTCGGGTAAGGAAGTGGTGGTTGGTATGGTTTAACATAAGGTTTATCCTTAACTGTGTTATTTTCATTAACCTTTTCAACTACCGGTTCTTTTTCCTTATCTTGATCAGGTTGTGGTTCTTGTGGAGTAGGAATAGTTTCATCAGAAGTTACAGGTATTTCAGGTGGTTTAATTGTTGTACCACTTCTTGTGGTAATAGCTTTAGCTGTTTCATTCCGGGGGTTAGCATTTGTATCGCTAGGTAGACTTCCCGGTTTTCTTTCACCTATTAACCTTGCTAGGTTACTTACTTCTTGTTCCAGATTTTGAATAGAAGCTTGTTGATTTCTAAATGCTTGAGCATTTTGTTCATTGGTTTGTTTTTGAGATGTGAAAAACTGCGTTTGAGTTTCAACTAGCTTCGTCATCATATCTTCTAAATTCGGCTTTTTATCATCGGTTTGTTGTGGTGGTTTGTTTTGAAAATTAGGTCTTTGCTGATTGTAAGTATTATTGGATACTTGTTGATTGCTAGGACCTTGTTGGTTGTTGTATGGAATATTTCGGTTATAATTCTGGTTCTGATTGTAAATCGGTCTTGGCGGTTGATAATTATTCTGATAATTATTTCCAGGCCTTTGGTTTATGTATGAAATATTCTCTCTTTGTTCCATTGTTAATTCAATACTGAGACAATCTTTTGTCAAATGTGGTCCTCCACACTGCTCACAACTAATTCGTATTGAGTGAATATCTTTAGTCATCTTTTCCATTCGTCTCTCCACAGCATCTATCTTTGCGGAAATGGAATCTAAGTCATGGCTAGAATCGGCTCTAGCTGCTTTAGATGATCTAATGATGTCTTTTTCTTGGTGCCACTCATGTGAGTGGGAAGCAGTGTTATCAATAATTTTGTAAGCATCAGTTTCGGTTTTCTTCATAATAGAACCACCAGCTGCTATATCTATGTCTTTCCTTGTAGTGATGTCGCATCCTTGGTAGAATATTTATACTATTTGACAGGTGTCTAAACCATGTTGCGGACATCCTCTTAATAACTTTCCATATCTTGTCCACGCCTCATATAGAGTTTCATTTGGTTTCTGTGTAAACGTAACAATTTCTGCTTGAAGTCTTACGGCTTTAGATGCAGGAAAGAATTGTTTAAGAAATTTGTCAATTAAAACATCCCATGTATCAATCGCCCCTTCAGGTAACGATTCCAACCAATATTTGGCTTCTCCCTTTAAAGTCCAGGGAAATAACATGAGATATATATGTTCATCCTCCACTTCTCGGATTTTAAATAGTGTGCAGATCCTATTAAAGGTACGTAGATGTTCATTTGGATCTTCCTTCGGCGCACCACTAAATTGGCATTGATTAGTCACCATGTGTAGAATTTGTCCTTTGATTTCATAATCTGGCGCATTAATGTCTGGATGAGTAATTGCGTGACCTTGGCCAGTGCGTTTAGCTCTCATTCGGTCTTCCATACTTAAAGGTTCCAGATTCTCCATAATTGAATTTGTTGAATCGGTATCACTAGATGATTCTGATTTAATGGTTCGTTCCTCAACAATCTCTGTTTGAATGATTGGTGGCTCCGGAGGAAAGTTTAATGGTTCAGGATCTACGAACCGTTCCTGAATATTCTCCGGATTCTCAATTGTGAGGTCGGGTTCAAAAAATGGATTATCAGAAATTTGAACTGAAGTACTTGGTTGACTAGATGACGATTCTAAAGAAAAATCAACGGCGGTTATATTTGCTAAATGTCTTGATCTAGTTACAGGTGGTGAACATACAAAAGGTGATGAACGTCTTGCTCGGTGCATTCACTGAATATCCTATTAGTTTTTAAAAAGGAAAGAAAAATTATAATAAGTTATCCAATCAATAGACTTTTCTGATTTTGCCCACGTTTCGAATAGCCAAAAGATGCAGCAGAGGGGCAGGATTCGTTTGGTCTCAATATAATTGAGGACTGTTTGGCTCCAATAACCCGATCCACGTACAAATCCAACTATTACTACGAACCAGAAAATTTTGATGTCTATTAATTTAACCACTTAAAATAAATTTTCGTAATTTTAAGAAATTTAGATAAGAAGTAGAAAAAATTCTAAGTCCTAAAAACTAGAATGGCGAGAAATAAGAGAGAAAAAGAGTTCGTCGCAAAAGGTCGAAAAAGAAAAAAATGGTTGAAAAATAAAAGGTGACGGAAAAATAAAAGAAACTTATAAAAACTTAAAAATACTTGACTAACCTAACCTTATTACTACAACTAACTTAAAATTATAATCGCAAATTGATATTACTAATTGGAATGATAATTGGTACATAGTAAAAGTCGTCTAAAAATATTAAAGCTTACAGGAAAAACTAAATTCCAAATGGAAATAACTTAAAAAGAAACTAAAACTTAAAATGGCGTCGCAAAATTCTAAAGCACCTAAATCTTAGTCTAAAGAAAAAGCACTTAAGGAATTCTACGGCAAAGCCTAAAAATCTAGGAGTAAAAATAACTATAGCAAAAACTAAGTTTAAAATTAAATATGAGCTAAAAATACAAATATTACGCTACAACGATTAAAAAGGGACAAAATATAAAAATATACAAAAAGTTGTAAAAAGTACAATTTTTATAAAAATATTATTTTTATATTATTTATTTAATAAAACTATTAATTTTACAATTTAATAAAACTAATTTAACTAAAATATATAAATAAAAAGTAAAAGTAAAAATAAAACTAATAATAATAATAATAATAATAATTAGGGTTAAATAATAATTATAATTAATAATAACCCGTAATTAATGCTGGATTAGGGTTTTTTGTCGCCTGTCAGAAAGGCTCCGCGAGTTGCGGCAATTAAAGCATCAAACCCCGCGAGTCGCGGGGTTCCAGAATTCAGCTGACAGGTTTGAAATTTTACGCGTTTTTATATTTTTTTATTTTTTTTTTATTTTCTGTTTTCTGTTTTTTTTAATTAAATAAAAGATATTAAAACTTATATTTTTATAAACTAAAATAAAAATAAAGAAACTTATAAAACTTAAATATTTAACAAAATCTTAAAGATTTCCCCGGCAGCGGCGCCAAAAATACTTGATGTTATGCGAGGTGTATACAAAATAGTTTATATTTTACTAGGAAAAACTATTAAATATGATACAATTTTACACAAGATATTTATTTATTTATAGAATGGATATACTTAAACTTTGCTACAACACTTATAGGCAGTGTACCTAATCGTAAAGTAGTGTAGTTTTTAGTAAGTCCGGTTCGTTCCACAGGGAAATCTTTAAACAAAGCTCAACGCTATATTAGTTTACTTTTATAAAAATACAAATATATATATAAGTAATATTATTATTATAAAAGGGGGGTTTTTACCGTTTAATGACCGGTTTGTCGATTTTAAGACTTTAGTCGCAGTTAAAACCTAATGTAAAATATAAAATAAATACAAGACTTAAATTAAAGCGTAAAGTAAATAACGATAATGAAATTGCGAATAATAAAAGTGCGATAAAATAAACTTGCGATAATTAAAAAGTACGATAATTAAAAGTGCGATTAAATAACAATAAATAAAAGTGCGATAATTAGAAGTGCAATTAAATATAAAATAAAGGAAATTAAATATGAAATAAAAGAATTATGCTTATTTAAACTTCCGTAATCATGATGTTTGACGTGTTGATTTTAGTTTTATGCCCATGGGTTAATTGTCCTTTGTCCTGGATTATTTAATATGTCCGTCTGGTTTTTGTCCATAACAGTCCATCAGTCATAAATATAAAGTGCGAGTGTCCTCGTCAAATTATTATTATACCCGAAGTTAAATCTTCCAACTAATTGGGGATTCGAATTGTAACAAGGTTTTAATACTTTGTTTAATGAATACACCAGGTTATCGACTGCGTGTAAACCAAGGTTTTACTACTTTGTTAACAATTACACCAATTACCCTTGAATATAATTTCACCCCTGTTTTAATTATTCTAGTGGCTATTAATTCATTCCCGTGTCCGGTTAAATGAACGTTTATTTTTTACATATAAATACCCCGCCCATCGTGTCCGATCGAGTGTATACGGTAATTTATAGGGACGCCCAATTGTAAATCTTTATATTAACATTAACAAACTATCATTTAGTTAAACAAATATAAAGCCCATTAATAGCCCATAGTCTAATTTCCACAAGTGTCGTTCTTTTATCCAAACCCCAATTATGGTACAAAGCCCAATTACCCAATTTTAGTAATTAGCCCAACATCATGATTACTTCGTTTTAAATAAGCATAATAATAACTTAGCTACGAGATATTAATATAAAAAGGTTGAACATAACTTACAATTATTAAAAATAGCGTAGCGTTACACGGACAGAATTTCGACTTACACCCTTACAACATTCGCTAACATACCCTTATTATTAGAATTAAAATTAAAATTAAAATATAAATTATATATATATATATAAATTTTACTTATGATAAGAGAAGAAAAAGATATTGAAAAATGATCAGAATTCGGTTTGCTTTATAGCCAGAGTTGAAATTTGGGGCTCCGCGACTCGCGGTGAAAACCTCTTCAAACTCCGCGAGTCGCGGAGGTTACTTTTACAGCTCAGTCCTTGGAGTTTTTCTCTGCCGACGGTTTTTTATTTATAAATATAATATATATATAATTAATATAATTAATTATATATTATATTATATTTATATACCTAGTTAACTTGTAATTTTTAGTCCGTTGCGTCGAGCGTTAAGAGTTGACTCTAGTCCCGGTTCCGGATTTTCGAACGTCCTTGCGTACAATTTTATATTTTGTACTTTGCGTTTTGAATCTTGTACTCTTGTAATTTCGAGACGTTTCTTATCAATAATTGGAACCTTTTTGATTGTCTTTTGTACTTTTGAGCTTTTTGGTCGTTTGCGTCTTCAATTCGTCGAATCTGTCTTTTGTCTTCACCTTTTATTATTTAAACGAATATCACTTGTAAATAGAACAATTGCAACTAAAAGCTTGTCTTTCTTGAGGAATAATGCTATGAAATATATGTTCGTTTTTAGCATTATCAACAGGGCCGTGGAAGAGTTTTCAATATTAATGCGGTAGAAGCACAGGAAGACCCGGAGCTTGTTACAGGTACGTTTCTTATTGACAATAAATCTGCTTATGTTTTATTTGATTTGGGTGTAGATAGAAGCTATATGAGTAGAGATTTTTGTGCTAAATTAAATTGCCCATTGACGCCTTTGGATAATAAATTTTTACTCGAATTAACAAACGGTAAATTAATTTCAGCAGAATATATGTCGGGATAGAGAAATTAAACTGGGGGATGAAATGTTTAAGATTGATTTAATACCAGTCGAGTTATGGATTTTTGATGTAATAATTGGCACGGACTGGTTGAAAAAGGTGAGAGCAGAGGTTGTTTGTTACAAAAATGCGATTCACATTATGCGTGAAAAAGGAAAACCTTTAATGGTGTACGGAGAAAAGAACAACGCAAAATTAAATCTTATTAGTAGTTTGAAGGCGTAAAAACTAATAAGAAAAGGTTGTTACGTTATTTTAGCACACATCGAGGAAGTTAAACCTGAAGAAAAGAACATCAGTGATGTTCCCGTCGTAAAAGAATTTCCCGATGTATGTCCGAAAGAATTACCGGGATTACCCCCACATCGATCCGTTGAATTTAAAAAAGACCTTGTACCAGGAGCTGCACCAATAGCTCGTGCTCCATACAGACTCGCACCCAGTGAAATGAAAGAATTACAAAATCAGTTACAGGAACTTTTAGAGCGTGGTTTCATTCGACCAAGTACATCACCATGGGGAGATCCTGTTCTGTTTGTCAAGAAGAAAGATGGTATATTCAGGTTGTGTATCGACTACTGAGAGTTGAACAAACTTACCATCAAGAACCGTTACCCATTACCGAGAATTGACGACTTAATTGATCAACTACAAGGCTCGTCGGTTTATTCGAAGATCGATTTACGTTCTGGACATCACCAAATGCGGGTGAAGGAGGATGACATTCCGAAGACTGCTTTTAAGACACGTTACGGTCATTACGAGTTTATGGTTATGCCGTTTGGATTGACTAACGCACCAGCTGTGTTCATGGATCTCATGAACCGAGCGTGTGGGCCATATCTTGACAAGTTTGTCATAGTTTTCATCGATGACATACTTATTTACTCGAAGAATGATCAAGAGCACGAAGAACATTTGAGAAAAGTACTAGAGTTCCTGAGAAAAGAAAAACTGTACGCTAAGTTTTCAAAGTGTGCATTTTGGTTGGAAGAAGTTCAATTCCTCGGTCACATAGTGAACAAAGAAGGTATTCAGGTGGATCCAGCAAAGATTGAAACCGTTGAAAAGTGGGAAACCCCGAAAACTCCGAAACACATACGCCAATTATTAGGGCTGGCTGGTTATTACAGGAGATTCATCCAATATTTTTCCAAAATAGCAAAACCCTTGACTGCATTAACGCATAAAGGAAAGAAATTTGAATGGAAGGATGAACAAGAGAAAGCGTTTCAATTGTTAAAGAAAAAGTTAACTACGGCACCTATATTATCATTACCTGAAGGGAATGATGATTTTGTGATATATTGTGATGCCTCAAAGCAAGGTCTCGGTTGTGTATTAATGCAACGAACGAAGGTAATTGCTTATGCGTCTAGACAATTGATGATTCATGAGCAGAATTATACGACGTATGATTTAGAATTAGGCACGGTTGTTTTTGCATTAAAGACTTGGAGGCACTACTTATATGGGGTCAAAAGATTATATATACCGACCACAAAAGTCTTCAACACATATTTAATCAGAAACAACTGAACATGAGGCAGCGCAGGTGGATTGAATTATTGAATGATTACGACTTTGAGATTCGTTACCACCCGGGGAAGACAAATGTGGTAGCCGACGCCTTGAGCAAAAAAGATAGAGAACCCATTCGAGTAAAAGCTATGAATATTCGGGAAGACAGAGAACCCATTTGAGTAAAAGCTATGAACCCAAAGGATCGGAGAAACATCTTAATATTCAGGAAGACGGAACCCGGTATAGGGCTGAAAGAATTTGGGTACCAAAATTTGGAGATATGAGAGAAATGGTACTTAGAGAAGCTCATAAAACCAGATACTCAATGCATCCTGGAGCGGGGAAGATGTACAAGGATCTCAAGAAACATTTTTGGTGGCCGAGTATGAAAGCCGATGTTGCTAAATACGTAGGAGAATGTTTGACATGTTCTAAGGTCAAAGCTGAGCATCAGAAACCATCAGGTCTACTTCAACAACCCGAAATCCCGGAATGGAAATGGGAAAACATTACCATGGATTTCATCACTAAATTGCCAAGGACTGCAAGTGGTTTTGATACTATTTGGGTAATAGTTGATCGTCTCACCAAATCAACACATTTCCTACCAATAAGAGAAGATGACAAGATGGAGAAATTAGCGTGACTGTATTTGAAGGAAGTCATCTCCAGACATGGAATACCAATCTCTATTATCTCTGATAAGGATGGCAGATTTATTTTAAGATTCTGGCAGACATTACAGCAAGCATTAGGAACTTGTCTAGACATGAGTACTGTCTATCATCCATAAACTGATAGGCAGAGTGAAAGGATGATACAAATGCTTGAAGACATGCTACGAGCATGTGTTATTGATTTCGGAAACAGTTGGGATCGACACCTACCGTTAGCAGAATTTTCCTACAACAACAGCTACCATTCAAGCATTGAGATGGCGCCGTTTGAAGCACTTTATGGTAGAAAGTGCAGGTCTCCGATTTGTTGGAGTGAAGTGGGGGATAGACAGATTATGGGTCCGGAGATAATACAAGAAACTACCGAGAAGATCATCCAAATTCAACAACGGTTGAAAACCGCCCAAAGTCGACAAAAGAGCTACGCTGACATTAAAAGAAAAGATATAGAATTTGAAATTAGAAAGATGGTCATGCTTAAAGTTGCACCTTAGAAAGGCGTTGTTTGATTTGGTAAACGAGGGAAATTAAATCCAAGGTATATTGGACCATTCAAGATTATTAATCGTGTCAGACCAGTAGCTTACCGACTTGAGTTACCTCAATAACTCGCGGCTGTACATAACACTTTCCACGTCTCGAATTTGAAGAAATGTTTTGCTAAAGAAGATCTCACTATTCCATTAGATAAAATCCAAATCATCGAAAAACTTCAATTCATCGAAGAACCCGTCGAAATAATGGATCGTGAGGTTAAAAGACTTAAGCAAAACAAGATACCAATTGTTAAGGTTCGATGGAATGCTTGTAGAGGACCCGAGTTCACCTGGGAACGAGAAGATCAGATGAAGAAGAAATACCCGCACTTATTTCCAGAAGATACGTCAACACCTCCAACTGCTTAAATTTTCGGGATGAAATTTATTTAACGGGTAGGTACTGTAGTGACCCAAACTTTTCCATGTTTATATATATTAAATGAAATTGTTATTTACATGATTAAGTGTTTCCAACATTTTAAGCAATCAAACTTGTTAAGACTTGATTAATTGAAATAGGTTTCATATAGACATTTGACCACCCAAGTTGACCGGCGATTCACGAACGTTAAAACTTGTAAAAACTATATGATGACATATATATATATATATACACACACACACATATATATATATACACATACATATATATATACATATATATATATAAATACATATATATATACATATATATATATATACACATACATATATATATACATATATATATATACATATATATATATACATATATATATATACATAAATATATATATACATATATATATATATACATATATATATATATATATATATATATATATATATATATATATATATATATATATATATATATATATATATATATATATATATATATATATATATATATATATATATATATATATATATATATATATAGTTAACATGATAGTATGATAAGTAAGTATCTCACTAGGTATATTAACAATGAGTGTTATACATAAAAATGAGTTTATTGAATTAAGAAACTCGAAACGATATATATAACGATTATCGTTATAACAACGTCTTACAAATTACCTATGAATCATAATTATATATTGCTACAATATGATAAACATGATAAATGATAAGTAAACATATCATTAAGTCTATTAACAATGAACTACTTATGTAAAAACAAGACTACTAACTTAAGGATTTCGAAACGTGACATATATGTAACGATTATCATTGTAACGACATTTAAATGTATATATATATATCATATTAAGATATATTAATACATCATAATATCGTGATAATGTAATAATTTAACATCTCATTAGATATAATAAACCATGGGTTAATAACATTTAACAAGATTGTTAACTTAAAGGTTTCAAAACAACACTTACATGTAACGACTAACGATGACTTAACGACTCAGTTAAAATGTATATACATGTAGTGTTTAAATATGTATTCATACACTTTTGAAAGACTTCAAGACACTTATCAAAGTACTTCTACTTAACAAAAATGTTTACAATTACATCCTCGTTCATTTTCATCAACAATTCTACTCGTATGCACCCGTATTCGTACTCGTACAATACCTAGCTTCTAAATGTATGCACTATTGGTATATACCCTCCAATGATCAGCTCTTAGCAGCCTATGTGAGTCACCTAACCATGTGGAAACCATCATTTGGCAACTAGCATGAATGATTACACAAAATTACAAACTAGTGTGACCTTATATTGAGTACCTACATCACATTTTCAATCATCACCATAAACACTTTCATTTTTCAATTTTTATGCATCAAACTAAACTCTCTCAAGTGTTCTTCCATTGTTTCAAGTGTTCTTCATCATCTTCATCAAAATCTAGTTCATAAATCCATACATAAACCAAGTTACAAAACAACTACTCAAGAACACACCAACAACACTTCCAAGTTTGCTAGCTTACTTTCAATCTTGCAAATCCATTTCAAGTGATCATACAATCTCAAGAAATCTTACCTATTTACAGTAAGATATCTTTCTAATTCAAGGTAATACTCATACTCAAACTTTGATTCAATTTCTATAACTATAACAATCTTATTTCGAGTGGAAATCTTACTTGAACTTGTTTTCGTGTCATGATTTTGCTTCAAGAACTTTCAAGCCATCCAAGGATCCTTTGAAGCTAGATCTATTTTTCTCATTTCCAGTAGGTTTATCCACAAAATCTGAGGTAGTAATGATGTTCATAACATTATTCGATTCATATATATAAAACTACCTTATTCGAAGTTATAAACTTGTAATCACTAGAACATAGTTTAGTTAATTCTAAACTTGTTCGCAAACACAAGTTAATCCTTCTAACTTGACCTTTAAAATCAACTAAACACATGTTCTATATCTATATGATATGCTAACTTAATGATTTAAAACCTGAAAGCACGAAAAACACCATAAAACCGGATATACGCCGTCGTAGTAACACCGCGGGCTGTTTTGGGTTAGTTAATTAAAAACTATGATAAACTTTGATTTAAAAGTTGTTCTTCTGGGAAAATGATTTTTATTATGAACATGAATCTATATCCAAAAATCATGGTTAAACTCAAAGTGGAAGTATGTTTTCCAAAATGGTCATCTAGACGTCGTTCTTTCGACTGAAATGACTACCTTTACAAAAATGACTTATAATCTGTATTTCTGACTATAAACTTAAACTTTTTATGTTTAGATTCATAAACTTAAGTTCAATATGAATCCATAGCAACTTGAATCACTCAAAACGGATTTAAAACGAAGAAGTTATGGGTAAAACAAGATTGGATAATTTTGCTTGTTGTAGCTACGTGAAAATTGGTAACAAATCTATATTAATCATATCTTAGCTAACTTATATTGTATTATACATGTATTCTAATATATTATGTAATCTTGGAATACCATAGACACGTATGCAAATGTTTGACATATCATATCGAACCATGTATATATACTATTTGGAACAACCATAGACACTCTATATGCAATAATGTTTGAGTTAGCTATACAGAGTTGAGGTTGATTCCAAAAAAATATATACTTTGAGTTGTGATCTAGCCTGAGACGTGTATACACTGGGTCGTGGATTGATTCAAGATAATGTATATCAATTTATTTCTGTACATCTAACTATGGACAACTAGTTGTAGGTTACTAACGACGACAACTGACTTAATAAACTTAAAACATTAAAGCGTATTAAAAATGTTGTTAATATATTTTGAACATATTTTAATATATATGTACATATTTGTTATAGGTTCGTGAATCGACCAGTGGCCAAGTCTTACTTCCCGACGAAGTAAAAATCTATGAAAGTGAGTTATAGTCCCACTTTTAAAAATCTAATATTTTGGGATGAGAATACATGTGGTTTTATAAATGTTTTACGAAATAGACACAAGTAAGTGAAACTACATTATATGGGTGAATGATCGAAGCCGAATATGCCCTTTTTGCTTGGTAGCCTAAGAATTAGTAAACCGATCTACTAATTGACGCGAATCCTAAAGATAGATCTATTGGGCCTAATGAACCCCATCCAAAGTACCGGATGCTTTAGTACTTCGAATTCGTTTTTATCATGTCTGAAGGATTTCCCAGAATGATTGGGGATATTCTTATATGCATCTTGTTAATATTGGTTACCAGGTGTTCACCATATGAATGAATTTTATCTCTATGTATGGGATGTATATTGAAATATGAAATCTTGTGGTCTATTATTACAATTTGATAAATATATAGGTCAAACCTATAACTCACCAACATTTTTATTGACGTTTAAAGCATGTTTATTCTCAGGTGATTATTAAGAGCTTCCGCTATTGCATGCTAAAATATGGACAAGATTTGGTGTCAGCATGCTTGTATAATATTGTTTAAAACTGCATTCGAGATTTACTTTGTTGTAACATATTAATATTGTAAACCAATATATATTCGTAGTGTGTAAGTGTGATATTTTTAGATTATCATTTCTGGATAATCTAGGTGGTGTCTTTTTAACCTTGTCGATAAAATAAAAGTTATGGTTTATTTTAACAAAGAATGCAGTCTTTGAAAAACGTCTCATATAGAGGTCAAAAACTCGCAACGAAATCAATTAATATGGAACGTTTATAATCAATATAAACGGGACATTTCACAATATCAGTGGAAGTGTTTGATTTGTCGTGAGGGCAGGTAAGGATAAATGTGCGGTATTATTCTTATCTGTATGGCTGTACATACTACTAGTCAGATTCGTGATATCCCCTTCTGATGGATGTTGGGAAACAACCGGAGTTGTCGCCGATGAAGATTCTTTCGAATCACCCGCCTTCATGACTTTAGTCTCATAGGCCTCTGACAGAATAGCAGAACTGCCCGTCGGTTTAGTTCTCGCAGAGATATTGCTATCTCCGACTCCTGATGTCATTGACTTACCATGAGGTGGCACATCTCTTTCAGTTAAAGACTCATTCCCCAAACCCTGAGATTTAGAATCCAGAGAAAAAGTGGTTTGAATCAATGGAACAATTTTTTGAACCAAAGGAACAGTCTGCTGGAAGTCTGATAAATATCCCGAAGGATTGTCATGTTGACTCGTTTACATGGGACGTGGCATATCTTCCTCATCAAGATAAGCCGGACTTCCAGACCCTGTTGTACGTTGAGGCACAAGAGGATTTCCAGCCGATACGCAGGGTACCTTTTCAAGATTTTTCGGCTCCCCTTCGGCCATTCTGACTTCAATGATTGAGTTTCCTCAATCGATTGAGTCAATGCAAACTTTACTGCAGAGGAAGACTTTACTTCCTTAGATGCTAGAGCATCTTACTGGGTAGCATTTATTGTTAAGTCCTGTTTAGATTGGATGAGCTGATTGATCTTTTTACCATCCATGCGTTTAGCTCTCTTTCCTACCAAAGCTTGCACTTCATTTAGTGTAGGGCTTACTGTTATTATTAGATGTGATACAGATATGGGTGAAGGTGACCGAATAGGCTCTAGGTCTTGGTCCGTATCACCAATGGTTGGAGTAACTGTTTGGCGTACGATAGGAGTCGTAGTCCTAGATCTAGTTACTCGTAGGGTTGGCGGAGTCTGAATCATCTCACCGGGCATATATCGTATTATCATAGGAGAATGTTCTGGAGATGATTCAGTTGCTGATGAATCGGTGTCACTACTCTCAGGTGTAGTTGATAGGGTAGGTTCAATCCTAAGAGGACTAGGTTCCCTGATCCTCACGGGTTGAGCTTGTTATGCTACCCTAGGGCGTTTGAGGTTTATCCTGAGTGGGGGATTAGCTGGCCCGGGTGGTTGTACTACAGGTTCTTCTACAACCTCTGGGGCTGGAACCGCGGCTGGTTCAACTTGTGCTTGTTGTACCAGGCTCGGAAGAGGAATTCCTACAGCCTCAAAGTAAGAATGCATTCGAGCGTCTTGGGGTTCAGCTAGCCTCACAAGCTAACTTGGGATTGGCGCAGTGAATTGATTATCAGAAGTCACCAAGGTATTCATCTTTAACTCCCCAAATCTCTTCATCTGTAATCCATGTGTACCTGGTACAAAAATATTTGCATTTCTGCAAGCAGTTATAGCATCATGGATAAAGATATAGAAAAACCTTTCATAAGGGATGTAGGAACCCCTTGGTTTGTCTACTTGTGCTTGAACCAAATCCCACAAGAGTTCTGTATAATTCGGAGTTTCCACTCTTGTGAACGAGTAGAACAGCTTGAGCATTGGCATAGTTAAGCTGTCGGATCCACTCCTTGTCATTAGCAAGCATCTGTTGATGATTGAGAATATCACATACCACCGAGAGTGCAAGTACTTCTTTTGAAACTTAGCAGGTGGAACATTGGTAGCTCCAGTATAACCAAGCTGGAAGATTGAGCTCATCATCTGCTGAGTAACAGGAAAAGTAAGAGCATTATGTACAAGAGGAAGCTGAAAGATCCTCCTGAAGTCAGCTTTGGTGATACTCCTGAATCCTTGTACCCCTCTCAGCTCAAATTCAAATTTAGCTTGTTCTCCCTGTGGATTGGCAGCTGTAGGTTGTGTAGCCTCCACAAACCTTATTGTTTTATTAAGAAGCTCTAAGTCTGTGACTGGCACACTAACTGTTGAGCTTAGAGCAGGCCATAAAGTATACCTCTCTAGAATAGCAGTACAGTAATTGCAAGGGATGTTGGTTTCAGAATTGATGAAGTGATTGTTCACCATTTAGTTGTATGAATAAGAAATAGAAGACCACAAGATGTTATCATAAAGCACATATCTCTATTCTTATTTCCTTTGAAAACCTTTGTATTTTTTTTCCAGATTTTATTAATTTTTATGATTTTTCTAAGTTATAAAATCATTTATTCCAAATATGTACCAACATTTGACAAACATGATATACATACGATATTCATCACATTACACCCTATCATGTAATATCAAATATATAACACAAAGAATCAGAACAACACTTAGTCAATTTTTCAACACATTCCAAGCAGATTCGGTATTCATGAAAACTTTTAGATTCGTTAACCAAATAAGCTTGAGTTTTTCAATTCAAAGATTTGGAATAAAACATGTTTTGTATTTCAAGACAAGAATCAAATTATTTCAAAGTTCCAAATAGCAGACTCAGTATCAAGCTAAGAACAGATTCGGTATCTTCAAAATTTACAGATAATCACTCAAACATGCATATTCAGTCTCATATCATGAAAAATCATAACCATAATCAATTAACATCTCAATTAATGCAGGAAAACATGTCAATCAATTGAACAAAATCAGTACTGTAGCAAGAACACATTCGGTATGTACAGAATCCATCAATAAATCAATTAATCATGTAATCAGACTCGGTCAATTGATAGATCAATCAACTTAACACAGATTAAACCAGATTTCATGTCAATCAACCTAATTATTTGAATTTAATCAAAGATTTAAAAATTCAGACTTCAGATTCGGTATAATCAACAATTTCAAAATTAAATGTCATAATCTTGTTTTTATTGATCTTTTCTGGTTAATAATCATGTATTTATCTCAGATCTACAACATGTGAAACTTAAATTTGATGAAAACAAATAAATACCAAATTTGACAGTGAAACACAGTTTTGTTTCTTGGATGAACAACCAACTAACCTATTCCCCAATATCTGAATTGATCCAGATGTGCTTTTTCTATCAACATGGCAACCGCTATGATCCGCATCAGTATAAGCAGTGAGATTGAAATCAGATCCATGTGGATACCAGATTCCAAGATTAGGAGTACCTTTCAGGTATTGAAAAATCCTAACCACCGCTTTGGAGTGGGATTTCTTAGGGTTTGACTGAAAGCGGGCACAGATAGTTACAGCGAGTGTAATGTCTGGTCTACTTGCAGTTAGATACATTAAAGAGCCAACCATGCTTCGATAAAGCGTAACATCAAAAGGTTCCCCATTAGCATCAGCATCCAGTAATGTCCTCATTGGGGTTGTCATTGGTTTTAAAAGCAGTCATTTTAAAACGTTTTAGCATATCATTGATATACTTTGTTTGACTGATAAAAATCCAGTTTGGTAATTGTTTTACTTGTAGCCCCAAGAAGAAATTAAGTTGGTCAAGCATGCTCATTTCGAATTTATTGGACATAAGGTCACCAAATTCTTTGCATAGGGCCGGGGACGTGGAACCAAAAATAATATCAACAACATAAATTTGAACCAAGACAATGTGACCGTGGTTTTTACGGATGAAGAGCGTTGTATCAATTGTTCCACGAGAGAAGCCATTATCCATCAAGTACTTTGTTAAGGTCTCGTACCATGCACGCGGTGCTTGCTTCAGACCATAGAAAGCTTTCTCCAAGTAGTAAACGTGGTTTGGATGAATGGGATCGACAAAGCCTTCTGGTTGATCAACAAAACTTCCTCTTGAAGATGACCATTCAGAAAAGTAGTTTTGACATCTATTTGAAACACCGTGAACTTCATATGAGAAGCAAAATGCAAGGAAAAGACGAATAGCCTTAATCTTAGCAACCGGAGCAAATGTTTCGTCATAATCAATACCCTCTTGTTGTCGATATCCCTTGGACATAAGACGTGCCTTGTTTCTAACCACAATTCCATTAGAATCCTTCTTGTTCTTGAAAATCCACTTAACCCCTATTGATCATTGACCCGTTGGTCTTGGAACTAATCGCCATACTTTCAAAGGATCAAACTGATTGATCTCCTCTTGCATTGCTACCACCCAGTTCAGATCTAATAAGGCTTGAGTAACCGTTGTTGGTTCAATCTTACTAAGAAAGGTAGTATACAGACACATATTCCGAGTAGCCATTCGAGTTGAAACTGGAGCAGATGCATCACCAATGATCAGATCAATTGGATGACTTTTAGTCCATCGGTTGTGATGTGGAAGAGGTTGTACATCAGTGGTATCCACTGAAACATCAACCATTGTTGACGTTGAGCCTTGGTCTGCTTGTGCTGATGTAACACTTTCTAATGGATTCATTTGAGTATCTGGAGAAACAACTGGAGTTGTATCAACGAATGAATCTTGAATTGGTTCAAGATTATCAACAGTAGGAGGTGGGAGGGAGGATGAAGAAGCAACAGGTGAATCAGTTGGTGTTGAATCTTCATCAAAGAGACTTGGTTGAGTCTCCACAGTAGTTGACTGTGATGGCGTAACCGGTACGACTTGAAAGAAAATTGAATTATGAGCGGAACACCTTTCTTCAAGAAAATTGAATTATGCGCGGAAGAAGTAGTAGCCAGGTTAGGATCGAGTCTTGAACCGAATTGTTCAAAAGCCATTCCCGAAAATTCATCGAACTTGATATTGATGCTCTCCTTGATTGTCTTTGTCCGTTTGTGATAGACACGATAAGCAACTTTGTTTGAGGAATAACCGAGAAATATGGCCAGATCGCCATGAGGATCAAACTTTCCGAGGCTGTCAAAATCGTTAAGCACATAGCATATACAACCAAAAATACGGAAATATTTGACATTCGGGCATCTACCATATAATAACTCATAAGGATTTTTGTCAAAACGTTTATTAACGATACAACGATTTTGGGTATAGCATGCAGTTGAAATGGCCTCCCCCCACATTTTTGGAGGTAGTTTGGAGTAGGCAAGAATCGTTCGAGCTGCCTCACACAATGTACGATTACGTCGTTCGACTACTCCATTCTGTTGAGGGGTTCGTGCAGTAGAGAACTAATGTTCAATGCCTTGGTCTTTCAAATAACTATCAAGCAGGTCATTCTTAAATTCCATCCCATTATCAGTTAGGATGCTCTTAACATGTTTGTTAAAGGAGCGTTGAGTCTTTTTGATGAACTCAATGATAATGGCGGGGGTTTCAGATTGGTCCTCAAAAGAAAAATCCATGTAAATTGTGTATAGTCATCTACAATGACAAGCACATGTTTCTGGCCACCGAGGTTAGAAATTCTCATGGGTCCACATAAGTCCATATGCAATAATTGCAAAGACGATGAAGTACTGGGGTTTTGCTTAAGCGGATGATTGGTCCGTTTCAGCTTACCCATCGCACATGATGGACACACATGATGCTTATCATACTGAAAGCTAGGAATACCATCAACATATGAGACCCGTTTGATTGTTATGCAATTTTTCACATAATCTCTATATCCCGTTTTCGCTGCAATCTCATCATTTCTGAATGTAACCGTTCCTAGGAATTTGTCAACGAAATTGACAAGCAAGGATATATCGCCCGTCATGTGTCGAGAGCAACCGAAATCGATATACCAAACACAGATGTCAAAACCCTGTAAATGTTAATTTCTTAGAGTTTAGGTACCCAAAGTTTCTTGGGTCCTCTACGGTTAGTACCAACAATAAACTTTGGATCAACAATGAGATAATCACGTACATCATCATGCAATTTAGACAATAAAGCATCATTTAAAACCACATTACTTGAAGCATTGCACACAATATCAAGTTTTACATCATTATCAGAAGTCTTAACACACAACTTATGCCATGTAGATGTTTTGTTCACGGAAGAAAATTGAAATACATGTGATGACTTCCTAGGTCGACTAGTAAATTTCTTTGGTTTGTTTACTACTTTCTTAGTCGTTGACTTAGGAACCCATGCAGACTTGTAAGTTAAGTTTGAATTATGACCTGTGACACAGAAAACACCTCTGTTAGTTAGACGTCCAAACTTTTCAGTTGACACATAAGATTATTGACTTTGCAAAATTTCCAATTTGATTTTACGTTCCTTTGCACCATACTCACTCAAATCAGGTTTAGGACTTGTGTGTTGTTTAGACTTGACTGATTTCTGTCTTTGATTTATTTGACATTGGAATCATAGGAATCTTTTTGATTGACACAGAACCATTATGAGAATGAACTTTCTGAACAACAAATTGCGTTGCATGTACAACTTTTGAAACACATTTAACAAATTGAGAACGTAGAGGATTTTTAAGAATAGTAATGGGTTTTGCGTTCTTAGATGTTGTTGTCTCCTTCCTTTTCTTAGTAATCCCACCAACACATTCAGACACATTGGTTTCAACAGAAGATGGTTGCTTAAGTGTGTTAGCCTGTTTCAGTTGAATTATCTTTTGTTTTAAGCTTTTAATCTCAAGACATAATTCCTCAGAAGAAACTATCACTTCACCTTCCTTAAAATCATAAGTACATTCTTTCTTAGGAAGTGGAGGAAATTTATCACACTGAGCAAGCATTTGTTCTAATGATTGACACTTAAGTTGCAAATCAACATTTTCCTTTTCCAGTATAGCTACTATACGTTTCAAGTTTCGTACAGCAGGTATGTTTGCATAAAATTCATTCATATGATCAATTGTTACATTAAAGTCTATCAAATTTTCAACAGGTGGTTCTTCTCGAGGTTTTACCTTTACATCTAAAGAAGTTTGACCTAGGGATTCTGTCTCAAAGAAGACAGTTAGTTCATGTGCTAGGTCTTCACAGAAAACATCATCAGAACATGCAGGTAAGGCCGGTAGAATTAGTTTCATATCAAAAGTTGGTTCATCAAACACCTCATCTATGGTAATAATGCTAGAACTAGGTTTGTTAAACACTTCATTCTCAAGCATTAAAATGTATTTCTCTAGCATGAGCGTAGGGATATAAATCAGTCTACGCTTAGGCACATAATTATCACGTTGCATATTCTTTTCAGTTTCAACAAGTTCCTTCAAGAAATCAGGATTTGTTTTACCCATTTTAGCATTGATTTTCTCATACATTAAGCTAATTTGATGGTATTTTCTAGATTTGTGATTAACAATAATATCATCAAAATCAGCATCAGAAGCATGCACAAAATGAGATGGTAAACCAGCATGAAAGTAATCAGAAAGATATAATCCTGGAATCTTTTTGGAAGCATCATCTAAAATCTTAGGATCTTCATAACCCAACCCCCACTTTTCACCATGAATTGTTTTTGGTCTATTCATGAAAATTGTTTGTTTTGAAAGTTCCATATCAATGATAGCTTTAGATTGCTCTGTACGATAGAGTTTTTCCTCATATCGAGTAATCTGAGCTTTCATTTGAAGAGACTCTTTTGACAATGAAGAAATTTCAGTATTCTTCTCAATTATGGTGTTTTCCAATTGAATAATTTTCTTGTTTAGCTTTGAAAGTGTGGGTTCATGTTGATTTTTCAAATCAGAAAGATCATTTTCTAAGAATTAAACTTTTTCCGCAAGTCGTTCCGATTTTAGACGATAATCAGTCCTTTCGACTTTAATCTGATGAATTGTCTTTTTAAGATCTTCCAACTCAGTTTCTGTATAGCTGAGTTGGACTTTCAATCTTTGAAACTTCAATTGTAATTTAGATGAAGAAGGTTTGGTCTCATTTAGTTTGATTTTATCTTTCAAAACCTTATTTTCAGATTTTAAACCTTTAACTTCTTTTGACATTGAGACCAAGTTCTTCATCAGGTTTATTTTGCATTTTGATAAAATTAGTTGAGATTTCATGTGATTGTACCTCATCATCATCAGATGTTGAGTCACAATTCTCCATTGCTCCCTTTGCTTTGATGAGTTTGGTCACCTTGCAAATATTTGCATGTTCCACCTCTGAATCTGAATCATCAGTCCAGTTAAACCAAGTATCATCAACCAGTTTCAGCTCTCCTCCAGTTTCCACAATCTTTGCCATCAACATTTTCTTCTTATAGTAAGCTGCATCCTTTTTCTTAGGAATCTTGCACTCACGAGAGTAATAACCAGCTTTGCCACAATTGAAACAGATTGAATCATCCTTCTTAGAATCATCAGCACGTTGTTGTTTTGATTGGTCTGGTTTCTTGTAGTAAGAGGATAAAGATGAGTTCTTGCGTTGATTACTTGATTTGCCTTGGAACTTGTGTTTGTTCAAGGCTTTGGTGAACATGGCTGTCATCTTAACTAATTTAAGGTGAGAATCATCAACATCAGAAAGATTCAACTCTTCAGAATCAGTTGATTCTTCAACAAGCACTTTCTTTGATAAGCTTTTGGAAGTAGAAAATGATTTGCTCTTCTTTATAGCAATGAGAGCAAGAGGATCACTTAGAGATGACTCTTTCCTTCTCTCTTGAAGTTTAGACACCTCTGGTTGATAATGCATAAGAACTCCAACAAGCTCATGAATAGTCATCTTATCAATCTCTTTGGTAGATCGAACAATGGTTCCATAAGGAAGCCAATCATCATTGCGCTTTTTGAGGAACTTCATGTTGACTTCAGCATTCACTTTTATGATCTTGCACCTTTTTAACTCATTCAGAACACCATTGAAATGACAATAGGTATCCTTGAGTTGTTCTTCGGGTTCCTGCTTGAAATCTTCATAAAATCCAAGAGCCTTATTCAGTTTAGTAACATCTGACATGTCATAACCTTCTTGTTGTCATTTGATCTCATCCCATATGTCTTTTATTGTGGTGTTGCTATCAACATTTTCAAACAATTCATATGGAATGGCTTGCATAACAATGCTCTTTGCCTCTATGTCACCCTGAGCTCTCTCACGTCTATCACCAGAAAGTTCATAGACTGGAATTGGCATACCAGTATCCGGATGATACTCTACAACTGGACCATCTCTCAGAGAAGCCCATATGTATTTTGCTTTCTCACCCTTGTAGTCTATGTACTGAGTGATACGATGGAGCCACTGAGTGTACTTGCCATTAAACAACACTGGATGTCGGGAATCTGATCCAATGATCAAAGTATCTTGGGTAGACATCTTGAAATTGAGGTAGATTCGGTAAAGATTCGGTATTACACAAATCTAGAATGAAGGTTCACAAAAATCTAACAAAAACGTAAGATTCGGTATCTGGTTCGGTACTGTAGCAGACTCGGTAAGTGGTTCGGTACTATAGTAGATTCGGTAAATATTCGGTAAACCAGATTCTGTATCAAAAACTGATCAGTAACACAAGTAATACACCCATATTCAGTATATATTCGGTAACCACAAGATTTGAATCCTTAGAACACTTAAGAACCAATGTATTAAGTGATACCGAGACTCTGGTTCGGTATTTGACTCGGTGGTCAAATTCTGTAAACTTTTGAATGCAAACACAATCCAATTCCTTTGAATTAGATTCGGTAACCTTGCTGCACAAGGAAACAAGTTAGTAATACACAGAATATCAAATATACCGAATGTATAGGATACCGAATGTCAACTGTAGCAGTTGACAAACCAAGTCTAAGTGTGGAATCTTAGAAATACAATCGAATCCTTTCTCAAACCACACCAATTAGCTGCGTATGATCAAACCGAATGTGATAGAATCACAAACACACCACAATCTGTAACACTTAACACGAATTATTAACTTTGAAACAGACTCGGTATGGCAGTTAAGATACCGAGAGTTGATCGAATCTTCAAAACTTGAAGAATTGATGAAATTTAATCGTCAAAAACATGATTAATCACCTCACGAACACAACTGAAACCTTAAACCTTTACTAAAATACAGAATCAAGCTGGAATTGATCAATACCGAGAGTTTTAGCCACGAACTCTAAAAATTAACTTGATTCTTCATAATTGTTGTTAAAAAGTTGTAATGGTGATCGAAACTCTTTCTAATCAACCTAATACGCCTTCACTGAACTTATCACAAGAATTTAAACGTCAGATTATCAAATTCGATATTACCGAATCTGATTCAATCTAACAGATTCTGTAATCTTCAATCTCTGGATCGATATAGTGATGTAGAATCACTCTCTGGATGCTCTAATACCAAATGATAGGTCAAATCATGGTGAGATTAGAAGATGTGATGAGTTAGAGTGAGACTCAGTAAGTGAAGAACAGATTCGGTATTAGAGAGAATCGGTAAAATTTACATTCCACAGCTTCTAGAACTCAGTTACAATACAATGGCTATCTAATTAGGACTACATAGATTCCTTATATAGCCCTCTTCTAATGAACCTTCATTTAAGCATGTTTCACATTAACACTATACAACTTCGGGGTCCTAACAGTATGTACCCCCCCCTCCATTCCTCCGAATGTTGCTGAGCTTCTCTCTGATGGAGCAAAAGAAAGATGCGAACAAGCTTGTGCCCTACTCGAGCAGATCCCAATTCCTCGTTTACAACTTCTGGTGAATGATCCCAACGTCTCCGCTCAGGAGATTGTAAATGACAAGTTCAACTGAACTTGTTAGGCTACCCAAAATGGATGCTATTTGTCCATGTTTGGGTAGCAATTTTTTGTTAGCGAGGGATGGGCCTTGCAACCTTGGAGGTTTCGCATCCCTATATTATATTTTTTTCTTTCAAAGCAGGGTATGCGTCTGATTGCTGCGTGCGAGAATGGCATATTCTCCTTAATGTAGGGCAATGTTCCAGCCAAGCCACCCCTTTTATTTTTTATATTAGCATATACTAGTTTATATTTTGTACAAGTCACGCTATTATGCTAAGCGCTTGACTTTATATTTTTTGACCCAACTGTAATTATTAGGTTTGAATATTATAATCAAATATTTCTATTAGTTATCTGCAATTTGATCATTTATTTTATGAAGTCATTATGGCGGATATAAAGATTCATTACAATTTCTATGCATGTCATAACTCTAATTAGAATAAATGCCATTACTTCATGACGGGAGCGACCCCTCAGTCTTTTCATGATCTTTTTGTTCTTGCGCTAACAATCCAATGTTATATATAAAAGAAGCAAACCAATGATTGTATGTTTATACTCAAGACTTTTATAAAAAAATTTATAAGTATTTACGCATATACAATCCAAAGTAATTTATTCGTATTATAGATAAACCAATGTCTATGTTCAAGAGTCTTCCGGCCACACCAATGTCCGGGTTATTTAAACAAGTAAACCAAACTTGTATTTTATAGTCTAGACTATGCAAGTCTCCGTCGTACAAGCGTTTGAAACAATCCAATGTTTTACTACTGTCACCATTAAAAAATAGTATTAATAACCAAACTAAACTATGCCACTTGAGACTCGGAGTGTGTCCCTGTGCAGCTTAAGGGCATGCAATCAACAAATATAAAAATACACAAGTTATTGGCTTAAACTGAATGATTCAATTTATTTCAAACATCTTTTGATCAACACTTAGTTGTTATGTTTACAATGGAAAATGGAAAATTACATAATAAAAATTTCAAATAGCTACTTTGGGGTGATCAATCTGTCTGTTGTTTTTATATGTAGCACCGCTTAAGTGTTTGTGCATGCCAGGTTCGTTTTATTGCTCTTACATCTAAACTTGCTAACAGATACGCCCCTGTATCGCCTACACCAATAACCTTGTATGGTCCTTCCCATTTAGGTCCAAGTTTACCCGTGTCCTCCGCTCTGCTTGCTTCATTTTTCCGCCATACCAAATCATCCAATTGGAAAGATAATGGTTGTACGCACTTGTTATAGTATCTTGCGATTCTTTGCTTGTTGATTGCTTCTTTTATCGCCGCCATTTCCCTGTGCTCTTCAACCAAATTTAGATTTTCACGCAGTTCTTCACTATTGCTACTTTTATCGAAGGAAGCTATGCGCATGGTTGGTACATTTATCTCCGCGGGTATTACAGCCACGAGCCCATACATCAAACTGAAAGGTGTTTCATTAATTGTGACTTTTAGAGTTGTGCGATGTGCCCATAACACGTTTGGTAGTTCATCTATCCAACCCCTTCGGCACAACCCAAGTCTTGCTTTGATACCTAACACGATATCTCGATTTGTTACCTCACACTGGTCGTTTACCTGGGGGTGTGCAACTGATGTGAACGTTTGCTTTATATTTAGCTCTTGGCACCAATCACTGAATGGGTTACCTTCAAATTGTGTACCATTGTCACTTACTATTTCATTTGGTATTCCAAACCGGCAGACGATGTTCTCCCATACAAAATTTCGGATTTGTTTGCCTGAAATTGTTTTGAGCGGTTTGGCTTCTACCCACTTTGTAAAATAATCAATGGCCACAACCAAAAAGTTTACCCCTCCTGGTCCTGTGGGAAATGGTCCCACTATAATAATTGCCCATTTGCAGAATGGCCATGGAGACACGACTGGTATCATTGGGTGTCGCGGAGCTTTGCTTACCGGCGCATGCAGCTGACATGACCGACATTTGTGTATTACCTCCGCGGCATCTCTGTACATTGACGGCCAATAGTATCCAAGCTGCATTATTTTGGACGCAACTGTTTTGTGTTTTGAATGCAAAGCGCACATCCCTTCATGCACTTCTCGTATAATAGATCCTGCTTGGGTTGGATTAAGACACTGCAAATGAGGTCCCAAAAAAGATTTTCTATATAGAATGCCTTTGTCTAGCAAATACAATGGTGCTTTCATTTTAACTTTCCTTGACTCTGTTGAATCTATTGGCAATGTTCCATTATTCAAAAATTCCACTATCGGTGTCATCCAACTTGGTCATCTTCTTCGACTGCGGGAGTTATGCCGTTTGTATCAATTGATTTAACTTTCACTTACTCCACCCAAATTTCTTTTTTGAAATAGCTGAACGTTAACGCAGCCAGCTTACTGAGCGCATCCGCCTTTTTATTCAATGTTCTTGAAACCTGCATTATCTAGAATATATCAAAGTCTACCGCAAGTTCTTGCACAAGTTTTAGATACTTTTGCATTGACTTATCATGTGCTTCAAATATCCCGTTGAATTTATTTGCAACTAACTGTGAATCAACGTACACAGATAACTCTTTTACCTCCAAGTATTTCGCTACTCGCATTCTAAATAATAATGCTTCATACTCAGCTTCATTATTTGTTACAAGGAAGCTAAAACATAGCACGAAGGTATACTCCTCTCCTTCTGGACTTTTCAGGACTATTCCTGCCCCTGCGCCTTCTGGACCATAAGTCCCATATATGTGCATTTCCCACAGCTGTTCGGGCAGAGGTGGTATTTCTTTTGATTCATGTGAGATTTCGATGTCTCCGGCTGTTTCAGCCAGGTAATCTGCTAGGACTTGCCCTTTTACCGCACTTCTTGGTGAGAAGCTTATCTCGTGCTCACCTAATTCAATAGCCCATTTGGCCATGCGACCAGAATTTACTGGTTTGTATAGCACCTGCTCAACAAATACCAGCGAAGGTAAATTTGCAAGAATTTTTCAAACAGTTTTAAGCTTTTGACAATATTTTTTTTTTGTCATACCTGCTTTATTGGTTAGTCCGTTAAGAACATTATTAGATGCGCTTGGAAATATCTCCTCAAGCGTCTGGCCGTATGCACAAGCGCATAAACCAGTTTTTCGATCGCAGGGCAATTTAATTCGCTTCCTGTTAAGGCTTTACTAACAAAATATACAGGCATTTGCACCTGTTCGAACAGCATAATACATATAATTTTAAATGTCTATTGAATAAGAAATAACTATATTTTAGTTTGAAGTGCGTACCTGCCCCTGTTTGCTATCAATACTGAACTTATCGCTTCTTTTGATGCCGCTAAGTAAAGTATTAATGTCTCTCCTGCAATCGGCGCAGTCATCGTCGTTAATTCCTTTAACAACTTTTTCATTTCTTGAAACGCAACTTCTGCTTCCTCTGTCCACTTGAAATCCGTTTTCTTTAAGCAATTTTTCAACGTCCCGAAAAAGGGCAACGATCGCTCTGCAGATTTTGATAAGAATCTTGTTAACGCGGCCAATTTACCCGTTAAACTTTGCACCTCTTTTTTATTTCTAGGCGATGGCATACTTTCGATGGCTTCTATTTTCTTTAGATTTGCGCGTTTTCCGCGCTCAGTGATTATATGACCAAGAAACTTTCCTTCTTCTTCTCCAAAACTACACTTTGACGGATTGAGCTTAATGTTTATCTTTCTTAACGACGCAAATTGATGATACGCATAATGATCCGTCTCAAAAAGACACTAATAAATAGCATCCCGGCTAAGATCTTACCCGGCACGGCTCCTTCCCGACATTGTCCGTCACCATCTCAGTAACTTGATCTGGAGATTACTTATGAACATACCCGGGTGGGCCCACGCCGGACGAACGGTTAGTCGGGAATGCCATATAAAAACACAACCCGAATGGCACGCACGTTACCGCCATCATGTAGTCGGTCATAGTGACTGACACAGTGAAGCAACACTTGGAGTATATAGAAAGCAAAACCTTCCCGGTTAGACAAGGTGCTCCGTGATATCCTAGCCGGGACCAACATACTACCGGGACCGTCACTACCTCCCAGTTCAGTATTTCAACCAGGTACAAAGATACCTTCCCGGGACAAGCTCGCTATCCCAGAGAAAGTGAACTGTCCCGGAACAGACACTTTATCCCGGAACGAATACTCGATCCCGGAACAAACATACAAGCAATTTGCACACCACGTTAGCCAACAAATCCAGGAAACTTTGTTAGGATCTGCTCAATTATTTCCATGAAAAGGACAGGTGCCACGTCACCCTTCAGGATTGGCAAAGTTCGTTACAACCATGAAAGGGACATGTGCCACTTCACCATTCCCTCATAGCATCTGTAAATACGCAAACAAGATCATTCATTCAACAACAATGGATGCATTAATGTTACTCTGCCCAAATTAATTACAGTATCATTTCTCCAGTCATTAATATAATTCCGATCAACACTCTGGTCGTTATCAGAGTTAATCCTCAATCTAAGATATTAACTTATTCGATCCTGATTGAATAAGGTTGATCTAATCGATTGTTTTACACCCTTGAAATCCAGATTTCAAATTGGGGTTCGCAAAATTATTGGAGTTAAAACATTCGATCCACTCTTTTCCCCAAATCAAGCACTCAAGCCCGAAATCTATTTACACTAAATGATTTTGGTTTGATCAAATGGCGCTATCTGTAGTGACCCGAACTTTTCCATAATTATATATATTAAATGATATCTAATATTAACATGATTAAATGTTTCCAACATGTTAAGCAATCAAACTTGTTAAGACTTGATTATTTGTTATGAGTTCATGTAGACAATTGACCACCCAAGTTGACCGGCGATTCACGAATGTTAAAAACTGTAAAAACGACATGATGATATATATATATGGAAATATATATGGTTAACATAAGATTATGATAAGTAAGAATCTCACTATGTATATTAACAATGTGTGATATACATAAAAAAAATGAGAATATTGAATTATGAAGCTCGAAATGATATACATAACAATTATCGTTATAACAACATCTTATTAAATACGTATGTATTGTATTAAGATATTGATATACTATATTTAACATGATAAAATGATAATTAAGTATATCATTGAGTGTATTAACAATGAACTATACAAGTAAGATGAGACTACTAACTTAAGGATTTCAAAATAATATATATATATATATATATATATATATATATATATATATATATATATATATATATATATATATATATATATATATATATATATATATATATGTAACGATTATCGTTGTAATAGTATTTTAACACACACACACACACACATATATATATATATATATATATATATATATGATGTTAAGATATATTCATACACCATGTTATCATGTTAACATAACAATTTAACATCTCATTTAAGTATAATAACAATGAATTAATTACATTTAACAATGTCGTTAACTTAAAGGTTTCAAAACAACACTTACATGTAACGACTAATGATGACTTAACGACTCAGTTAAAATGAATATACATGTAGTGTATTTAGATGTATTAGTACACTTTTGAAAGACTTCAAGACACATATAAAAGTACTTCTACTTAACAAAAATGCTTACAATTACACCCTCATTCATTTTCATCAACAATTCTACTCGTATGCACCCGTATTCGTACTCGTACAATATACAGCCTCTAGATGTATTTACTATTGGTATATACACCTTTAATCATTCATTCTTAGCAGTCATCTTAGAGTCAAAAACATGTGGAACAATTATTTAACAACTTGTAAGACTTATGAGCAAGAAAACAAAGTAACACATATCATATATCTATATGTATATCACGTATGTATGTATATGTTCATATATGCATTCAATTTCATTCTAATCTTCATTCTAAAAAACTCTAAACACACACTCTCTTAAGAACACAACTCTATTCAGAAAATACTCATCAAACTAGTTTCCATTACAATCTAAAAACACCATAAGAAAACTCTTTCAAGAACATATCAAGATAATCATCCATTTCAAGAAGATTACTTTCAAACCTTTGAATCCAATCCAATAACTCTTTCAAGATCAAGAATATCCTTTTTATCTCAGCAACTTTTCATTTAAAATCAAGCTAATAAACATATATAAGCTTTAGTTCAATTCCTATAAACATAATTATCTTAAATCAATTGGTAATCTTACTTGAACTTGTTTTCGTGTCATGATTCTGCTTCAAGAACTTTCAAGCCATCCATTAATCCTTTGAAGCTAGATCAATTTTTCTTATTTCCAGTAGGTTTATCCACAAAACTTAAGGTAGTAAAGATGTTCATAACATCATTCGATTCATATATATAAAACTATCTTATTAGAAGATCTAAACTTGTAATCACTAGAACATAGTTTAGTTAATTCTAAACTTGTTCGCAAACAAAGTTAATCCCTATAACTTGACTTTTAAAATCAACTAAACACATGTTCTATATCTATATGATATGCTAACTTAATGATTTAAAACCTGGAAACACGAAGAACACCGTAAAATCGGACATACGCCGTCGTAGTAACACCACGGGCTGTTTTAGGTTATTAAATTAAAAACTATGATAAACTTTTATTTAAAAGTTATTATTTTGGGAAAATGATTTTTCTTATGAACATGAAACTATATCCAAAAATCATGGATAAATTCAAAGTGGAAGTATGTTTTTCAAAATAGTCATCAAGACGTCGTTCTTTCAACTGAAATGACTACCTCTTATAATATTGACTTGTAACCTATATTTCTGACTATAAACTTATACTTTTTCTATTTAAATTTATAAACTTAAGTTCAATATAAAACCATAGCAACTTGAATCATTCAAAACGGATTTGAAATGAAGAAATGACGGGTAAAACAAAATTGGATAAATTTGCTAGTTTTAGCTATGAAAATTTTGTAACAAATCTAGACTAAACATATCCTAACTAATTTATATTGTATTATACATATTATGAAATCTTGGGATACCATAGACACGTATACAATGTTTTGACATATCATATCGACCCATCTATATATATATTTCGGAACAACCATAGACACTCTATATGCAGTAATGTTTGAGTTAGCTATACAGGGTTGAGGTTGATTCCAAAATAATATATATACTTTGAGTTGTGATCGATTCTGAGACTTGTAGACACTGGGTCGTGGATTGATTCGAGATAATATATATTGCTTTATTTCTGTACATCTAACTGTGGACAACTAGTTGTAGGTTACTAACAAGGACTGCTGACTTAATAAACTCAAATCATTAAAATGTAATAAAAATGTTGTAAATATATTTTGAACATACTTTGATATATATATGTACATATTTGTTATAGGTTCGTGAATCGACCCGTGGCTAAGTCTTACTTCCCGACGAAGTAAAAATCTGTGAAAGTGAGTTATAGTCCCACTTTTAAAATCTGATATTTTTGGTATGAGAATACATGCAGTTTTATAAATGTTTTACGAAATAGACACAAGTAATTGAAACTACATTCTATGGTTGAATTATTAAACCGAATATGCCCCTTTTAGCTTGGTAGCCTAAGAATTAGGGAACTAACCCCTAATTGACGTGAATCCTAAAGGTAGATCTACGGGAACTAACAACCCCATTCTGGAATTTGGAATGCTTTAGTACTTCGAGTTTATCATGTTCGCTGTGTATCCTGGAATGATGGGGACATTCTATATGCATCTTGTTAATGTCGGTTACCAGGTGTTCACCATATTAATGATTTTTATCTCTATGCAGTTTGCGAAATGCCTGATATGAGATGTGTTATAAAAATGAAATCTTGTGGTCTATTATTATGATTTGATAATATATAGGTTAAACCTATAACTCACCAACATTTTTGTTGACATTTTAAGCATTTTTATTCTCAGGTGATTATTAAGAGCTTCCGCTGTTGTATACTAAAATAAGGACAAGATTTGGAGTCCATTCTTGTATGATATTCTGTAAAAACTGCATTCAAGTAACTTATTTCAATGTAATATATTTTTATTGTAAACCATTATGTAATGGTCATGTGTAAACGGTATATTTTAGTTTATCATTATTTGATAATCTACGTAATGTTTTTTTAAAACCTTTATCGATAAAATAGAAGTTATGGTTGTTTTAAAAATGAATGCAGTCTTTGAAAAATGTCTCATATAGAGTTCAGAACCTTGCGACGAAATCAATTAATATGGAACGTTTATAATCTATATGAACGGGATATCTCAGTTGGTATCAGAGCATTGGTCTTAGAGAACCAGAAATTGCATTAGTGTGTGTCTAACCGAGTTTGTTAGGATGCATTAGTGAGTCTGGACTTCGACCGTGTTTTCTTTAAAAACGATTGCTTAACACTTTTTATTGGAAACTATATATTATTAACATGTAAATATTATGTGATATATTAATCTATTAACGTGTTTGATATTGTGTGATATATGTCGACCTCTAGTACAAATCCCATTGACTCACCTAATAATAATGACGAGTCGAATATATTTTGGGAAGATTTACAAATTCCCGAAGAGGAACCGGAAGAGGAGGTGTAAGACCCTAATATTTATTAAACAGAGATGTATATAGAGTACATGAAGTGTGGGTGACCTTGTGTATTTTAACAGAGGTCAGAGAGTGATCTGAGCTTAGTGCGCTCAGCGCACACATAGGGGTGCGCCTGGCGCACTCTTCACTGTAGCCGGATTCTGTTCTATTAATCAGATATTATGAAGGGCTTTTTGGTAATTTCACTTGTGGATGATTTTAAGGCCAGTAGGTCAGATCTTGGGGTATCATTATCTCCATTTCCAACAACCTTATCCTATCCACTTCAATTTTAGAGAGAGAGAGAGAGTGAGATTTTTGTGTGAGAAAGCTTAAGCAAAGGAAGAAGGAGCTAGTTTTGAGTCTAGGCTCGAGTTATAAAGTTGTTCATCTCCTCTCTAGCTACGTTTTGTCAGTAGTGGTATGTTCTAACTTTGTTTTCCCTATTTTAATTTGTATAAGGGTTAGGGTTTGGGTTAGTGATGAACATAAAACCCATATTTATTGATTTTGGGTGTTCTTGGGTAAGATTGGGTCATGAAGACTCAATAGTAACTAACCCTGGGTTTCAAAGTGTTAATTGGGGTTTATGAGCCTAAATTAGTTAGTTAATAACTAGCACACCTAGATGTTTGGTAAATGGGTGTTATGTGGGTTTGTGGATAACCCGAAATGGGTGTGTTGATCTTAAAGTGGTCAAATGGGTGATAATTGACCTAATTGAAATTGATGGGTATGAAACACCCAAATTATGTATTAGTTAGTGTTGTTAGACCTAGATCACTAGCTTTTAGTGATATGTGGTGGTTTTGACCTTAATGGTCGGTCTTGGCAAAAATGGGGCATTTAATGCATTAAGTCATTAAATGCAGATGTGTAAGTTGTTGGCTTTTAGCCCAACTAGTTTGTGTGTTGATCGAGTACTTATTGTATTAGGTACTTTGCTTCGAGGCTTGTGGAAGTTAAAATCTTCACCGAATCGTTAAGGTGAGTGGAATAAGTATACATGTATGTATATAACGTATTTATTTGTAGGGACGGATATGTGTTGTCTTAGTTAGTGATATATGTTGTTGTACACTAACGGTTTCTAAGAACGGATATGTGTTGTCCGAGTTAGTGATATATGTCGTTGTATACTAATGGCTTTTATGAACGGATATGTATTGTCCTAGTTAGTGATAAATGTCGTTGTACACTAACGGTGTTATGAACGGATATGTGTTGTCGTTCCGCCAAGGGTTAGTGATATATGTTGTTGTACGCTGACGGTTGTTATGAACACCGATGGGAAATTCGAGTACCATTCCTTTGTACGATTGGTTAACCATGGTTGTGTGAATTTTGTACTAGCATATTTAATTGTGAACTATATGCTTTTGGAATCGCTAGCTTATTATGATTGTGGATGTTGGTATATGCATAATGTTTGCATAGTTGTCGAATTACTAGCTTGTATGCGGAAATTATGTAAGTGATTGCAAGTAAGTAGGTTATATATGTGTATGTATAATTATTGTATTCACTAAGCTTTGCTTACCCTCTTGTTGTTTACCTTTTTATAGGATCGGGCGTTGACAAGGGTAAGGGCGTACAGTTGAATTAGAGATTCCCGCTGGGGACGCTTTTGGATGTATTAGCTTTTGAAGTTTGACCGAGAGTTGGGTAGTTTAACCCCCAAACATCATGCTCTAGTGTCATTTGGAATTTTAACTAATTCGGTTGAAACTTATACTTTTGTACGAAACTAGTATTACGGCATATGTGGGCCCGGTTTCGTATTATTTTATGATTAAATCGTGTGAGTTTTAACTATTATATCATGTTGTGAAAAGCGTTTCGTCCAAATATGTTGGGAAGTGGGAGATCATTAATTGAAATTTTACAAAACCGGACAGAAGCTGTTTGGGCCTGTGTGCGCCGCGCACCCTAGGGTGGTGTGCGTGGCGCACTCTTCTGACATAAAAAAAAAATTTACTCCGCGTATTTGATTGTATAATGGGATGGGTTGTTACAAGTGGTATCAGAGCATGGTCTAAGGGATTTAGGTGACTTGAGATAGGTGCCTAGACTTAGACTTTTGTGTATCCGTTTTATGCGGGACTTATAGGAGACGGGTCGGACCGGGAGTTGATTAGTGCTCAGGTTTATGTGAACTAACCATGCACTAATTGTTTTGTGTTGTGTTAGTAATCATCAAGCAAGATAGACGTTGTACTAGCAAGTTAATGCAACGTGCTCGCGTAACAATGATTAGCTACCACTGTTACGGGTTCAAATCTTGTCAAACAAGCGATGTACGACGATTGTTAAGTAAGATGGGGTAGTGTGGTGTATATGTATATACGTATGTGTTAAGTCCTTTCGTTTCATTGCTTAATCTTTTCATTTTATAGAATGAAGACGAGAAATTGACCCGAACATGATAATGGAGGTACAAGCGAGGACTCCGAGTTTACGGCCAAAGTTGAGGCCATCTTTAAACGTCAAAAAGCGGAGTTTCTCGAAGACGTTAAGAAGATGTTTCTAGATACGATCGACGAGCAACTAGTTAATGTGGTTAGGGAACAAGTTAAGCTTGTTCTACAAGAGGATAATGTGGGGAGACGGGACTTCTTTTATAAGAATTTCAAGGACTCTCAACCTCCTACCTTCGATGGTGAACGGGACCCACTTAAGAGTGCCTGTTGGATCTCCGATATGGAGGGGGCTTTTCGTACATGTGAATGCCCTCTCGATAAAAAGATGAGGTATGGTTGTAGCATGTTAAGAGGTGATGCTAAATTGTGGTGTGACGCGAAGATCCAACTTTATGGCGAAGAACAATGCATGGAATTCACTTGGGATGAATTCAAGAAGGAGTTTTTTGACGAATACCGAACTTCGGCCGATCTTACAAGGCTTAAGGACAAGTTACGTTCCTTGAGGCAAGGGTCGATGGATTTGAACACTCTTAAATCCGTTTTCTTGTCAAAGACTCAATTTTTCCCGGAGTATGTCGGGAATGATAAGATGTTGAAGGAAGATTTTTACCGAATCTTGAACGATAACTATCAAGAAAAGATTAGTGTAAGTGTGGTAAAAAGCTTTGATGAATTGTTCAACATGGCAAAGGGTTTTGAGGCGCTCATTTTGAGAAAGAGTGGCTTTACTTTCGGCAAAAGAAAGTTTGAGGGTTCGAGTCATTCGAACTTTTCAAACAAGAATAGCAAGAAGGGCTCTGAAAGCGTTGGTAGTGTGAAGAGGGGAAATTCCGGTGGTCATGTGGTCACTTGCTACAATTGTGGGCACAAAGGTCACATCTCTCGTGATTGCCCGAAATTATCATCTACAACCAAACTCACTTGTTATAATTGTGGTAAAGAATGGCACAAGAGGCCGGAATGTCCCGATTTGAATAATAACCATGTTAAGAAGTTGGAGAAGGTGGCGGGTACGGCTAGGGGACGCAATTACTTAATGACCAACGATGAGGCCAAGCAATCCAATGAAGTCATCTCAGATACTTTCATGGTTAACTCTAATCCGGCACGAATACTTTTTGATAGTGGTGCTAATTTGTCCTTTTTGTCACCTCGATTTTTGCCTAAGTTAAATAAACCGTTAGCTAAGTTAAGTCATCCGGTAGAAGTTGAAATAGCGGATGGCAAGACGGTGCTAGTGGTTGATGTGTGTAAAAATTGTAATGTTGTGTTTGGTGCTGAAAATTTTAAAATTGATCTCATCCCAATGACTTTGGGTGATTTTAATATCGTGGTTGGTATGGATTGGCTCGATCATAATAGAGCCGATATTGCATGCCATGAAAAATCTATTCGAGTGAAAACACCAAGTGGGGGAGAGTTAATTATTCATGGTGATAAGCGAAGAAGACTTGTGCCGATATGCACTTTTGCACGGACACTTCGTTTCCTTGTTAGTGGTGGCATGGCTTTTCTTGCCTATGTTGTTGATACTCGTGATGAGCCACCACCCATTCGTGAAATTTTGGTGGTTAATAAATTCGAAGACGTTTTTCCGGATGAGTTACCGGGTGTTCCGGCAGAAAGACAAGTTGAATTTCGCATTGAGTTGGTTCCGGGTGCTACTCCCATTGCTAAAACTCCTTATCGTTTAGCACCGACGAAAATACAAGAGTTGTTAAATCAAACCCAAGCGTTACTTGAGAAGGGTTTTATTCGACCGAGTGCTTCGCCATGGGGTGCTCCGGTTTTATTCGTGAAGAAGAAGGATGGTAGTATGCGGATGTGCATCGATTATCGGGAGTTGAACAAAGTGACGATCAAGAATCGTTATCCATTACCTAGGATTGACGATTTGTTTGACCAACTCCAAGGTGCAACGTATTTCTCTAAAATCGACCTACGGTCCAGCTATCACCAAATGCGGGTTTGTGAGGGAGATATTGAGAAAACGGCTTTTCGAACGCGTTATGGGCATTCTGAGTTTGTGGTAATGCCTTTTGGTCTTACGAATGCACCGGTGGCATTCATGGATCTTATGAACCGAGTGTGCCAACCTATGTTGGAAAATTCGGTAATTGTGTTCATTGACGACATACTTATCTATTCAAAGAGAATGCAGGAACATGAACATCATTTGCGGAGTGTGTTAAAGACGTTGCGAAAGGAGAAGTTGTATGTTAAATTCTCCAAATGCGAATTTTGGGTAAGGGAAGTTCAATTCCTTGGCCACATTGTGAACAAACATGGTATTCAAGTAGATCCTTGGAAGATAGAGACGGTGAAGAGTTGGGGACGACCGACTACGCCTACGGAAATCCGAAGTTTTCTCGTATTGGCCGGTAATTATCATCGGTTTATCCAAGACTTTTCTAAGATCGCTTCTCCATTGACGAAGTTGACGAGAAAGAACACGAGATTTAATTGGGAGAACGAGCAAGAAATTGCTTTTCAATTGTTAAAAGAAAAGTTGTGTCGAGCTCCGGTGTTAGTATTGCCGGAAGGGGTGGAAGACATGACGGTTTATTGTGATGCTTCTTTAAATGGGCTCGGGTGTGTTCTAATGCAAAGGGGTAAAGCCATCGCTTATGCCTCTCGATAATTAAAGGAACACGAAATGAGATATTCGACTCATGATCTTGAGTTGGCAGCGGTTGTGCATGCGTTGAAAATTTGGCGCCATTACTTGTATGGTGTCAAGTGTACAATTTATTCAGATCACAAGAGTTTGAAACACCTTTTTGATCAACGAGATTTGAATTATCGTCAACGTAGATGGATGGATGTGGTGAAAGACTATGATTGTGAAATACTTTATCATCCAGGTAAGGCGAATGTGGTCACGGATGCGTTAAGTCGAAAGAGTCAACATCCGGCGATAAGAGTAGGATTGTTATGCATGATTATTACTAACGATTTTCTTGTAAAGCTTGGCGAGACTCAAATTGAAGCTTTTGTTAACATTAAGCATGTGGAACGAATCGTGGGACAAATGGAGTATATTACCTTAGGTCCGCATGGTTTGTTATCTTTTCAAGGAAGAGTGTGGGTGCCTAAAATGGGTGATCATCGACGAGTGCTACTTGATGAAGAACATAAGTCAAAGTATTCTATTCATCTAGGCGCGACGAAAATGTATCTTGATTTGAGGAAAGAGTATTGGTGGCTGGGCATGAAACGTGATGTTGTTAAGTATGTTGAACAATGTGTCACGTGTTTACAAGTGAAAGCTGAACACCAAAAGCCGTATGGTAAGTTACAACCATTAGAAATTCCGAAATGGAAATGGGAACACATTACCATGGATTTCATCACAAAGTTACCAAAGACTGCGAGAACCCAATTTGACTCGATTTGGGTAATAGTTGATCGATTGACGAAGAGTGCCTTGTTTCTTCCCATTCGGGAAGCGATATCGTCGGAAACTTTGCCTAAGTTGTTTATCAAGGAGGTGATATCGAGACACGGGGTTCCTATATCTATTATTTCTGATCGAGATACTCGTTTCACATCTCGGTTTTGGGAAAGTTTCATGAAAATATGGGCACACAATTGAAATTGAGCACGGCGTATCATCCTCAAATGGACGGTCAAACCGAACGTACGAATCAAACTTTGGAGGATATGTTACGGGCGTGTATTATTGATTTCGATGGTAGTTGGGATGAGCACTTACCTTTGGTGAAATTCTCGTACAATAATAGTTATCATACTAGTATCGGGATGCCACCTTACGAGATGCTTTATGGGCGGAGGTGTCGAACTCCGATTTGTTGGGGTGAAGTTGGCCAAAGAGAAATCGGGAGTACCGATTTGGTTTTAGAGATGAATAGCAAGATTGATATAATTCAGACTCATTTGAAAAAGGCCCAAGATAGACAAAAATCTTATTCCGATAAGCGAAGACGACAAATTGAGTTCCAAGAAGGTGACATGGTGATGCTTAAAGCTTCACCATGGAAGGGTATTATTCGGTTTCGAAAAAGGGGAAAGTTAGCTCCTCGGTTTATTGGGCCATTTAAGATTTTAGCTCGTGTTGGTGATGTTGCGTATTGCTTGGAATTACCCGAAGAGCTTGCGGGGATCAATAATACATTTCATGTTTCCTATCTCCGTAAGTGTCTTGCGGATGATTCTTCTTGGATGCCTCTAGATGAAATCGAGTAAAACAACAAGTTAGAGTATGTTGAAGAACCGATTGCTATACTCGATGAGAAAGTCAAAAGGTTGAGGAATAAAGAGGTGAGAACGTTTAAGGTTCAATGGCGTCATAGTAAAGGTTCTGAGTTTACTTGAGAGCCCGAAGAGTTCGTGTTGGTTTACCTTCCCTCTTGTCATGCGGCTTGGATCGCGAGGACGCGCTCTGATTTAAGTGGGGGAGAGTTGTAAGACCCTATAATTTATTAAACATAGATGTATATAGAGTACATGAAGTTTGAGTGACCTTGTGTATTTAAACAGAGGTCAGAGAGTGATCTGAGCTTGGTGCGCTCAGCGCACACATAGGGGTACGCTTGGCACACTCTTCACTGTAGCCAGATTCTGTCCTTTTAGTCAGATATTTTGAAGGGCTTTTTGGTAATTTCACTTGTGGACGAGTTTAAGGCCAGTAGGTCAGATCTTGGGGTGTCATTCACTCCATTTCCAACAACCTTATCCTATCCACTTCAATTTTAGAGAGAGAGAGAGTGAGAGAGTGTGTGTGTGAGATTCTTGTGTGAGAAAGCTCAAGCAAAGGAAGAAGGAGCTAGTTTTGAGTCTAGGCTCGAGTTATAAAGTTGTTCATCTCCTCTCTAGCTACGTTTTGGTTGTAGTGGTATGGTCTAATTTTGTTTTCCCTATTTTAATTTGTATAAGGGTTAAGGTTTGGGTTAGTGATGAACATAAAACCTATATTTGGAGATTTTGGGTGTTCTTGGGTAAGATTGGGTCATGAAGACTCAATAGTAACTAACCTAGGATTTCAAAGTGTTAATTGGGGTTTATGAGCCTAAATTGGTTAGTTAATTACCAGCACACCTAGATTTTTAGTAAATGGGTGTTATGTGGGTTTGTGGATGACCCGAAATGGGTGTGTTGATCTTAAAGTGGTCAAATGGGTGATAATTGACCTAATTGAAATAGATGCGTATCAAAACACCCAAATTATGTATTAGTTAGTGTTGTTAGACCTAGATCACTAGCTTTTAGTGATATGTGGTGGTTTTGACCTTAATGGTCGGTCTTGGCGAAAATGGGGCATTTAATGCATTAAGTCATTAAATGCACATGTGTAAGTTGTTGGCTTTTAGCCCAACTAGTTTGTGTGTTGATTGTAACAACCCAACCCGTTATCCAACCGACAACGCTTAATTTTTTTTTAAAAAAAAATCTGGCCAGTTCAGCATTCGGCGCGGCGCGCCCCACTGTGGAGCGGCGCTCCAAAGTGGTCTGTCCACTCTTTCCCCTTTTTGACAAAAAGATCGTCCACTTCCGGGAACTTTTAGACAAAACGGTTTTCACAACACGATTAAGTAAGTAAAACTAACACGTTTTCATAATAAAACAAGTTTTACAACTCCGGGCCCACATCGACCCAATTTACAACAAGTGACCATTTCGACCCATTTTAGTTTAATACAAAACTTAGACCGAGAATGGCGATTGGGGATACGCTACCCAATCCTAATCAATCCAAAGCACGTCCTCTAAAGCAACCTACACAATCCAATGGTTCTCACGATTACCCGAGCCATCACCTCCACGCGAATCTATAAAAATGTAAACAACGAGAGGGTAAGCTATGAAAGCTTAGTGAATGCAATAATTATACACATACATATATAATATACCTACTTGCAAACACTTACTCACATACCGCATACATGCTAGCAACACAAATAGCTTATCATCACAAATACAAAGCTATAAAGCTCCAATACCACAAGCTAGCACAACAATAGCATATATATAACCCGAACAATATAATATGCTGCACTACAACACAATAACCATGGTTAACCAATAACACAAGGGAATGGTACTTCGAATTTCCCATCGGTGTTCGTAACAACCGTTAGTGTACAACGAAATATATCACTAACCCCTAGGCGACACGGACAACGAAATATCTGTTCAAGCAATCGTTAGTGTACAACGAAATATATCACTAACTCTTGGGCAATTTGGACAACGAAATATCCATAGTTAGTGTACAACGAAATATATCACTAACTCTTGGTGGTATAGACACGTATACCCGACCCCATCCCCCGCCCTACAAATAGATACATTATATACACACATGTATAATCATTCCACTCACCTCGTGAACTCGAGCATTACAAACCATGCGCGAAATCCCCACCACACGCGACCGAGCAAGATCTTACCTATAATACGCATATAGGTATACACATAATCAACATACAACCTCATTTGGACTCTCAACCCACCCGAATGAACAACAAGTGCAAAATATACCCTTTTGCACTTTTAACGCTACCCGAAGGTCCAAAACTAACGAGACTAGTTTCCGCGTTCTCGAAATACCCAAATATGTCAACTTTAACCTTTACACGCATACTAGCTCGTATTTTACACAAAACCCATTCCATGGTAGAATAAGTTTGACTTTATTGCTAAAACACCAAATTTTAACCTAAAATCACTTCTCGCGAGTAATTACATCAAAAGCATCATTTAACACTTAACAAAAGCGTTTAACATCCAATTAATCCAAATTAGTGTCATCCTCAATTTTGACCCAATTCAAATTGCTCATTTTGACCAAAGTCATAAAACGCCCCAAAATCACTAACGACTAGTGATTATATTTTCAAGACAACCACTAACACTTAAATCAAGTATTTACCTACTTGATTTACCAAAACTTGACTTAAAACTTAATTTAACACCGAATCAAGCTTACTTGTCCCGAAATATCCATTTGACCCGTTTTGACCTAAATTAGGGTTTACACCTAAAAACCATGTCAACACAAGTGTTCTAACGTTTAACCAACACACGCAAGACCCAAACTCATAATTTCATCACTCGAAACCCTAAGTCACCCATTTAGGCTTACTTACTTGAATCTTACCCAAAACCCCCAAATTTCACAATAAAAATGGGTTTATAACACTAACTAACACAACTCCTAACTCAAACAATAATCTTAACAATGAAATTCGGATTAGGGTTTACCTCAAGCACCAAAACGAGCTCTAGTAGCTAGAAACACCAAGGAGAACCAAAACCTGCTTCCAATTTGGGCGAAAATCACCATCTTCATCATCCATTCAAGCTTCCTCTCTCTAGAACTCTCTCTCTCTCTAAGATAAGATGGGAGTGTTGTGTGGATGTCAAAATGATCCAAATGTGGATCTAAAACTGATATTAAAGCCACAAATCTGTCCATAAGTGAAAGGACCAAAGTACCCCTCATTTACCCTTTAAAAAAGGCTGAAAATTGCATCAGATAGGATCGGAGCTCCGCTCCAAAGGGTGGAGCGCCGCTCCAACCTTTACGTCAGTTTTCAGTAACTTGTTTTGGCCATAACTTTTTGACCGTAGCTCCGTTTTCGATGAATCAAATATCGTTGGAAATGTAATAAGATTTTCTTTCCAATGGTAAGGCTTTGAAACATCAACTCAAACTTTATTTGGGGTCAAAAAGGTACGTACACACCTTGTGACTCAAGCAACGTCCAGTTTTCCTTCGACGTTCGAGCAAGCAACACGTACATGCTTCGTACACTTCATACACGCATCGTACACCATAATTACATTATGTAGAATAAATATTGGGTCTTACAACTCTCCCCCACTTAAACTCGATCACGTCCTCGTGATCTTCGTCACTTAACCCATCCAGACCTACATCTTATGGTCCTTCGACGTACTTTCGAACTCGAAGTCTACGAAATTTCCCGCAATGAAAAAAACTTACACCGTAATTAAGCGACCCTTCCGATGAATCACCCCCTTTCAACTTAAATCTCAATCCGCAATTTACCAAATCCACGAATCCGAGCACTAGAAACTTGCTCAATCCCTCACATCGGGAAGAACTCAACCAATCTCGTACCGAGATATCACCCCTTTGGTGTACCCTTCACAAGTACAATGCCAAGAGTAACCACGTCCCACAATGAGGTCAACATCCAAAACGACGAAGACCGAGTAAAAGTAAATCCTTACGGATAACACTTACCACTTAACATCCCTTCAAGTTCTCCCGTCTACAACTCGCAACAAGCTACATCCTTAACTATATCACCCAACGCGATCTACTAGGTCCACTACGCTGTGACCCAAGTCTTGCATTAATCCAAATCGAGAAGGATTCACGCCGCGTTAAAACTTCTTGCTTCACCGGTTCATAAACGTACACTCAACCATTCAATCATGAATGTTCTCTGATTCAAGAACCAACTCCCCTCGTCACCACAACCGGGTCATTCCTTCAACAAGAAATTTCGGATCACCAACTAATCACACTAGGGATGCAAACTTTCCCATGAATGGATCCGCACACAACCTTCCGTCTCTGAATTAATCCAGGACGGCAATAATACACCACAAATTAGACAAAACATCAACACTCGACACAGGTTTCTCCCCTAAACCCAACAACACATCCATACAATACGGCTTCCTAGCACTAGCATGGAAACTATTTGTGTACTAGAATCCTATCAATAGCGAATTATCATCCCAACAATTCGTAATTCGTCACGCGACCTTCAAAAGTATTCACCAATGTTAGGTGAATCCTCTAACCTAGACCGTCCGTTAAGGATGGTTTCGACATTTCAATGCGGCTAACGGGTCGCATCACTAGGGAATGCACCCTTGCAAACAAACAAAACCCGCGTGTCTCTATGTGAGACAATCGGAAATAGAACTCTCCGCCTCACAATCATCCATAAAGTGGAATAATCCACTGACAATATCCACAATCACGTTTCCCGAAAGGGAAAATACAGTATCCATACCGAAATCGAACTCGTACCTACTCAACTGAAACAACCCAACCCGTATTCCATACGATAAATTTTTTTTTTTAAATAATACACATTTACACGCCAATTAAATATGTAACCATTCCATACGTTCGTTGGAACATACAACAAGTTCTAGTGTTTACAAAAGGCACAAAGGCCATTAACGAATGAGGTACAAGTTTGACCAATACAAAAATGATAGTTTTAAACCAAACAACACATCGAGCATGGTTTGGGACTAAACTACCCAAAACGCTAGGCCAACTTCCAAAAGCTCCAATAAAACGTCATCAAAGGACACCTAATGCCCGATAACCCCTTTGCCCTTATCCACACCTGCATCTAAAAAGATAAACAACGAGAGGGGTAAGCTAATGCTTAGTGAATGCAATAATTATACATACACATATATAATATATCTACTTGCAAACACTTACACAATACCGTTCACAAGCTAGCAATTCGACAACCATGCAAAACATTATGCATATACCAATAACCGTAATTCACATTGAGCTAGCAATAACAAAAGCATATAGTTCATATTTAAGTATGCTAATGCACAATTCATACAACCAAGGTTAACCAATCGTAAGAGGAATGGTACTCTAATTTCCCATTGGTGTTCATAACAACCGTTAGTGCACAACACATATATCACTAACCCTTGGACAACACATATCCGTTTATAAAATCGTTAGTGTACAACACATATAACACTAAATCGGACAACACATATCCATTCATAAATCATTAATGTACAACACATATAATCACTAAATTGGACAACATATATCCGTTCTTAAAACCGTTAGCGTACAACGCATATATCACTAACTTGGACAACACATATCCATTTCTACAAGTAAACACATCATATACGTACATGTATACTTATTCCACTCACCTTGACACAAGGATGATGATTGTGCACGTCCGAACTTCAAGAAAATGTACCTAATTCATTAAGTATACATTCAATACACTAACTAGTGGAATTAACCACATTACACTTACTTGAGCATTTAATGACCCAATTCGCAGTAAATGACTCAACCACACCAATACCTCCCTTAAATGGCCAAGACCTGACTTTAACCACTAAAGCTAGTGCATTAAAGTCTACTAACTTCAATTAACACAAACTTAGGGTAATTCATACCCATTTCACCCAAACTAGGTCAACTAGTACATTTTGACCCATTTTAAATTACTTAGCCTCTCAATCAAGTCAAACTTACCCATTAACAATTCTTCCATAAATCCAAAAGTGTATTAGTGACTAGCAATACCATTTGACACTTACAACCTTAAATCATAAGACCAAAAACCTAGTTTGTGGCCATTAGGGTTTCATTACAACAACATAACCCAAATTCACCCATTTTACCCTCAAATGGGTCATACAAGTCTCTAGTAACCAAAACCCTAGCCATTAACCAATTAAAACTTAAAACATAGAGTTAGAACTTACCGAGACTATCAACGTGTAGCTAGAGACAAGAGGAACAACTTTAATTCTTGCTCCAAAGATCAACCCTCAATCCTTCACTCTCAAAACTCACATCTAATTCAATTGGGTTTTAAGTTTTGGGAGAGAAATTAGAAAGAAAAGGGAAAAGAAATTAAATGAAATGGATGAGTGGTTGGGATTTAATGCTCCCATCAGATTTATACGCCAAATTACCAATTTTCCCCTTAAAGTCATTTAAATTGAGCTAAAACCGGAGTCTGTCCAGCAGCATTGCCGCGACGCGGCCCATTTGTCGTGGCGCGACATATCGAAGGAAAAATGACCCTTGTTAACCTGACTTCTGATCTGGAAATGCTTGCAATGCCACGGCGCGGACCCATTTGTCGCGGCGCGGCATAAGACTGCATCTGAATAGTTCGACCATCATAAACAAGTTTCAACTTAATTTAAGTTGTACATTCCAAACCCGCTTTCTATTTTCACCTAGCCTTCAACAATATTATCACAAGACTTAATGCTAACTAAACCCACGTATAGACTTGCATATGCACACATTATCAAGTATACGTTTATATATATCTATACGTATATTCATACATTTACACATAAGCTAGCGAGTTATAAACGTACAAATGATCAAGTATGTACCTTTCAATACGTACGGGAAAAACGGGATGTTACAACTCTCCCCCACTTGTATCGGAGCGCGTCCTCGCGATCCAAGCAGTATGATAAGCCGGAAGATAGACCAAGACAAACTCTTCGGATTCCCATGTAAACTCGGAACCCTTTCGATGTCGCCATTGCACCTTGAAAGTTCTAACTTCCTTGTTCCGCAACATCTTAACCTTCTCATCAAGGATTGCAACCGGTTCTTCCGCACACTCTAGCTTGTTATTCAACGTAATTTCATCTAAAGGCACCCAAGTCGATTCATCCGCAAGACACTTACGAAGATGGGAAACATGAAACGTGTTATGGATTCCCGCAAGTTCTTCGGGTAACTCTAGTCGATAAGCAACCTCACCAACACGTGCCAAAACCTTGAAAGGACCAATAAACCGAGGAGCTAACTTTCCTCGCTTTCGAAACCGAATAACACCCTTCCATGGAGAAACCTTAAGCATTACCATGTCACCTTCTTGAAACTCAAACGTTCTCCTACCTTTATCGGCATAAGACTTTTGTCGATCTTGCGCCGCTTTAAGTCGAGCCCGAATCATCTCAATTTTACTGTTCGTCTCCAAAACCAAATCGGAACTCCCGATTTCCTTTTGTCCCACTTCACCCCAACAAATCGGGGTTCGACACCTACGCCCATAAAGCATCTCATATGGAGGCATCCCGATACTAGTATGATAACTATTATTGTACGAGAATTTCACCAAAGGCAAATGCTCATCCCAACTACCACTGAAATCAATAATGCACGCTCGTAGCATATCTTCCAAAGTTTGATTCATACGTTTGGTTTGACCGTCCGTTTGAGGATGATACGCCGTGCTTAATTTTAATTGTGTACCCATATCTTCATGAAATTTCTCCCAAAACCGAGATGTAAAACGGGTATCTCGATCCGAAATAATAGATATAGGAACACCGTGTCGAGAGATGACTTCCTTGATAAACAACTTAGCCAAGGTCTCCGACGATATCGTTTCCCAAATGGGAAGAAACAAAGCACTTTTCGTCAATCGATCAACTATCACCCAAATCGTATCACATTGGGTTCTCGCTGTCCTTGGTAACTTAGTAATGAAGTCCATGGTAATGTGCTCCCATTTCCATTTCGGGACTTCCAAGGGTTGTAACTTACCGTACGGCTTTTGGTGTTCGGCTTTAACTTGCAAACACGTGACGCATTGTTCAACATACTTAACCACATCACGCTTCATACCGGGCCACCAATAATCTTTCTTCAAATCAAAGTACATCTTTGTTGCACCCGGATGAATGGAGTACCTTGACTTATGTGCTTCATCAAGTAGCACTTGTCAGTTACCACCCATCTTAGGTACCCACACTCTTCCTTGAAACGACAACAAACCACGCGAGCCCATAGTAATGAACTCCGTTTGCCCCACAATCCGCTCTTCATGCTTGTTGTGAACATACGCTTCTATTTGAATCTCACCAAGCTTTTCAAGGAAATCGTTAGTAATAATCATGCGTAACGATCCTACTCGTATCTCCGGATGTTGACTCTTTCGACTCAACGTATCCGCGACCACGTTCGCCTTTCCCGGATGGTAAAGTATCTCACAATCATAATCCTTTACCACATCCATCCACCTACGTTGACGATAATTCAAATCTCGTTGAGTAAAGAGATGTTTCAAACTCTTATGGTCCGAATAAAGCGTACACTTGACACCATACAAGTAGTGGCGCCAAATTTTCAACGCATGAACCACCGCCGCCAATTCAAGATCGTGAGTCGGGTATCTCTTTTCGTGTTCCCTTAATTGTCGAGAGGCGTAAGCGATGACTTTACCTCTTTGCATCAAAACACACCCGAGCCCATTTAAAGAAGCATCACAATAAACCGTCATGTCTTCTACCCCTTCCGGCAACACTAACACCGAAGCTTGACACAATTTCTCTTTTAACAGTTGAAAAGCGATTTCTTGCTCGTTCTCCCAATTGAATCTTACGTTCTTCCTCGTCAATTTAGTCAAAGGAGAAGCAATCTTAGAAAAGTCCTGGATGAACCGACGATAATAACCAGCCAATCCGAGAAAGCTTCAGATTTTTGTAGGCGTAGTCGGTTGTCCCCAACCCTTCACCGTTTCTATCTTCCCCGGGTCTACTTGAATTCCTTCTTGATTCACAATATGGCCAAAGAATTGAACTTCCCTTAGCCAAAATTCACATTTAGAGAATTTTGCATACAACTTCTCCTTCCGCAATGTCTTCAATACTTCACAGAAATGGTGCTCATGTTCCTTCATACTCTTAGAATAAACAAGTATATCGTCGATGAACACAATTACCGTCTTGTCCAACGTAGGTTGGCACACTCGGTTCATAAGGTCCATGAATGTCGCCGGTGCATTCGTAAGACCAAAAGGCATAACTACAAATTCAAAATGCCCGTAACACGTTCGAAAAGCCATTTTCTCTTTGTCTTCCTCACGGACCCGCACTTAATGATAGCCGGACCGTAAGTCAATCTTAGAAAAATACGTTGCACCTTGGAGTTGGTCAAACAAATCGTCAATCCTAGGTAATGGATAGCGATTCTTGATCGTCACTTTGTTCAACTCCCGATAATCGATGCACATCCGCATACTTCCATCTTTCTTTCTCACAAACAAGACCGGAGCACCCCATGGCGAGGAGCTCGGTCGAATGAAACCCTTTTCAAGCAACTCTTGGGTTTGATTTAACAACTCTTGCATTTCCGTCGGTGCTAAACGATAAGGAGTTTTAGCAATGGGAGTAGCTCCCGAAACTAACTCAATGCGAAATTCTACTTGTCTTTCCGCCGGAACACCCGGTAACTCATCCGGAAAAACATCTTCGAACTCACTAACCACCAGAATTTCACGTATAGGTGGTGGCTCGTCACGAGTATCAATAACATGGGCAAGGAAAGCCATGCCACCATTAACAAGAGAACGAAGTGCCCGTGTAAAAGTGCATATCGGCACAAGTCTCCTACGCTTATCACCGTGAATAACTAACTCTTCCCCACTTGGGGTCTTCACTCGAATAGATTTTTCATGGCATGCGATATCGACTCTATTTCGATCGAGCCAATCCATACCAACAATGATATCAAAATCGCCCAAAGTCATAGGGATGAGATCAATTTTAAAGTTTTCGGCACCAAACACAACATCACAATTTTTTCACACATCAACCACGAGCACCGTCTTGCCGTCCGCTATTTCGACTTCTACCGGACGACTTAATTTAGCTAGTAGCTTATTAAGTTTAGGTACAAATCGAGGTGACATAAAAGACAAATTGGCACCACTATCAAATAGAATCCTTGCCGGATTAGAGTTAACCATGAAAGTACCTGAGACAACTTCGTTCGATTGTTTGGCTTCATCATTGGTCATCAATTAATTTCGACCCCTAGCCGTACCCGCCGCCTTTTCTAACCGCTTAACATTATCATTGCGCAACTCGGGACACTCGGGCCTCTTGTGCCCTTCTTTACCACAATTGAAACAAGTAAATTTGGGTGTGGAAGGTGAGTTGGGGCAATCATGAGAGATGTGACCTTTTTGCCCACAAGTATAGCAAGTGGGTACATGACCACCGGAGCCACCTTTCTTCACACTGTTAACATTTTCAGAGCCCTTCTTGTTCCTTTTATTGGAAAAGCTCGATTGACTCGAATTCTCGAACTTCCTCTTTCCAAAAGTAAAACTATTCTTTCTCAATACAAGCGCTTCAAAACCCTTCGCCATATTGAACAATTCATCAAAGCTCTTCACCATGTTCACACTAATTTTCTCTTGATAATTATCATTCAAGATCCTATAAAAATCTTCCTTCAACATCTTATCGTTCCCGACATACTCCGGGCAAAATTGGGTCTTGGACAAAAACACGGATTTGAGAGTGTTCAAATCCATCGACCCTTGCCTTAAGGAACGTAACTCATCCTTAAGCCTAGTTAGATCGGCCGAAGTTCGGTACTCATCGAAAAACTCTACCTTGAATTCATCCCAAGTAAAATCCATGCATTGTTCTTCACCATAAACTTGGATTTTCGCATCCCACCATAGCTTAGCGTCACCCCTTAACATGCTACAACCATACCTTATCTTCTTATCAAGAGGACATTCACAAGTACGGAAAGCCCCCTCCATATCGGAGATCCATCGGGCACTCTTGAGAGGGTCTCGTTCACCTTCAAAGGTGGGAGGTTGAGAATCCTTAAAATTCTTATAAAAGAAGTCCCGTCTCCCCACATTATCCTCTTGATGAACGGCCTTCACTTGCTCCTTGACTACATTGACTAATTGCTCGTCAATCGTATCTAGAAACATTTTCTTAACATCCTCGAGGAACTCTGCCTTTTGACATTTAAAGATGGCCTCAACTTTGGCCGTGAACTCAACGTCCTCACTCGTACCCCCATTTTCGGTGTCGTGTCCGTTTCTCATCTTCATTCTATAAAACGGAAAAAAAAATTAAACAACGAACGGAACAAAAGGACATAACACGTATGCATATACGTATACCCCACACTACTCCATCTTACTCAACAATCTTCGTACATTACTTGTTTGACACGATTTGCACCCGTAACAATGGTAGCTAATCATTGTTACGCGAACATGTCGCATTAACTTGCTAGTACAACGTCCATATCGCTTGATGATTGCTAAACACAACACATATCAATTAGCACGAGGTTAATTCACATAAACCAAAGTACTAGCCATTCCCGATTAGACCCAAAGTCCTACAAGCCCCGCATAAAAGCTCATGCACAATAAAGTCTAAGTCTAGGCACCTATCTCAAGTCGCCTAAATCCCTTAGACCATGCTCTGATACCACTTGAAACAACCCAACCCGTATTCCATACGAAATTTTTTTTTTTTTTAAATAATACACATTCACGCGCCAATTAAATATGTAACCATTCCATAAGTTCGTTGGAACATACAACAAGTTTTAGTGTTTACAAAAGGCACAAAGGCCATTAACAAACGAGGTACAAGTTTGACCAATACAAAAATGATAGTTTTAAACTAAACAACACATCGAGCATGGTTTGGGACTAAACTACCCAAAACGCTAGGCCAACTTCCAAAAGCTCCAACAAAACGTCATCAAAGGACACCTAATGCCCGATAACTCCTTTGCCCTTATCCACACCTGCATCTAAAAAGATAAACAACGAGAGGGGTAAGCTAATGCTTAGTGAATGCAATAATTATACATACACATATATAATATATCTACTTGCAAACACTTACACATTACCGTTCACAAGCTAGCAATTCGACAACCATGCAAAACATTATGCATATACCAATAACCGCAATTCACATTGAGCTAGCAATAACAAAAGCATATAGTTCATATTTAAGTATGCTAATGCACAATTCATACAACCATGGTTAACCAATCGTAAGAGGAATGGTACTCTAATTTCCCATTGGTGTTCATAACAACCGTTAGTGCACAACACATATATCACTAACCCTTGGACAACACATATCCGTTTATAAAATCGTTAGTGTACAACACATATAACACTAAATCGGACAACACATATCCATTCATAAATCATTAGTGTACAACACATATAATCACTAAATTGGACAACATATATCTGTTCTTAAAACCGTTAGCGTACAACGCATATATCACTAACTTGGACAACACATATCCATTTCTACAAGTAAACACATCATATACGTACATGTATACTTATTCCACTCACCTTGACACAAGGATGATGATTGTGCACGTCCGAACTTCAAGACAATGTACCTAATTCATTAAGTACACATTCAATACACTAACTAGTGGAATTAACCACATTACACTTACTTGAGCATTTAATGACCCAATTCGCATTAAATGACTCAACCACACCAATACCGCCCTTAAATGGCCAAGACCCGACTTTAACCACTAAAGCTAGTGCATTAAAGTCTACTAACTTCAATTAACACAAACTTAGGTTAATTCATACCCATTTCACCCAAACTAGGTCAACTAGTACATTTTGACCCATTTTAAATTACTTAGCCTCTCAATCAAGTCAAACTTACCCATTAACACTTCTTCCATAAATCCAAAAGTGTATTAGTGACTAGCAATACCATTTGACACTTACAACCTCAAATCATAAGACCAAAACCCTAGTTTGTGGCCATTAGGGTTTCATTACAACAACATAACCCAAATTCACCCATTTTACCCTCAAATGGGTCATACAAGTCTCTAGTAACCAAAACCCTAGCCATTAACCAATTAAAACTTAAAACATAGAATTAGAACTTACCGAGACTATGAACGTGTAGCTAGAGATAAGAGGAACAACTTTAATTCTTGCTCCAAAGATCAACCCTCAATCCTTCACTCTCAAAACTCACCTTTAATTCAATTGGGTTTTAAGTTTTGGGAGAGAAATTAGAAAGAAAAGGGAAAAGAAATTAAATGAAATGGATGAGTGGTTGGGATTTAATGCTCCCATCAGATTTATACGCCAAATTACCAATTTGCCCCTTAAAGTCATTTAAATTGAGCTAAAACCGGAGTCTGTCCAGCAGCATTGCCGCGGCGTGGCCCATTTGTCGCGGCGCGACATATCGAAGGAAAAATGACCCTTGTTAACCTGACTTCTGATCTGGAAATGCTTGCAATGCCACGGCGCGGACCCATTTGTCGCGGTACGGCATAAGACTGCATCTGAACAGTTCGACCATCATAAACAAGTTTCGACTTAATTTAATTTGTACATTCCAAACCCGCTTCCTATTTTCACCTAGCCTTCAACAATAGTCTCACAAGACTTAACGCTAACTAAACCCACGTATAGACTTGCATATGCACACATTATCAAGTATACGTTTATATATATCTATACGTATATTCATACATTTACACATAAGCTAGCGAGTTATAAATGTACAAATGATCAAGTATGTACCTTTCAATACGTAAGGGAAAAATGGGATGTTACATCAACAGCACTATCCGAGTTTCGCACCAACCCAATTTTACATCACGAGAGCACCCGCAACGACAGTTACATTCTCTCACGTCCGTGATCTCAAACTTCACACTTGGTCTCATACCGCACTTGGTACTGTACGACCACCTTATACAAGAAGACTTACGCTTCACTTGATCTAACACCACCGAAGATTCCTCGGGCGGCAGTAAAAACTCCCCCACTTAGGATTTATCTCTCCATTCTCACCGCCAAGATGATAACATCCCGCGGAATTGTAATTCCACGTCACACCTGACCATTCTCACCGTTGGTCATAAACATCAAATCACCACAAATTCACTTTAGGCTCTCAGAGCCGACATGTACAATCACTTGAGACGTCGTACACGCGACGACATCACACCTTCATACCACAAATCACAATTAATAGTTCTTCATCGTTCGCAAAGCGAACTCCACCAAAGTCCCACATACGCCTCTATGACTAGGCATATGCCACTTCGCTTAATCAGTCGTGCATCACAGTCGAGATCACCCGACCTTCTACGCAACGAACCATTATCAATAATTGCTCACTCTCATGGGGAAGAGTGACCAATCCGACACAATAATTGCATCGACCGCAATATCAACGCTTCATCATAACCTTCGACCTAATCAACCATTAAGTCCATCACCGGCTCACCGGTCATCCTCACTCGTCCATCACATAAGAGCAACAAGATTCGCTCATCTGCCACTTCATAAGAAGTATTTACTGCAATGCTCCTAAACTTCGACTTTCGCAACCGTCGAATTACTATCACCCGTCGATCACTATTTAAAATCTTCGATGCTTTAAAAGGGTATCTCACAGGCACCCTAAGCACAAAGTGATCACACCATCACCGGAGTTGAACATTACACTAGCAGGTATAAGAGGGCACCTGACACCGTGTCATGCAGACTCCCACCACAATCAATCAAATTTTAGACCTCGATCTTTAGGTTCCATACACCCGATGTCACCTATCTCTCTATAATAATGACCCGAAGTCATATCCACCCGACAAACCTTACGGTTTATCGTCTTATCGAAATTTCCTAGCGATCACACGCTACCCGCAATTTCGGCAAGGCCAAACGATATAGCCCCACGAAACCTTTCATCTAACGCTAAAGAGATGCTTGGAAACACCAAGTCTTACACTCTTCCGCACATCTCGATAAAAACCACTACTACAAGGGATATTCCATTAGGAATGTTACCTTATAAGCCACAATACACTAACACAATCATCGTCATACGGGTCCCACTCCCGTGAGTTCAACGACCCGGAGAATCCTCGATTCGCCAATTCCAAGGCGACTCACAACTAGAATCCTAACACGATTCTCTAACCACACACTCTACCGAGTGTAACTCAAAACTACAATCATTAGACTTATTGCATTCCATTACGGAATTCAAGTCTTCATCGCACACACGCACACGTAAATCGGTCATCCTAGTTACGATGGGTAACTAAAACCAATAACAATCTCAACAGTGCACCCACTACTTAGGGTGACTAAGCACGCACCAAACTTGTGAGTTGGCTCACTCACTTAGCTAATCGAATCGATCGTACACTTCCCGACTCATAAAGAACTCGATGTGACAACAAGCACATCACTCGAGACCACTATATTCTAGGAACCAATAAAAGATTCCTAATTCGTCCCGTTCTACCCCAACCATGCCACGTTTCCTTCGTTCGGTACTTGTCATGTCATGCTTGGTGTCAAGATACACTTTCGTAATAATGGTGATCGGTAATTATTACAAATGCGTACCTTACCATTTCCACATGGTCACGCAAAGTACTTTACCCGGTCTGACGCAACATTCACACAAAATCACACGCGATAACTCCTAGTACCCGAATGACCCAAGTCCTTACCGTGAACTTGATCACTCAAACTGCCAAACATGCGAATCTCTCCAATAGATTTGTCCCTAGGACACCGCACCAAAAGGTACCCGTATATATACACCAATATACAATAATAATAAACGTACACAAGTACACGACAACAACAAGTCAACCTACAACCTAGGTGACTATCACTAAGACAACGTCCAAGTTCGCCTACTTACATTAGGCACTAGCGATCTAAGGCACTAGTTTACACATGAAATAGGGCCCCACAAAATTCCACATTGGACAAGCACAAGTCCTAGTTAGTCACCTACTCTAAGGCACTAACAAATCTCAATCCGACCCGTAATCCTACAAGTCCCGCAATTAACGCACCACTATCAATAAGTCTAAGACTAGGCACCTATCCCAAGGTCACCTAATTCCCTTAGACCATGCTCTGATACCACTTGTAACAACCCAACCCATTATCCAACCGACAACGCTTAAAATTTTTTTTTTTATCAAATCTGGCCAGTTCAGCATTCGGCGCGGCGCGCCCCACTGTGGAGCGGCGCTCCAAAGTGGTCTGTCCACTCTTTCCCCTTTTTGACAAAAAGATCGTCCACTTCCGGGCACTTTTAGACGAAACAGTTTTCACAACACGATTAAGTAAGTAAAACTAACACGTTTTCATAATAAAACAAGTTTTACAACTACAACAAGTAACCATTTCGACCCATTTTAGTTTAATACAAAACTTAGACCGAGCATGGCGATTGGGGATACGCTACCCAATCCTAATCAATACAAAGCAAGTCCTCTAAAGCAACCTACACAATCCAATGGTTCTCACGATTACCCGAGCCATCACCTCCACGCGAATCTATAAAAATGTAAACAACGAGAGGGTAAGCTATGAAAGCTTAGTGAATGCAATAATTATACACATACATATATAATATACCTACTTGCAAACACTTACTCACATACCGCATACATGCTAGCAACACAAATAGCTTATCATCACAAATACAAAGCTATAAACCTCCAATACCACAAGCTAGCACAACAATAGCATATATATAACCCGAACAATATAATATGCTACAATACAACACAATAACCATGGTTAACCAATAACACAAGGGAATGGTACTTCGAATTCCCCATCGGTGTTCGTAACAACCGTTAGTGTACAACGAAATATATCACTAACCCCTAGGTGACACGGACAACGAAATATCCGTTCAAGAAATCGTTAGTGTACAACGAAATATATCACTAACTCTTGGGCAATTTGGACAACGAAATATCCGTTGTTATTGTACAACGAAATATATCACTAACTCTTGGTGGTATAGACACGTATACCCGGCCCCATCCCCCGCCCTACAAATAGATATATTATATACACACATGTATAATCATTCCACTCACCTCGTGAACTCGAGCATTACAAACCATGTGCGAAATCCCCACCACACGCGACCGAGCAAGATCTTACCTATAATACGCATATAGGTATACACATAATTAACATACATTCTCATTTGGACTCTCGACCCGCCCGAATGAACAACAAGTGCAAAATATACCCTTTTGCACTTTTAACGCTACCCGAAGGTCCAAAACTAACGAGACTAGTTTTCGCGTTCTCGAAATATCCAAATATGTCAACTTTAACCTTTAAACGCGTACTAGCTCGTATTTTACACAAAACCCATTCCATGGTTGACCAAGTTTGACTTTATTGCTAAAACACCAAATTTTAACCTAAAATCACTTCTCGCGAGTAATTACATCAAAAGCATCATTTAACACTTAACAAAAGCGTTTAACATCCAATTAATCCAAATTAGTGTCATCCTCTATTTTGACCCAATTCAAATTGCTCATTTTGACCAAAGTCATAAAATGCCCCAAAATCACTAACGACTAGTGATTATATTTTCAAGACAACCACTAACACTTAAATCAAGTATTTACCTACTTGATTTACCAAAACTTGACTTAAAACTTAATTTAACACCGAATCAAGCTTACTTGTCCCGAAATATCCATTTGACCCGTTTTGACCAAAATTAGGGTTTACACCTAAAAACCAAGTCAACACAAGTGTTCTAACGTTTAACCAACACACGCAAGACCCAAACTCATAATTTCATCACTCGAAACCCTAAGTCACCCATTTAGGCTTACTTACTTGAATCTTACCCAAAACCCCCAAATTTCACAATAAAAATGGGTTTATAACACTAACTAACACAAACCCTAACTCAAATAATAATCTTAACAATGAAATTCGGATTAGGGTTTACCTCAAGCATCAAAACGAGCTCTAGTAGCTAGAAACACTAAGGAGAACCAAAAACCGCTTCCAATTTGGGCGAAAATCACCATCTTCATCATCCATTCAAGCTTCCTCTCTCTAGAACTCACTCTCTCTCTTTCTAAGATAAGATGGGAGTGTTGTGTGGATGTCAAAATGTTCCAAAAGTGGATCTAAAACTGATATTAAAGCCACAAATCCGTCCATAAGTGAAAGGACCAAAGTACCCCTCATTTACCCTTTAAAAATGGCTGAAAATTGCATCAGACGGGATTGGAGCACCGCTCCAAAGGGTGGAGCGCCGCTCCAACCTTCACGTCAGTTTTCAGTAACTTGTTTTGGCCATAACTTTTTAACCGTAGCTCCGTTTTTGATGAATCAAATATCGTTGGAAACGTAATAAGATTTTCTTTCCAATGGTAAGGATTTGAAAATCAACTCAAACTTTATTTGAGGTCAAAAAGGTACGTACACACCTTGTGACTCAAACAACGTCCAGTTTTCCTTCGACATTCGAGCAAGCAACATGTACATGCTTCGTACACTTTATACACGCATCGTACACCATAATTACATTATGTAGAATAAATATTGGGTCTTACATTGATCGAGTACTTATTGTATTAGGTACTTTGCTTCGAGGCTTGCGGAAGTTAAAATCATCACCGAATCGTTAAGGTGAGTATAATAAGTATACATGTATGTATATAATGTATTTATTTGCAGGGACGGATATGTGTTGTCCTAGTTAGTGATATATGTTGTTGTACACTAACGGTTTCTAAGAATGGATATGTGTTGTCCGAGTTAGTGATATATGTCGTTGTACACTAATGGCATTTATGAACGGATATGTGTTGTCATAGTTAGTGATATATGTCGTTGTACACTAACGGTGTTATGAACGGATATGTGTTGTCGTTCCGCCAAGGGTTAGTGATATATGTTGTTGTACACTAACGATTGTTATGAACACCGATGAGAAATTCGGGTACCATTCCTTTGTACGATTGGTTAACCATGGTTGTGTGAATTTTGTACTAGCATATTTAATTGTGAACTACATGCTTTTGGAATCGCTAGATTATTATGATTGCGGATGTTGGTATATGCATAATGTTTGCATAGTTGTCGAATTGTTAGCTTGTATGCGGTATTATGTAAGTGTGATGTTATGCGAGGTGTATATAAAATAGCTATTAAATTTTACAAGGAAATACTATTATATACGATACAATTTTACACAAGATATTTATTTATTTAGAGAATGGATATACTTAAACCTTGCTACAACACTTATAGGCAGTGTACCTAATCGTACAGTAGTGTAGTTTTTAGTAAGTCCGGTTCGTTCCACAGGGAAAATCTTTTAATCAAAGCTTAACGCTATATTAGTTTAATTTTATAAAAATACAAATATATATATAAGTAATATTATTATTATAAAGGGGGGTTTTTACCGTTTAATGACCGGTTTGTCGATTTTAAAACTTTAGTCGCAGTTAAAACAAAATGTAAAATATTAAATAAATAAAAGACTTAATTTAAAGCATAAAGTAAATAACGATAATGAAATTGCGAATAATAAAAGTGCGATAAAATAAACTTGCGATAATTAAAAGTGCAATTAAATACAATAACAATAAAAATGCGATAATTAGAAGTGCAATTAAATATAAAATAAAGGAAATTAAATATGAAATAAAAGAATTATGCTTATTTAAACTTCCGTAATCATGATGTTTGACGTGTTGATTTTAGTTTTATGCCCATGGGTTAATTGTCCTTTGTCCTGGATTATTTAATATGTCCGTCTGGTTTTTGTCCATAACAGTCCATCAGTCATAAATATAAAGTGCGAGTGTCCTCATCAAATTATTCTTATACCCGAAGTCAAATATTCCAACTAATTGGGGACTTAAACTGTAACAAAATTTTAATATTTTGTTTAATAATTACACCAGGATGTCGACTGAGTGTAACCCAAGGTTTTAATACTTTGTTATCAATTATGGCAAGTGTCCTTGTACATAATTTCACCCCTGTTTTAATAATTCTAGTGACTATTAATCCATTCCCGTGTCCAGTTAAATGAACGATTATTCGTACATATAAATACCCCGTCCATCGTGTCCGATCGAGTGTATATGGTAATTTATGGGTACGTCCAATTATAAATATTTATATTAACATTAACAAACTATCATTTAGTTAAATAAATATAAATCCCATTAATAGCCCATAGTATAATTTCCACAAGTGTCGTTCTTTTGTCCAAACCCCAATTATGGTACAAAGCCCAATTACCCAATTTTAGTAATTAGCCCAACATCATGATTACTTCGGATTAAATAAGCATAATAATAACTTAGCTACGAGACATTAAATTAAAAAGGTTGAACATAACTTACAATGATTAAAAATAGCGTAGCGTTACACGGACAGAATTTCGACTTACACCCTTACAACATTCGCTAACATACCCTTATTATTAGGATTTAAAATTAAAATTAAAATATAAATTATATATATATATATATATATATATATATATATATTTACGTATATATTGAGAGAGAGATAGATTATGGATATTTAAAATGATCAGAATTCGTTTGCTTTTATAGGGAATTGAGTTCAGGGGGTCTCCGCGACTCGCGGCCTTTTCTGCCTTCAAACTCTGCGAGTCGCGGAGTTTGAAATTCTAGCTCACCAACTTTGGAGTCTTTCTTGCCGACGGATTTTTATTATTTATATAATATATAAATAATTATAAGAATTATTTAAATATTATATTATATTTATGTGCATAGCTGACTTGTAATTTTTAGTCCGTTGCGTCGAGCGTTGAGAGTTGACTCTGGTCCCGGTTCCGGATTTTCGAACGTCCTTGCGTACAATTTAATATCTTGTACTTTGCATTTTGAATCTTGTACTCTTGTAATTTCGAGACGTTTCTTATCAATAATTGGAACCTCTATGATTGTATTTTGTACTTTTGAGCTTTTTGGTCGTTTGCGTCTTCAATTCGTCGAATCTGTCTTTTGTCTTCACCTTTTAATATTTAAACGAATATCACTTGTAAATACAACAATTGCAACTAAAAGCTTGTCTTTCTTGGGGAATAATGCTATGAAATATATGGGCTTTATATTTATTTAACTAAATGATAGTTTGTTAATGTTAATATAAAGATTTATAATTGGACGTACCCATAAATTACCATATACACTCGATCGGACACGATGGGCGGGGTATTTATATGTACGAATAATCGTTCATTTAACCGGACACGGGAATGGATTAATAGTCACTAGAATTATTAAAACAGGGGTGAAATTATGTACAAGGACACTTGCCATAATTGATAACAAAGTATTAAAACCTTGGGTTACACTCAGTCGACATCCTGGTGTAATTATTAAACAAAGTATTAAAATCTTGTTACAGTTTAAGTCCCCAATTAGTTGGAATATTTGACTTCGGGTATAAGAATAATATGACGAGGACACTCGCACTTTATATTTATGACTGATGGACTGTTATAGACAAAAACAAGACGGACATATTAAATAATCCAGGACAAAGGACAATTAACCCATGGGCATAAAACTAAAATCAACACGTCAAACATCATGATTACGGAAGTTTAAATAAGCATAATTCTTTTATTTCATATTTAATTTCCTTTATTTTATATTTAATTGCACTTCTAATTATCGCATTTTTATTGTTATTGTATTTAATTGCACTTTTAATTATCGTACTTTTTAATTATCGCAAGTTTATTTTATCGCACTTTTATTATTCGCAATTTCATTATCGTTATTTACTTTATGCTTTAAATTAAGTCTTTTATTTATTTAATATTTTACATTTTGTTTTAACTGCGACTAAAGTTTTAAAATCAACAAACCGGTCATTAAACGGTAAAAACCCCCCTTTATAATAATAATATTACTTATATATATATTTGTATTTTTATAAAATTAAACTAATATAGCGTTAAGCTTTGATTAAAAGATTTTCCCTGTGGAACGAACCGGACTTACTAAAAACTACACTACTCTACGATTAGGTACACTGCTTATAAGTGTTGTAACAAGGTTTAAGTATATCCATTCTCTAAATAAATAAATATCTTGTGTAAAATTGTATCGTATTTAATAGTATTTCCTTGTAAAATTTAATAGCTATTTTATATACACCTCACATAACATCAAGTATTTTTGGCGCCGCTGCCGGGGACAATCTAGTTTAAAAGCCGGAAGCGTAACGCTAAATTTTAAAAAAAAAATTATTTTTAGTTTACTTTTATTAAAATACGCTTTTGTAAAAATACGTTCTTAATTATTCGAAAATATAAAAAGAAAAACAAAAATATAAATATTTTTAAGATTTTGTTAAATATTTAAGTTTTATAAAGTTTCTTTATTTTTATTTTACAAAAATATAAGTTTTATTTAAAAATTTTGTGTTTATTTAAAATATAAATTTAAAAAAAAAAGTAAAACGCGTCGAATTTTAATCAACCTGTCATCTGAAAATTGGAACCCCGCGACTCGCGGAGTTTGCAGCTTCGGGCACCGCAACTCGCGGAGCAGCCCTGACACACGTAAGAGAAACCCTAATCAGCATTAATTACGGGTTTTATATTTATTAATTAACTTTTAACCCTAATTAGGTTTAATTTTAATATATTAATTAGTTTTACTTTTTATTTAATTTATATATTTAGTTAAATTAGTTTAATTAATGTAAAATTAATAGTTTTAATAAATAAATAATATAAAAATAATATTTTTATAAAAATTGTAATTTTTACAACTTTTTTTATATTTTTATATTTTCTCCCTTTTTAATTGTTTTAGCGTAATATTTGTGTTTTTTGCTAGTTTTTAGTTTTAAACTTAGTTTTTGCCATAGTTATATTTTTATTTCTAGATTTTTAGGCTTTGCCGTAAAATCCCTTAAGTGCTTTTTCTTTAGACTAAGATTTAGATGCTTTAGAATTTTACGACGCCTTTTTAAGTTTTAGTTTCTTTTTAAGTTATTGCCATTTGGGATATAGTTTTACTTGTAAACTTTAATATTTTTAGACGCCTTTTACCTATGTATCAATTATCATTCCAATTAGTAATCTCAATTTGCGATTATAATTTTAAGTTAGTGATAGTAATAAGGTTGGGTTAGTCGAGTGTTTTTAAGTTCTATAAGTCACTTTTTTTCTTTCTTATTTTTATTTTTCGATCTTTTTCCGACACGCTCTTTTTCTTTCTTATTTCTTGCTATTCTAGTTTTTAGGACATAAATTTTTTATTCTACTTCTTATCTAAATTTCTTAAAATTACAAAAATTTATTTTAAGTGGTTAAATTGATAGACATCAAAATTTTCTGGTTCGTAGTAATAGTTGGATTTGTACGTGGATCGGGTTATTGGAGCCAAACAGTACTCAATTATATTGAGACCAAACGAATCATGCCCCTCTGCTGCATCTTTTGGCTATTCGAAACGTGGGCAAAATCAAAAAAGTCTATTAATTGGATAACTTATATAATTTTTCTTTCCTTTTTAAAAAAAATTAATAGGATATTCAGTGAATGCACCGAGCAAGACGTTCACCACCTTTTGTACGTTCACCACCTGTAACTAGATCAAGACATTTAGCAAATATTACCGCCGTTGATTTTTCTTTAGAATCATCATCCAGTAGACCAAGTACTCCAGTTCAAATTTCCGATAATCCATTTTTTAAACCCGACCTCACAATTGAGAATCCGGAGAATATTCAGGGACGATTCATAGATCCTGAACCACTAAACTTTCCTCCAGAACCACCAATCATTCAAACAGAGATTGTTGAGGAACGAACCATTAAATCAAAATCCTCTAGTGATTCCGATTCAACAAATTCAATTATGGAGAATCTGGAACCTTTAAGTATGGAAGACCGAATGAGAGCTAAACGCACTGGCCAAGGTCACGCAATTACTCATCCAGACATTAATGCGCCAGATTATGAAATCAAAGGACAAATTCTACACATGGTGACTAATCAATGCCAATTTAGTGGTGCGCCGAAGGAAGATCCAAATGAACATCTTCGTACCTTTAATAGGATCTGCACTCTATTTAAAATCTGAGAAGTGGAGGATGAACAGATATATCTCATGTTATTTCCCTGGACTTTAAAGGGAGAAGCCAAAGATTGGTTGGAATCGTTACCTGAAGGGGCGATTGATACATGGGACGTTTTTGTTGAAAATTTTCTTAAACAATTCTTTCCGGCATCTAAAGCCGTAAGACTTCTAGGAGAAATTGTTACGTTCACACAGAAACCAAATGAAACTCTATATGAGGCATGGACAAGATTTGGAAAGTTATTAAGAGGATGTCCGCAACATGGTTTAGACACCTGTCAAATAGTACAAATATTCTGCCAAGGATGCGACATCACTACAAGAAAAGACATCGATATAGCAGCTGGTGGTTCCATTATGAAGAAAACCGAAACGGATGCTTATAAAATTATTGATAACACTGCTTCCCACTCACATGAGTGACACCAAGAAAAAGATATCGTTAGATCATCTAAAGCAGCTAGAGCCGATTCTAGCCATGACTTAGATTCCATTTCCGCAAAGATAGATGCTGTCGAGAGACGAATGGAAAAGATGACTAAATATATACACTCAATACGAATTAGTTGTGAGCAGTGTGGAGGACCACATTTGACAAAAAAATTGTCTCAGTATTGAACTAACAATGGAACAAAGAGAGAATATTTCATACATAAACCAAAGGCCTGGAAATAATTATCAAAATAATTATCAACCGCCAAGACCGATCTACAATCAAAACCAGAATTATAATCGAAATATTCCATACAACAACCAACAAGGTCCTAGCAATCAACAAGTATCTAACAATACTTACAACCAGCAAAGACCTAATTTTCAAAACAAACCACAACCCGATGATAAAAAGCCGAATTTAGAAGATATGATGACGAAGCTAGTTGAAACTCAAATGCAGTTTTTCACATCTCAAAAACAAACTAATGAACATAATGCTCAAGCATTTAAAAATCAACAAGCTTCTATTCAAAACTTGGAACAAGAAGTAAGTAACCTAGCAAGGTTAATAGGTGAAAGAAAACCGGGAATTTTACCTAGTGATACAAATGCAAACCCCCGGAATGAAACAGCTAAAGCCATTACCACAAGAAGTGGTACAACACTTAAACCACCTGAAATACCTGTAACTTCTGATGAAGCTATTCCTACTCCACAAGAACCACAACCTGATCAAGATAAGGAAAAAGAACCGGTAGTTGAAAAGGTTAATGAAGATAACAAAGTTATGGCTAAACCTTATGTTAAACCATACCAACCACCACTTCCTTACCCGAGTAAAATGAAGAAAGAGAAACTTGAAGCCGAGCAATCCAAATTCTTGGATATGTTTAAACAGATAAATGTAAATCTTCCTTTCATTGATGTGATTTCAGGAATGCCTAGATATGCTAAATTCTTGAAAGATCTAATCTCAAATAGAAAGAAAATGGAAGAACTCTCGGCCGTTACTATGAATGCTAATTGTTCAGCAGTGCTGTTGAATAAGATACCAGAAAAACTATCTGATCCAGGAAGTTTCACAATTCCATGTTTTCTGGGTAGTCTTAGTTCAATAGAAGCATTAGCAGACTTAGGTGCTAGTATAAATCTAATGCCGTATTCACTATACGCTAAACTAGACCTTGGAGAATTGAAACCAACAAGAATAAGTATACAACTAGCCGATCGATCAATAAAATATCCTAGAGGGTTAATGGAGAACATGCTAGTTAAAGTTGGTACTTTAGCATTTCCAGTAGATTTTGTTGTTCTGGACATGGAAGAAGATTCTCAAGTTCCTCTCATATTAGGAAGACCATTCTTAAACACGGCTAAAGCAATGATAGACGTGTTTGGTAAGAAACTGACCCTAAGTATAGAGGATGAGAGTGTTACCTTTTCAGTTGATAGAGTAATGCAACAACCGCAATCTGCAGATGATACATGCTATTATATTCACACTATAGATTTACATGCAGAATTGTTAGAAGAATTTCCAGAATTACAAGGAACAGGAGAATGTTCTTTAGGAGAAAGTAATGAACCAATTGATGAAGTTGAAATGTTAGCTACACTTATAGCAAATGGATATGAACCAACAACAGAAGAAATTCAAATGCTAAAAGAAGAAGACAGATATCGATATAAATCATCGATAGAAGAACCTCCGACATTAGAGTTAAAGCCACTTCCAAACCATTTGGAATACGCTTATTTACATGGTGAATCTGAATTACCTGTAATAATATTGTCTTTTCTTACTGAAAATGAGAAATCACAACTCATTTCTGTGTTGAAAGCTCATAAACCAGCCATTGCATGGAAGATTCATGATATTAAAGGAATAAGTCCTTCGTATTGCACACATAAAATCCTTATGGAAGAAGGTCATAAAACGTATGTGCAACGCCAACGAAGACTAAATCCTAATATGCAAGATGTAGTTAAGAAAGAAATTATTAAACTGCTAGATGCAGGTTTAATATATCCAATTTCTGATAGTCTATGGGTAAGACCAGTTCAATGCGTGCCTAAGAAGGGTGGCATGACTGTCATTACAAATGAGAAAAATGAGCTTATTCCTACTAGGACTGTAACAGAATGGCGTGTGTGTATTGATTATAGAAAATTAAATGACGCCACCAGAAAAGATCACTTTCCCTTACCTTTCATTGATCAAATGTTGGAAAGATTAGCCGGAAATAGTTACTATTGTTTTCTAGATGGATTTTCCGGATATTTTCAAATTCCAATAGCACCCGAGGACCAAGAGAAAACCACGTTCACGTGCCCTTATGGTACTTTTGCTTACAAACGCATGCCATTTGGACTTTGCAACGCCCCTGCAACCTTTCAAAGGTGCATGATGGCGATTTTTCACGACATGATAGACGAATGCATGGAAGTTTTCATGGATGACTTTTCAGTCTTCGGTGATACATTTGAAACATGTCTAGCTAATCTTGAACGAATGCTTATTAGATGCGAACAATCAAATCTAGTTCTTAACTGGGAGAAATGCCATTTTATGGTTAAAGAAGGCATCGTTCTTGGACATAAAATCTCAAAGGAAGGAATTGAAGTGGATAGAGCTAAAGTAGATGTAATTGCTAAACTTCCACATCTCACCAATGTTAGATGAGTTAGGAGTTTTCTAGGGCATGCCGGTTTTTACCGACATTTCATAAAAGATTTTTCTAAAATTGCCACTCCTATGAATAAACTCCTAGAAAAGGATGCTCCATTCATCTTTTCAGATGAATGTATCAAATCTTTTAATATTCTTAAAGAGAAACTCACTAATGCACCGATCATGATAACACCAAATTGGAATCTACCATTTGAATTAATGTGCGATGCAAGTGATTTTGCAATGGGAGCCGTTTTAGGACAAAGGATTGAAAAACGATTTCAACCTATATATTATGCTAGTAAGATGTTACAAGGAGCACAAACAAATTATACAACTACTGAAAAAGAACTCCTTGCTATTGTCTTTGCTTTTGACAAATTTCGATCATATCTCGTTCTAGCTAAAACGGTGGTCTATACCGACCATTCTGCTCTTAGATACCTATTTTCGAAACAAGATGCTAAACCAAGATTAATATGTTGGATCTTACTCTTACAAGAGTTCGATATTGAAATCCGAGATAAAAAAGGAGCAGAAAATCTCGCCGCTGATCATCTTTCTCGTCTTGAAAATCCCGAATTAGAAGTTCTAAATGAATCGGCCATACAAGACAACTTTCCTGATGAATATCTATTGAAGATAGATTATAATGAAATCCCATGGTTTGCAGACTATGCAAACTACTTAGTTTGCGGATTCCTTGAAAAAGGATTGTCGTACCAAAAACGAAAGAAATTCTTCAGTGATATAAAACACTATTTCTGGGAAGATCCACATTTGTTTAAAAGTTGTCCCGATGGAATAATACGCCGATGTGTATTTGGAAATGAAGCTAGTAAAATCTTAAACCATTGTCACACAGGACCAACAGGAGGGCATTATGGGCCTCAATTAACAGCAAGAAAAGTTTATGAAGCTGGATTCTATTGGCCTACAATTTACAAAGACGCACACCTTCTTTGCAATTCCTGTGATGCTTGTCAAAGGGCCGGAAAAATAAGTCAACGTGATGAAATGCCACAAAATGTCATTCAAGTATGTGAAGTATTTGACATTTGGGGTGTTGACTTTATGGGTCCATTTCCAAAATCTCATATTAATCTCTACATTCTCGTTGCCATTGATTATGTATCTAAATGGGCGGAAGCACAAACTCTCCCAACTAATGATGCACGAGTTGTAGTCAACTTTTTAAAACGTCTTTTTGCAAGGTTTGGAACACCGAAAGCTTTAATAAGTGATCGGGGTACTCATTTCTGTAATAATCAACTTGAGAAAGTTCTTAAAAGATATGGAGTAACTCGTAAAATCTCCACTGCTTATCATCCACAAACAAGTGGACAAGTTGAAAATACCAACCGAGCTTTAAAATGTATTCTAGAGAAAACCGTAGGATCAAATTCGAAGGAATGGTCCATTAAATTGGAGGATGCACTCTGGGCTTTTAGAACAGCCTACAAAACTCCAATTGGAACCACACCTTTTAGACTCGTTTACGGAAAAGCATGTCATCTTCCAGTAGAAATTGAACACAAAGCATTTTGGGCTTTGAAGACATGTAATCTTGATTTACATGAAGCTGGACGTCTACGATTAAGTCAACTAAACGAATTAGAAGAATTAAGACATGAAGCATACGAAAATTCGTTAATCCATAAAGAAAGAATGAAGAAATGGCATGATAAAAGAATCAGAAGTTTAAAAGAATTTAAAGAAGGAGACAGAGTTCTTCTTTTCAATTCACGATTCAAGCTATTTTCTGGAAAATTGAAATCAAGATGGTCTGGACCATTCATAGTCAAAAGAGTTTTCCCATACGGAACGATAGAATTAATAAATTCAAATGGGATTGAATTTAAAGTTAATGGTCACAGAGTTAAACACTACATAGATAGTCCAATGGAAGTTGACAACGAAGTTAATCACAATTTCGATACCACAGCTAACTAAGTGTGGGGAGAATCAAGTCTTTAAAGGATAATATGTATTTCTGTTAGAGTTAGATTGTCTGTTTTCGTGTAGTTCTCGAAAATGGAACCCGAATGGTCTTTCCCTAACAGACCTAAAGAACTAGTCTTCTCCCCCCATTCTGAATTTTTATTTTTTTTAGGAAATGAAGACTGCATGTGAACTAAACCATGGTCTAATGCTACACGCTTTTATCACTAAACGTATTAATGACACACTACCAAGTGAAATAGTATCAGTAATCAGAGAAAGATTGGACGGAGTAAGAAAAGAATCCAGATGCGAAGATAATAAGTTACAATTTGGTAAAGCAAAATCAAAATCCGCAGCGAAAAGAAGAGCACGACACCTAGAAAGATGTCACAAATGCGGAAAATGGTCACATGGAGGTAAATGTTCAAATAATCAAACCTATTCAAATACCGAATTTGTTACTTTATGCAGAGACGGACCGTTCATTTGTTTAGAAGAAAAAACACTGAATGCTCGAGGTTACGCCTATGTAGCCATGGAAAACCAATTAAACTGACTATCTTATGAATGGGATAGATCGTATAACTAAGAATACTATCTCACAGGTAAGTCTGTACAGTTTTTTGTTTTTATTTTTATTTTTATTTTTAACCTTTTGATAATAAACGCTAATTTGTTCACTATAAAGTATTAAATTGTTATTGAATAAAATTAGGTTTGGCGACCGAAATTATTGATATCATACAAAAATTTATTACATCACTGCGAAATTTAACGTTTATTCTTAAGGTATAAATATCTTTAATCAATCAACCCAAAATATATCAAAAATTCATCATGAGTTAAATTAGGTTATGGAACCAAAATTACTTTACCGAAAAGAGGGGCGCATATTTTTGATAATATTTGATTTATTTTTACCATTTTAAAATTAATATATAAATCTGAAATTAATATTGTGAACTCTGTAAAATCAATATATTTAAGTTTGTCAATATTTGAAAAATTAATATTTTTAATATAAGTTTGTATGTATAAAAATAAAAATATAATATAAAGTTTGGTGTGAATTTTTAATATTATGCATTTTTAATTAAGTTTGGTGTAAATTTTTAATTTTATGCATTTTTAAATTTAAGTTGGTGTGAATTTAAAAACAAAAATTTACTTTATTTCGTTAAGTTAAAAATATGATTTTTAAAATTCGTCGTAAGTTGAAGACTAGGTCTTTGAACCGAAATTGCTTTATACGAGGGAGGGACGAGAACTTTTATTATCATTATTTTTAATCTTATTGAATTAAAGTATGCCAAAAACATTAAAAAAAACCCAAAAATCTTAGCTTTTAAAACAATCACTACAAAAAGACAAATTTTAAAATTTTGTTGAAGGACGGACTAGGACATCGATCCGAAACGACCTCGTCCTAAATAACAAGGGAAACAAAATTTTAAAATTAATTACTTAATTGTTTTAATTAGTATAAGATAAGATGTTTAAAAAAAAATACAAACTCCGCGACTCGCGGAGTTTGAAGGGTCAAACACCGCGACTCGCGGAGGGACCAAAACCCAGAAAAAAATAAAAACGTAAACTGATCAGTCCACACACCACACCACAAAAATACTGCGAAATAAAACCCGAAAAAACCCGAGAAAACACTCCCAAATTCACAATTTTTCACCGTTAATCATCAAATCTTTTACTAAAATCATGTTAAGAAGGATGCTATCAAGGAATTACTCAAGAAAAACGGTAAATTTCTACACCTAAACACCATTTAATCCGAAAATTGGTGTTCTTGAGCAATTTTATACCCAATTCGATTTTGATGCTTTTTAGTGTAATTATGCTTAAATTGCTTATGTATTATGCTTGTATAACCTAGATTGATGCTATTTAACATGATTAGAAGCCTTAAACTTCAAATTTTGAGTAATCTAGGGTTTGTGTTCTTGAGCAATTTGGGGCTTTTTGATATAAACAGGTTATGGCCGATTTTTGTCATGAATTATTACTAAATTAAGTAGTGTAACATGTTTAGGTAGTTAAATGATCCAAACTTTGAGCCTAAACATGATTTTGAGAATTAAAGTGGACTTTTTCAAGTCTAAAATTCATGAACTTGATTTTTGAGAGATAATGCCATTTGAAACTTGTTTAATTGCTAGTGATGATTATTTTGACATGTTATTTGAGTTGAATGCTTATGAACTTGGCGAACATTTTCGTATATACTTATTTGAAAAAGTGTAGATTTGATGAAAATATGAAAATGAGCTTAAGTTTGATATAAATTAAACATGTCATTGTAATTATTTTGATTGATGATTTTGCTGACACTAATGCATATTTGGATGCACAAAAATTGTGTTTGATGTGTTTTGCAGACTGAAAGGGGTGAATCTTCATCCCAAGCTCGCAAGGCTCCTGCTGAGAATGCGGAACAACAGGAGGTGGATAACTACTACAAACAAGATATACCTCATCCAGTCATGACATTTTCTGATATGCACTTGGAAGATTTGCACCCGAACCTGAGATTTGACAGACTTTGGATAGATTATCCAAAATACCAAAGGGGCTTGCATACTCTTCATTCTAAAGCTGTTGAAGTACCTAGGGTCATAGAATGCGGACCATTAGAAGCTGTAGAATTGGCTGGGCCAATTAGGGAATTACTTGCACAGAGGTATGGTAATTCTACTTTTAACGATTGGGTACGGTTATTCAACATGCGTAGACCTGTATATAAAGTATGGTGTGAAGAATTGTTGTGTAGTATAGAATTAAATGATCGGGTAGCTAGTTTAACCGATCGATCTTTTATTAGATTTTTGTTAGGAGGTTCGATGCGCCACATGTCTTTACTAGACATGGCTCAGGCTTTACGTATATATACGCCTGAGAAGTTAGCATCTGCCAATTGTAGAGGGTTGATATTCAACGGTAGGAAGATAGATGAGAATTTTGATACACATGGTGTATGGAGTCAAATGACTAGCCATCACCGATTCAAAGGGGGAAATTACTCTTATTTGGATATAGATAGAGCAGAGTTAAGAGTAATTCATAGATTTTTAGCTAATTCGATTACACAAAGAGGTAAGAATAAGGAAAAGGTAAATGAACAGGATTTGTTTTACCACATGTGTATTCGAGACCCACAAAGCACTGTAAGTATACCATATTGTGTGGGTTATTATTTATCAGCTATGGTTAGGGGGATGAGACCGCATAGCATAATAGGAGGTGGTATATTTATTACTTTGATTGCTGAATATCTCGGTGTGGATATAAGTCGGGGGGATTACTAATCGAAGAACCAGAACCCCGCGATACAATAGGTTTAAATGTATACCATGGTGCGAAGGTTTTGAAGAGGCGAAATAACGCCGCAATACGATATAATGGTAGACATCCACAGGTTGAGAGAAACCAACAGCCAAGTAATGTGGGAGGGGGAAATGAAATGACAGAAATGCAAAGGTTTATAGCTTCACAAGAGTACGAAAATGCTAGACATCGAGCATTTGAAGATTGGCAAGTTCATCAAAACCAAATCATAGCTTATTGCCAACAAATAGGTAGAAACTATATTCCTACTCTATCGCCCGTATTTCTTCCCTGGTCTATAGAGATCCAACCACCGTATCCTACGTATAACCCAGCCGAAGCATTTTATAACACCTATGGTTATGCATGGAACCCGTACTGGTATCAGTATCATCCCTAGTCTACTTAGTTTTATTTATTTTATAATTTGTAATGTTGATACATTTAATACTTATGTTAATATTGTAATAGTTTTTATAATTTTCTAACTTTTATTATTAGATTTTAATAATTTTTGAATGTGGGGTAATATACCAAACTTCAAAAATATGTATATATGTTTGCAGTTTATCTTATGTACACAACAGGGTAAAACAACGCATTTTCAAAGACTGGCATTAAGTTCAGCAAAAGCAACTAATTTTGACGACAAGATGCAAAATATATGTGAAATAACAACAAGACGGAATGAACAAATGATGTGCACCATTTATCATTCAACACAAACACAAATATGTTTGAAAACTTTGGTAAAATTTAATCATTTCTACGCTAATCACCCTCAATAATTTAAATTGTTACTGATTTCTTGCAAATGAGGGCATTGCAAGATCTTAAGTGTGGGAAGGGGTTAAATTCTTTCGGATTTTTTTAAAAAATTTTTTTATCTTAAACACTTGGTTACCATTAAAAATAGTAGTAAAGTAGTAGTTGTATTAGAATCTAGTGCTCTCTGATAATAAAGAACAGCCCTAGTCTTATATACTGACTACCCAATTCTAGTAAAAATTTTCAAAATTTTCAATTAAATGAACTCAAAATCATGTTTATACATATTTATGAACGATAAAACTAGGTTTTAACACCGAAATTATTGTTACCTCGGAAAGGACATAAATTGAGAAACAAACCAAAATGTTAAAATTCATTTAAAATGGAATAGAGGACAATAAAAAGGAAAATAAAAGCCAAGTGTGGGAAAATTTACCAAGATATTTTAAACATATGTCACATATTTCTGTAACAAATAATTGAAAATACTTTTGTTTTGAACGATAATTAACTGTTTTACCCGATTTACTGTAAGAAAGATGGATCTACACAATGAATCAATTCCATCATTAAAAGGAAGTAAAGTCTTCCGAAAAAGAAACGCGCTTCTTGATTTAGGTCAGGAAGTTGTCGTCCAGACCAGCTGTAGGTTAACGAAAAATCTAGAAAAGTCATCACTAAAATCAGCAGGAAATCCACGGACCTCAGCATCAAATAGGGTCGCCATGTGGTCAGACTTATCCTAACCATGAGAGGATCTATCTCGTAAAATGGGGAGGGCGCCGTGCAAATTAGCTGGATAAGACTAATGAATCAGATCCCCAGAAAGGATAATCTCCTTAAAAGATCAAAAATCAGCTTTTAAGCCTGATATTACTCAATCCTTGAGATTGACCTTAAAGATTGAGAATTACAAACTCATGGAATTCAATGATATCTAAACTCGAGCCTGAACGAGAAAATATTTTGATCAAAATTACAAACCGATTTGTTTTCTAAAAACCCATTTTCAATGCGTTCATTACCATTGAACGTAAAATCCTAGGAATTCACCTGGAATTCATTAGGTCACCTGAACCAAATCGGGTGTCAACCGTAAGAACGGTGGTTGCATAGCATGGTCAAAGACAGGACCTTGTGCCAGACCGGAAAATTATAAGGGTGAGCTTTACTATTTCTCCTACAAAGGATAGTAATTGCGTCCGACACGTTATAGACCAAAATTAAAAGCATGTCAGGGGACATTGCCTTAACAGTTGCATGTTCAACGCTTTCCTTTACAACCGGACGGTAGTTTACCGAAAGGTAATATACGGGACAAGTAAACTGGACGTGTTGCTTTCCAAATACAAGGTTAGCAAGTGGGTGACACAAAACCATAAGTTTTGAGCTAAAATTTTCAAATCTGAAACCCACCAAACCCACAAAAATATTTTGCAAACACCGGTGAAGGGTTATTCCGGAAAACTTATCTAGGGTAAAAGCTAGATTTAATTTTCAAAAGATCAAATGTTTTCATAAAGATCCAATTTCCTTAAAGGATCTAAATTTTTATAGTCATATGGGACTGTAAACCACAATGTTACTACCATTGCTTATACCGCCGTAAAGAAATCACTGATGTACAAAGTGTGAAGAATAAAGAAGTGATTCTAGTATTTCAAGACTATATTGCTTGAGGACAAGCAACGCTCAAGTGTGGGAATATTTGATAATGCTAAAAACAAACATATATTTCATAGCATTATTCCCCAAGAAAGACAAGCTTTTAGTTGCAATTGTTCTATTTACAAGTGATATTCGTTTAAATATTAAAAGGTGAAGACAAAAGACAGATTCGACAAATTGAAGACGCAAACGACCAAAAAGCTCAAAAGTAAAAAATACAATCAAAAGGTTCCAATTATTGATAAGAAACGTCTCGAAATTACAAGAGTACAAGATTCAAAACGCAAAGTACAAGATATTAAATTGTACGCAAGGACGTTCGAAAATCCGGAACCGGGACCAGAGTCAACTCTCAACGCTCGACGCAACGGACTAAAAATTACAAGTCAACTATGCACATAAATATAATATAATATTTAAATAATTCTTATAATTATTTATATATTATATAAATAATAAAAATCCGTCGGCAAGAAAGACTCCAAAGTTGGTGAGCTGGAATTTCAAACTCCACGACTCGCGGAGTTTGAAGGCAGAAAAGGCCGCGAGTCACGGAGACCCCCTGAACTCAATTCCCTATAAAAGCAAACGAATTCTGATCATTTTAAATATCCATAATCTATCTCTCTCTCAATATATACGTAAATATATATATATATATATATATATATATATATATATATATATATATATATATATATATATATATATATATATATATATATATATATATATATAATTTATATTTTAATTTTAATTTTAATTTTAAATCCTAATAATAAGGGTATGTTAGCGAATGTTGTATGTCCGTGTAACGCTACGCTATTTTTAATCATTGTAAGTTATGTTCAACCTTTTTAATTTAATGTCTCGTAGCTAAGTTATTATTATGCTTATTTAATCCGAAGTAATCATGATGTTGGGCTAATTACTAAAATTGGGTAATTGGGCTTTGTACCATAATTGGGGTTTGGACAAAAGAACGACACTTGTGGAAATTAGACTATGGGCTATTAATGGGCTTTATATTTATTTAACTAAATGATAGTTTGTTAATGTTAATATAAAGATTTATAATTGGAAGTAACCATAAATTACCATATACACTCGATCGGACACGATGGGCGGGGTATTTATATGTACGAATAATCGTTCATTTAACCGGACACGGGAATGGATTAATAGTCACTAGAATTATTAATACAGGGGTGAAATTATGTACAAGGACACTTGGCATAATTGATAACAAAGTATTAAAACCTTGGATTACACTCAGTCGACATCCTGGTGTAATTATTAAACAAAGTATTAAAATCTTGTTACAGTTTAAGTTCCCAATTAGTTGGAATATTTGACTTCGGGTATAAGAATAATTTGACGAGGACACTCGCACTTTATATTTATGACTGATGGACTGTTATGGACAAAAACCAGACGGACATATTAAATAATCCAGGACAAAGGACAATTAACCCATGGGCATAAAACTAAAATCAACACGTCAAACATCATGATTACGGAAGTTTAAATAAGCATAATTCTTTTATTTCATATTTAATTTCCTTTATTTTATATTTAATTGCACTTCTAATTATCGCATTTTTATTGTTATTGTATTTAATTGCACTTTTAATTATCGTACTTTTTAATTATCGCAAGTTTATTTTATCGCACTTTTATTATTCGCAATTTCATTATCGTTATTTACTTTATGCTTTAAATTAAGTCTTTTATTTATTTAATATTTTACATTTTGTTTTAACTGCGACTAAAGTTTTAAAATCGACAAACCGGTCATTAAACGGTAAAAACCCCCTTTATAATAATAATATTACTTATATATATATTTATATTTTTATAAAATTAAACTAATATAGCGTTAAGCTTTGATTAAAAGATTTTCCCTGTGGAACGAATCGAACTTACTAAAAACTACACTACTGTACGATTAGGTACACTGCCTATAAGTGTTGTAGCAAGGTTTAAGTATATCCATTCTCTAAATAAATAAATATCTTGTGTAAAATTGTATCGTATTTAATAGTATTTCCTTGTAAAATTTAATAGCTATTTTATATACACCTCGCATAACATCAAAGTGATTGCAAGTAAGTAGGTTATATATGTGTATGTATAATTATTGCATTCACTAAGCTTTGCTTAGCCTCTCGTTGTTTACCTTTTTATAGGATCGGGCGTTGACAAGGGTAAGGGCGTACGGTTGGATTAGAGATCTTGTTTGATAGGGGACGCTTTTGGATGTATTAGCTTTTGAAGTTTGACAGAGAGTTGGGTAGTTTAACCCCCAAATATCATGCTCTAGTATCGTTTGAAATTTAAACTAATTCGGTTGAAACTTATACTTTTGTACGAAACTCGTATTACGGCATATGTGGGCTCGGTTTCATAAAACTTATTTTATGATTAAATCGTGTGAGTTTTAACTATTATATCATGTTGTGAAAAGCGTTTCATCCAAATATGTCGGGAAGTGGGAGATCATTAAGTAAAAATTTACAAAACCGGACAGAAGCTGTTTGGGCCTGTACGCGCCACGCACCCTAGGGTGGTGCGCATGGCACACTCTTCTGACATAAAAAAATAAAAATAAAAAAATTATTCCGCATGTTTGATTGTATAATGGGCTGGGTTGTTACAGGAGGAACCGGAAGAAGAGGAACCAGAAGATGAGGAACCGGAAGAAGAGGAACCGGAAGAAGAGGTTCCGGAGGAGGAAATATTAGGAACCACAGAAAAACAGATAAATAAAAGAAAATCCTCAACCAATGGACCAAAGTTAATAATGGTCAATGGTGTTTCTGCCGAGGAAGCAAAATATTGGGAAGATTACCAATTTTTTGATGAATCGGATCCCGATGAGGATTCCGATGATGTTATAGAAATTACCTCAACCTAATTTGAAAAAACAAAAGAAAATAATAAGGGAAATGGCGTCAAAATAGAGAAACCTGATTCCAACCCCGATGAACTTTATATGTATCGTTAACACCCGTATTTCTTAAGTTGTAACAATAACCCGGGAACCTCTAAGCCACCAGGTTTTTCTAAACCATTTGTGAAGACAACGGCTTGTATTAGAGGAATATCATATATCCCTAGAAAATTAGCAAAACAAAACAGGTTCGAAGAAGAAGAAACTAGTGAGTCGGAATAAAGAGTTGTAATCATGATGTGTAAAATATGTAAAATAAGTGTGCTTCTATTTTTCTTGTTGTATGTGAAAATTGCTTGTATTATTTGATAATTATCTTTTACGAATCTAACTCTCGTCTATTTTTACAGTGTAAAAACAAAAAAATGGATGTTAAGGATAGACAACCAAAAATTTTAGAAGACCTATCCGGGGACATGATTGATGAAATCTTGTCTAAAGTCGGTCAGAATTCGTCGGCACAATTGTTTACGGTGAAATTAGTGTGTAGAACATTTGATGAACGTTCCAGGTGAAAGGACCCGTTCATATACATTATAAACGATTCACAATAGTTGATTACATCGCGAGGTACTTGACCTCTATATGATACATTTTACAAACATTGCATTCGTTTTTAATTGACTTAATAATAATCTTGATGTACTTACAACTCGAATGCACCGTCTTTTGAAATATGTCATGAATGACTCCAAGTAATATCCTTAAAATGAGCTAATGCACAGCGGAAGATTTCTTTAATACTTGAGAATAAACATGCTTTAAAGTGTCAACCAAAAGGTTGGTGAGTTCATAGGTTTATCATAAGCAATAAAATTCATCATTTTAATAGACCACAAGATTTAATATTCCCATTTCCCATAAACATCATGCATAAAATTCATTCATATGGATTGAACACCTGGTAATCGACCTTAACAAATTGCATATAGAATATCCTCATCTTTCCGGGACAACTTCGGACATGATAAATTTGCCATCATTCCGGGAAAACTTCGGACATGATAAATTCGCCATCATTCCGGGAAAACATCAGACATGATAAATTCGTCATCATTCCGGGAAAACATCGGACATGATAAATTCACCATCATTCTGGGAAAACATCGGACATTATAAATTCGCCATCATTCCGGGAAAACTTCGGACATGATAAATTCGCCATCATTCCGGGAAAACATCGGACGCCATCATTCCGGAAAAATATCGGACATGATAAAAAGGGCACATTTGATTTCTATAATTCAACCATAGAATGTAGTTTCGATTACTTTGTCTATTTCATAAAACATTTATAAAAGTATTTCATGTATTCGCAGTTCAAAATATATTTCAAAAGCATTTAACAAAACAGTTATAAAACGGCGCATGTATTCTCAGTCCCAAAAATATATATTGCAAAAGCATTTAAAAAGAGAGCAAATGAAACTCACCATACTGTATTTTATAGTAAAAATACATATGACGACATTGAACAAGTATAGGGTTGGCCTCGGATTCACGAATCTATATCATTCATATATTAACACGTATAATATTAATCAACTAAGTTTATAATGTATTAAGATTAATTTTTACATATATAATCATATTACTATCTATATTGTATAATATATTTATATATTATGTATCACTTAATAAAAATATTATCTTGTTTAAAAAATATAAGACTATGTAATATTAGTATAGATATGTAATGATTATATTTTAGATAAATAATATTTGTTGTAATAATAATAATAATAATAATAATAATAAGTTTAATAAAAATGATAATTTTATATATATTGATAAATTTACTAATAATGATAACTTTAATAAAAATGATAGTTTTTAATAAAATGATAATTTTAATGATAATATTATTAATAAAATGTTATATGTTAATACCTATAATAATAATAATAATAATAATAATAATAATAATAATAATAATAATAATAATAATAATAATAATAATAATAATAATAATAATAATAATAATAATAATAATAATAATAATAATGAATAATAAGTAAACTACCTCAAAGAAGTAGCCCTTAAAAATAATGCCCAAGTCCGGGTTTGAACCCGCGACATCCCGATAACACCCTTAACCGTCGTTCCATCTGTTTGTTTTTCTACTTAATCTTAAAACTCAATTTCATCATTATCAATCTTAAAACCGTACCCATCGTCTTCCTATAATCTTCATCATCCGTATTTGCTAGTCATCATCACAAGCCTATCGTCCTCATCATGTATCATCATGATTATCATCATAAATTCATAATCATATTCATAATCCATGATCATAATCATAATTTGTGATCTTAATCATCATCTTCTTTATTTCATCATCTTCGTTATCATCGGTTACAATAATGATTATAATCATAATCATAATCCTTATGCAATTTAATTATCATTTCATGATAATTATCATCATCGTCATTTACAATTTAGGGTCCATAACATTATTGTTCATTATCTACTTGGCATCGTATCATTATGATCATTATGATCATTATCATAACTAATTATCCTAATCATGTTTAACCCTTATCTTTAGTCTTCTAATCATCATCATATGCAACTTCACATCTCATTATCGTTTATATATAAGTCCAACAGCAAAACCGAAGTTGGATCCCGACCTATTATACAACCCAAGTTCACGGTTCAAAACTAAAACAATTTCACAGTCCAACTAATATAAGTTCACAGTCCAATATATCCTCTATTACCTGCGGCCCAATAGACATTTGATTACACAGCCCAACAACGTAAATCATATATCCGTCCATTGGTTTCATTTTTAAAACAGAAAAGGGCAGCTATAGTGCATTAGTTGAATAAAATAATTTAAGTGGAGTATTTGTTTACTAACTGGTCGGCCATTATGTTTCAATTTGTCCCACCTATATTTTGATAATCGTTGTAATTTAATACCATACATCAAGTGGGTCTTCGATGAACAATAGTTGGGTTTGGTTTACGCTAGCAGCAACAAAATAATTAACGAAGATGGTGGTGAGGATTATAACAATAGTAGCGAAACAACCCAAGAGTTGCCGGTTTTGGTTTCGTCAACCAAACAGAAAACAAAAAAAAATATACGCGTAGCAGTTTAAAGGGATGGTGTCTTGGGTGGTTTCGATGAAGGTGACGTTTGTGGTGGTTCAAAGTGGCATACGATCAAAATAAAAACAAAAATTAAAGGAAGTAGTAGTGAGTTTACCATGGTGTTAGTGATGATGAGGTTCATGAAAAGAAATAGAAGTATTAAAGCAGGAGTTACAATATGGTGATGTTTTGATGATAGACGAGGTAATGATCAAGTTGGAATTCGTTCGAACCGTAATAGGAGTTGAGTTTCAAAACATAATAGTAGTAGTACTAGGTACAAGTTAAAGATGATGATGTGGTTTGATGTTTGAAACAGAAACATAAGATAGTAATAACAAATAACATGGTGTTCGAACAGAAATCATAAAAATGATGGATGTCTAGTGATGGTTTGTTGTGGTTATGCTTGTATTGGTGATGATCAATGGTTATAAGGTGGGGATGTGTTCTCGGTTTGTAAGGTTTCGACAAAGGTGGTGGTGAATTGTTAAGGTGGAGGTGATTAGTGGTTCGAAGGTGATCTTACGTGGTGATCAAATTAGGTGATGGTGGCGAGGTGGAGTGGTGTAAGGTGGTGGCTCCCTTCATGTTGCAGACGTGTATAGTGGTCGATGGTGGTTGCAAGTTGGTGTTTTTAAATGGTGATTTTTGAGCTTTTGTTTCATCGATTGTATGAACAAGTAGTAGATGTATATATAATGAGAAGTCTTTATTAGGTAGTTTAAGAAAGGTAATACAGTGATCCCATATAATTTCTAACACAATTCACGGATCCATACTTATTTTGTGTAAGTCCAAAAGTGAAAAAGCAACTCTTTAATATAATACATCTACATAATTTTAAATCCTGTTTAAATAATAGCCTATAATATCTACCGACAGTCTAAATGGGTATTATATTGGGTTCCGTTGTAAATTAGTGGCGGATAAAAGTCTTCGGAAAAATCTCAAATTTTTACAGTAATTATATTTATTTATTTTGGTCATTATGGTATAAAATTCAGTCATTAACTATCATATAAAAATTACATTAATTATTCACTCCCAACCCTAAGTAAAATATAAAATCGTGTAAAATTCAACAAATAGTTCCTAAATATATTTTTAATAAGCCTAAAATTTATAGAACTTATTTTCGTATTACCGTTTATTTTAAAATTACATAAGTTTGAAATTAACTTGTTTAATATCAATCGGAACATCAAACGGGTATTACAATCATTTAATATTTATATTTAATATAATTTATTTATATATAGTTATGTTTTAAATAATAATTATTATAATATCATATTTTATTTTATTTTACAAAGTACATTCTAATATTTAAATCATATAATATTTCAAATTATATTTTAAATTATTATATATATTTATATTTTTAAATATATGTATTTATTTACAATTAGTTGTTCGCGAATCGTCGGGAACAGTCAAAGGTTAAATGAATTCATATAAACAGTTCAAACATTTTTGAGACTCAACATTACAAACTTTGCTTATCATGTCGAAATCATAGAAAGATTAAGTTTAAATTTGGTCGGAAATTTCCGGGTCGTCACAGTACCTACCCGTTAAAGAAATTTCATCCCGAAATTTGAGTGAGGTTGTCATGACTAACAATAAGAATGTTTTCATAACAAATATGAGTTGATAAATAGAGTTTTATCTCCATTGAGTAATATTGATAAAATAATTCGATTACTCGAAGAGTACGAATGAAGTTATCACTAAATAGTGAAATGAGAAAGACAAGTTTCATCATAACTTTTGACTAGTCATGGTTGAATTCCGGAATTCAAGGAATTTAAAGAAAATCTTCGAAATCTAAAAGATCTGATTCTTCGGTGAATAAGGTAATTAAGATCTCTATAATTAAATGCGATTATCTGTCTCGATTGCTTTGTCTGGTATTTTCACTATAAATGAACTTCTTCCGTTCCATTATTTTCATCACTCATATACTTTCCTTCTCAGTTCATACTTCCAAAAGATTTTGAAAATGCTAAATCCAGTTCTGATCCTTGTTATTTTCCTGACTATCGCTTCTGTCATTCTTCTTTTTCATTTACCACCAGAGGAATCTGTTTACGTCTATGATTACCTTGGGGTTATAGTGTTTTTAATTCTCCCGTGTCTTTATGTTGCTATACACATTGATATACACGGTTTGTGATTTCTGTGTTTGTGATCGACTTTATATTTTCCTTTATATTTTGGAGCTCCATGCTCTTGTTTTCTCTTCCCGACTCCAAGTCAAGCGAATAATGGTCCAGAATTCATATATATGAAATTTTGAATGATCATAATATACTAAGCAGAAGAATTGTAATAGCACGAATTGATTGGTTAAATTACAAAAATTACAGAAGACAGAACTATCAAAAATATATTTTTCTTGATATGTTCGGAGGTTAAGTAGAATGAAAGAGTTATGTAACATGGCATATGATGATGGTATGATCTACTGTGAACCATCATCACATTTCATTAGAAACTCAGCATGACTTAATGTAGTATAATCACGTTGGCCGAGCGCATTATATTATATTAACCCATGCTTCAATTTCCAACACTTCTCCACAATTCATTCATAACTTATACTTAGATTTTACGAAAATTTCCAATATAATGGAATACAGAAAACACGAAGAGTTAGATAATTTCGGACAAGAATATTTATGAAAATATCCTCAGGAACATCGAAGATATTTGTGATGATATTTTGGAATTTCTAAGTTCGGAAGTTGATGAAGAAAATTTTTTTGCAAGATTTTAACATGACTTCGGAACAAGACATTCTCTAAAGATTTCGGCGGATCCAGTAAATTACCTGGCTTCTTTGAATATAGGGTTTGGTCCTTGTATTTGTCCTTGGTCCCCTTCACGGTTAGCTCAATCCGTTTTTCAGTACCAAATTTTTAATCGAGCGTTCCCAACATTCCATTCTTTATCATCAACCTCTTGGCCATTTAGGCCATCTACAATTTACTGTTTCATCTGCATTTAATGTAGCCATATCTGAATCGTCGGTTATCAATCCGAGGTGTCTTAGGAGAATTGTGTTTTTAGATGATTAAACGCTGATGGTAGTATGGTGGAATATAAATGGTTCTCTGGTAACAACAAATAAGCACGCATGTATATCAAGGTTATAATTAGGTTGTTTTGAATGAAAAGTTGTAGTTGTCTTGCTGGAGCTGTGACAAAATTGGCTATTTTGAAAAAGAACTGCAAGGTTATTTTGGGTAATAATAACACTAAAGGAATTAGTACAGCTACGTGTTAAACGTTTACTCAGTTTCTGAGAGTTTTTCAGGTGCATAACTATATGCATAAATCTTTCCTTCCGTAGATGAAGTGCGGTTGGTTCATCCTCTCGATTGAGGTGTTTTCAAGAATCATGAAAGGTTTGAACGCGGATTGTAATCATCAAGATACAAATGAGGTTTAGGATTATATCAAGTGGCAAACTTGAATAATTATTTAGTTTCATAGGTTATAAACAATATTTTAATTCATTTTAATTGTCCAATGTTGATAGTCCTCAGTTGATAGTCCACATTTAGAAATTCAATAATTCACATATAGTTTAATATATAATATTCGAATTAATACGTATCGTGACCCGTGTACATGTCTCAGACTCGATCACAACTCAAAGTATATATATATTATTGTAGAATCAACCTCAACCCTTTATAGCTAACTCCAGCATTACTGCATATAGAGCGTCTATGGTTATTCCAAATAATATTTATAGATGCGTCGATATGATATGTCAAAACCTTTTATATGTGTCCCGATATTTAAAGTGCGTAAAATAAATAAAAAGAAATTAAATGACGATAAATAAAATTGCGAGAATATAAATTGCGATAATTAAATTACGATAAATAAAATGTAATCAGTTAGCTAGGAACAGTTAGCGTGGATTCTTAATAGAATTTTTCATAGTTAATTTGTTTGTTTCTAGCAAATTTTATTTTATCCAATGTTTTCTTCATTATGCCACTTGTTGGATTCTGGTAAATCAAAATCCAAATATGAAATTGGATGAAAATGGTTATTCTACGGTGAACGGATACGTATATCTGTGGTTGTAAGTAAGATAGTAAATGACTGTTGAATCAGCTTCGATGAATGTACAGTGTAAATTATTAAGGTGAAATCTAAATATTCCTCGGGTATTACCTACCCGTTAAAATATTTTCACCATTAACAGTTTGTACAAAATAATTTTTAATTACAATCTTTATGAAAACATATATACATATATATTTTCTTCAGATGTAATCATGGATTTAATGAGTTAATATGATATTAAACTCATTTGGTTTACGGTTAGAACTAGAGTACATAATCTCTAAAACATTAGAGGTTACATAACCATCATGTCGAACGAAGATAAATGATGTAGAACATCAAGTAGAACGATGATTAATCTCGAGGTACAGAATGAGATGTTGAGGCATGTGATGTTGAAACTTGGGTTATTGGTGGTACTGTTGGTGCCGGTGATGTTGCTGAAGCTGGTAAATTTTGTACCATATTCTCCAAATTTATTTCTAGAGCGCGAAGTTCGTTGACTTCTTTTATTATCCCGGGATGATTGTCGGTTGGAATGAGCGAATGAATAAGGTTTAGAATTTTAGATAGAATATAATCGTGACGAGATACTCTGGAAATGAAAGAGAAAATAGTATTACGAACAGATTCGCCGGTAAGTGCTTTAGGTTCATCACCAAGAGGACAATGTGGTGGATGGAAAGGATCGCCTTCCTCTTGTCTCCAATGATTAAGAAGGCTACGAACCCATCAGATGAATTGGGGATGGCTGATTGGCTGATTCATTCCGGTCACACTGCTTTCGGGGCTCGAGTGGAACTCCATATCAGAATAGTTGTCGGAATCCGAGAAATTTGAACTAGTTTGAGAGTTCCGTCTTGTACGGTTAGATAAAGGGTTTTGAATATGAAATGATTTTCGGATATCGGATGATATTCTAATTGCATAGAATACCTAAATATAGTACAGAAGATCCCGTAGATTATAGAGGAGTTTACGGAATATGTCAGACAAAGTTTACAGTAACCGATACGCTAAGATATGAATTAGCAGATACGCTAAGATATGAATTTTGTCTCTACACTATTCATGCAATCAATGCAATAAGAAGTGTCTAGACTAAGAATGATAAGCAGGTAATTTTCTAAGGATGATAAGCAGATGATTTTCGACTAGAAATGATAAGCAAAACTTTTGACATGCAGACACGGTCGAAGTCCAGACTCACTAATGCATCTAAACAACTATCAGTTAGACACACTAATGCAAGACCTGGTTCGCTAAGACTACCGCTCTGATACCAACTGAAAGGACCCGTTCATATACATTATAAACGATTCACAATAGTTGATTACATCACGATGTACTTGACCTCTATATGATACATTTTACAAACATTGCATTCGTTTTTAAAAGACAAACTTTCATTTCATTGAAAGTTGACTACATGCATAGCATTTCATAATATATCCAACTATAATTTACTTAATAATAATCTTGATGAACTCACGACTCGAATGCAACGCTTTTGAAATATGTCATGAATGACTCCAAGTAATATCCTTAAAATGAGCTAATGCACAGCGGAAGATTTCTTTAATACCTAAGAATAAACATGCTTTAAAGTGTCAACCAAAATGTTGGTGAGTTCATAGGTTTATCATAAACAATAAAATTCATCATTTTAATAGACCACAAGATTTAATATTCTCATTTCCCATAAACATCATGCATAAAATTCATTCATATGGATTGAACACCTGGTAATCGACCTTAACAAATTGCATATAGAATATCCTCATCATTCCGGGACAACTTCGGACATGATAAATTTGCCATCATTCCGGGAAAACTTCGATTCGCCATCATTCCGGGAAAACATCGAACATGATAAATTCGTCATCATTCCGGGAAAACATCGGACATGATAAATTCGCCATCATTCCGGGAAAACATCGGACATGATAAATTCGCCATCATTCCGGGAAAACTTCAGACATGATAAATTCTCCATCATTCCGGGAAAACATCGGACATGATAAATTCGCCATCATTCCGGGAAAACATCGGACATGATAAAAAGGGCACATTCGATTTCGATAATTCAACCATAGAATGTAGTTTCGATTACTTGTGTCTATTTTGTAAAACAGTTATAAAAGTATTTCATGTATTCGCAGTTCAAAATATATTTCAAAAGCATTTAACAAAACAGTTATAAAACAGCGTATGTATTCTCAGTCCCAAAAATATATATTGCAAATGTAGTGACCCGAACTTTTCCATGTTATATGTTAAATGAAAACTATATTTGTATGATTAAATGTTTCCAACATGTTAAGCAATCAAACTTGTTAAGACTTGATTATTTGAAATGTGCTTCATATAGACAATTGACCACCCAAGTTGACCGGCGATTCACGAACGTTAAAAATTTGTAAAAACTACATGATGATAAATATATATATATATATATATATATATATATATATATATATATATATATATATATATATATATATATATATATATATATATATATATATATATATATATATATATATATATATATATGGATATATATAGGGTTAACATGATATTATGATAAGTAAGTATCTCACTAAGTATATTAACAATGAGTGATATACATAAAAATGAGTTTATTGAATTAAGAAACTCGAAACGATATATATAACGATTATCATTATAACAACGTCTTACTAAATACATATGAATCATATTAAGATATTGATACACTATGTTTAACATGATAAAATGATAATTAATTATGTCATTAAGTGTGTTAACAATGAACTACATATGTAAAACAAGACTACTAACTTAAGAATTTCGAAACGAGGAATATATGTAACGATTATCGTTGTAACGACATTTTAATGTATATATATCATATTAAGATATATTCATACATTATAATATCATGATAATGTAATAATTTAACATCTCATTTAAGTATAATAATAATGGATTAATTACATTTAACAAGATCGTTAACTTAAGGGTATTAAAACAACACTTACATGTAATGACTAACGGTGACTTAACGACTCAGTTAAAATGTATATACATGTAGTGTCTTAAGATGTATTAATACACTTTTGAAAGACCTAATGACACATATCAAAGTACTTCTACTTAACAAAAATGCTTACAATTACATTCTCGTTCATTTTCATCAACAATTTTACTCGTATGCAACCGTATTCGTACTCGTACAATATACAGCTTCTAGATGTATATACTATTGGCATATACACTCAATCATCAGCTCTTTAGAAGCCCATGTTAGTCATTAAACATGTGGGAACCATCATTTGGCAACTAGCATGAATGATTACACAAAATTACAAAAATATTATAAATCATTCATGAATTATTTACATGAAAACAAAATTTCATATCCTTTATATCTAATCCATATACCAATGACCAAAAACACCTACAAAAACTTTCATTCTTCAATTTTCTTCATATAATTGATCTCTCTCAAGTTCCATCTTTAAGTTCTAAGTGTTCTTCATAAATTATACAAGTTCTAGTTTCATAAAATCAAGAATACTTCCAAGTTTACTAGCTCACTTCCAATCTTGTAAAGTGATCATCCAACCTCAAGAAATCCTTTTTGTTTATAGTAAGATATCATTCTAAATCAAGGTAATACTCATATACAAACTTTTATTCAATTTTTATAACTATAACTATCTTAATTCGAGTGATAATCTTACTTGAACTTGTTTTCGTGTCATGATTCTACTTCAAGAACTTTCAAGCCATCCAAGATCCTTTGAATCTAGATCATTTCTTGTCTCTTCCAGTAGGTTTACCTACTAAACTTAAGGTAGTAATGATGTTCATAACATCATTCGATTCATACATATAAAACTTTCTTATTCGAAGATTTGAACATGTAATCACTAGAACATAGTTTAGTTAATTCTAAACTTGTTCGCAAACAAAGTTAATCCTTCTAACTTGACTTTTAAAATCAACTAAACATATGTTCTATATATATATGATATGCTAACTTCATGATTTAAAACCTGGAAACACGGAGAACACCGTAAAACTGGATGTACGCCGTCGTAGTAACACCGCGGGCTGTTTTGGGTTAGTTAATTAAAAACTATGATAAACTTTGATTTAAAAGTTGTTCTTCTGGAAAAAATGATTTTTCTTATGAACATGAAACTATATCCAAAAATCATGGTTAAACTCAAAGTGGAAGTATGTTTTTCAAAATGGTCATCAAGACGTCGTTCTTTCGACTGAAATGACTACCTCTTATAATATTGAATTGTAACATGTATTTTCGACTATAAACTTATACTTTTTCTGTTTAGATTCATAAACTTAAGTTCAATATGAAACCATAGCAACTTGAATCACTCAAAACGGATTTAAAATGAAGATGTTATTGGTAAAACAAGATTGGATAATTTTGCTTGTTGTAGCTACGTGAAAATTGGTAACAAATCTATATCAATCATATCCTAGCTAACTTATATTGTATTATACATGTATTCTAATATATTATGTAATCTTGGGATACCATAGACACGTATGCAAATGTTTTGACATATCATATCGACCCATGTATATATATTATTTGGCACAACCATAGACACTCTATATGCAGTAATGTTTGAGTTAGCTATACAGGGTTGAGGTTGATTCCAAAAGTATATATACTTTAAGTTGTGATCTAGCCTGAGATGTGTATACACTGGGTCGTGGATTGATTCAAGATAATATATATCGATTTATTTCTGTACATCTAACTGTGGACAACTAGTTGTAGGTTACTAACGAGGACAGCTGACTTAATAAACTTAAAATAGTAAAACGTATTATAAATGTTGTAAATATATTTTGAACATACTTTGATATATATGTACATAATTGTTATAGGTTCGTGAATCGACCAGTGGCCAAGTCTTACTTCCCGACGAAGTAAAAATCTGTGAAAGTGAGTTATAGTCCCATTTTTAAAATCTAATATTTTTGGGATGAGAATACATGCAGTTTTATAAATGTTTTACAAAATAGACACAAGTATGCGAAACTACATTCTATGGTTGGATTATTAAACCGAATATCGCCCTTCAAGTCTGGTAGCCTAAGAATTAGGGAAATGGCCCCTAATTGACGCGAATCCTAAAGATAGATCTATTAGGCTTAACAACCCCCATTTAGGTTATGGATGGTTTAGTACTTAAAGATTATTATACAGACGAGAGGTTCTGTTTTGGGGATATTATATGCATTAAGTTAACGTCGGTTACCAGGTGTTCAACATATGAATGAATTTTTATCTCTATGCAGTTTGCGAAATGCCTGATATGAGATGTATATTTATGGAAAAATGAAATCTTGTGGTCTATTATTATGATTTGATAATATATAGGTTAAACCTATAACTCACCAATATTTTTGTTGACGTTTTAAGCATGTTTATTCTCAGGTGATTATTAAGAGCTTCCGCTGTTGCATACTAAAATAAGGACAAGATTTGGAGTCCATACTTGTATGATATTGTGTAAAAACTGCATTCAAGAAACTTATTTTGATGTAATATATTTTTATTGTAAACCATTATGTAATGGTCGTGTGTAAATGGTATATTTTAGATTATCATTATTTGATAATCTACGTAATGCTTTTTAAACCTTTATCGATAAAATAAAGGTTATGGTTGTTTTAAAAATGAATGCAGTCTTTGAAAAACATCTCATATAGAGGTCAAAACCTCGCGACGAAATCAATTAATATGGAACGTTTATAATCAATATGAACGGGACATTTCAGTTGGTATCCGAGCGTTGGTCTTAGAGAAGCAGAAAATTTGCATTAGTGTGTCTTATCGAGTTTGTTAGGATGCATTAGTGAATCTGGACTTCGACCGTATTTTCTTTAAAAATGATTGCTTAATATTTTTTTGTTGGAAACTACAAATTGTAACATGTAAATATTATGTGATATATTAATCTCTTAACGTGTTTGATATTGTGTGATAGATGTCTACCTCTAGTACAAATCCCATCGACTCACCTAATAATAATGAAGAGTCGAATATATTTTGGGAAGATTCACAAATTTCCGAAGAGGAACCGGAAGAGGAGGAACCGGAAGAAGAGGAACCGGAAGAGGGGGAACCAGAAGAAGAGGAACCAGAAGAAGAAGAGGTTCCGGAGGAAGAAATATTGATACCTACAGTAAATCGATTAAATAAAAGAAAATCCTCAACCAATGGACCAAACTTAATAATGGTTAATGGTGTTTCGCCCGATGAAGCAAAATATTGGGAAGATTACCAATTTTCCGATGAATCGGATCCCGATGAGGATTCTGATGATGTTATAGAAATTACCTCGACCCAATTTAATAAAGCAAAAGAAAATAATAAGGGAAAATGTATAAAAATAGAGAAACCTGGTTCCAACCCCGATGAACTTTATATGTATCGGCAACATCCGTATTTCCTAAATTGTAACAATAACCCGGGAACCTCTAAACCACCAGGTTTTTCTAAACCATTGTGGAAAATGACAGCTTGTATTAGGGGAGCACCATATATCCCTAGGAAATTAGCAAAGCGAACCAAGTTCGAAGAAGAAGAAACGAGTGAGTCGGATTAAAGAGTTGTAATCATGTTGTGTAATATATGTAATATAGTGTGCTTGTGCTTTTATGATAAATGTAAAAAATTGCTTGTATTGTTTGTTAATTATCTTTTATGAATCTAACCCTCGTCTATTTTTATAGTATAAAAACACAAAATGGAGGTTAAGGGTAGACAACCGAATATTTTAGAAGACCTACCAGAGGATATGATTGATGAAATCTTGTCTAGAGTCGGTCAGAATTCATCAGCACAATTAGTTATGGAAAAATTAACTTGTCAAACATTTGAAAGACTTTCCAGAAATGCCTTAGTTTATAAAAGGCTTTCCTTTGATAGGTGGGGTATATCACATTGGGGAGACCGTAAGTTATGCCGTGTTTTCTTTAAAGCGTTAAATGCGGGGAACCCAAATGCAATTTTACGCTACGGGTTAAGAACCTATTTTGACTCAACATATCCCAACATAGGATTTCGTGAGTTAGAAAGAGCTTCTAACATGCAACATAAAGAAGCATGTGATGCTTACGGGTTAGTGATGTTCGCTTCTTACCAAAGTGAGAAAAAGAACATCGGATTACAACTTTTAAATAAAACATTCCCACAAGTGACGGATTCAGTAGTTGGGGTGAGAAACAAGGTTTTTAGATTATTACAGGGTTGTTGGACATTACGAAACTCTCGTCCCTTTGACGACGTTACAACATGCTGTCTTTTCAACGACCACAACGGTTATGTTCCACAAGACCAAGGATGGGAAGTAGTCTTAGTAAAACCAGAATGCATGACTTGTTTCTGGACTTATGAATTACGTGTTTTTATTGCCTTTGCTGAACGACTTGCGTATTAACTAGGATTGTTGTCACAACTGTTTTCTATCAAAGATATTGTGTGCTGTATTTCACGCTATATGTATTATAGCGGTATTGTAATTTGTAAAATATTGTATAAAAGTTTGAACGTGAAATATTATTATAATCAGTTTTTCATATAGAATTGTAGTAGTTGAATGGTATATTAGCTACTAAGTATGAACTTAACGGGTAGGTACTACCCGAATTAAAACTATAAAACGCTAATATGAAGAAAAAGCTTTTATAAATGAGTTCATATTATGCTACGAAATACTATTGACTACTCTTAATATTCTATATGATTAACTTAATTCTTTTGGGCTATTTTTGAAGGAAATGGCACCGACGACTCGTCAGAATTGAACATGAGCGAGGAAGACTTCCGTGCTTTCCTTGCAGCAAACATAGCCGCAGTACAGCTGCGATGCAAAATAACAATTACTCTGAATCCAGCAATGGAACTAACGCCACGAGAACTCGTGTAGGATGCTCCTACAATGAATTCACTGCCTGTAAACCTTTGGAATTCAATGGAACCGAGGGTCCAATCGGATTAAAACGGTGGACTGAGAAGGTTGAATCGGTGTTTGCCATAAGTAAGTGCACTGAAGAAGACAAAGTAAAGTACGCTACGCATACCTTCACGGGTACTACATTAACATGGTGGAACACTTATCTAGAACAGGTGGGATAAGATGCTGCTTACGCACTACCGTGGTCAGCATTCAAACACTTAATGAACGAGCAGTACCATACCAGAAACGAGGTCAATAAGCTCAAAGTAGAGCTTAGAGGGTTACGAACACAAGTGTTTGATATTACCACGTACGAACGATGATTCACAGAGTTGTGCCTATTGTATCCGGGAGCGTTTGAAGATGAAGAAGAGAAAATCGACGCATTTGTAAAAGGGTTACCAGAAAGGATCCAAGAGGATATAAGTTCACACGAGCCCGCCTCCATACAAAAGGCAAGTCGAATGGCTCATAAACTTATAAATCAAATTGAGGAAAGGATTAAAGAACAGGCGGCCGAAGAAGCCAATACGAAACAAGTCAAGAGGAAATGGGAAGAAACCAGTGACAAGGGTCACAAATTCAATAATCAACCCAACAATCACAACTACAATCGCACCAATTTTCGCAACAACAAACGCAACAACAACAACAACAACAACCACCCCAGCAACAACTACAACAACCGTTTTAACAACAATAACAATCCCAACAATAACAACAAGAGGCAGAAATTCTCTCAGAGATGTGAAGGATACCATCCAACTGGGCCCTGTACAGCAGTGTGTACAAAGTGTAATAGAAAGGGCCATGGTGCGACAAAGTGCGAAATCTACAGATCAATGGCTAAGGGAACAAATAATGCCGAAACAAGTTATGCCGACATTACCTGTTTCGGATGCGGGAAGAAGGGCCATTACAAAAATATGTGTCCAAATCAGGGGGATAATAATGGGCAAGGCCGAGGAAGAGTCTTCAACATTAATGCGGTTGAAGCGGAGGAAGACCCGGAGCTCGTTACGGTTACGTTTCTTATTGACAATACATCTGCTTATGTTTTATTTGATTCGGGTGTGGATAGAATCTATATGAGTAAGGAATTCTATGCTAAATTAAGTTGTTCATTGACGCCTTTGGATAATAAGTTTATACTATAATTAGCAAACGATAAATTAATTGCAACAGATAATATATGTCAAAATCGAGAAATTAAACTGGGTAGCGAAACGTTTAAGATTGATTTGATACTAGTAGAGTTAGGGAGTTTTGATATGATAATCGGCATGGACTGGTTGAAAGAGGTGAAAGCAGAGATCGTATGTTACAAAAATGCAATTCGCATTGTACGAGAAGAAGGAAAACCCTTAATGGTGTACGAAGAAAAGAGCAACGCGAAGCTAAATCTTATTAGTAATTTGAAGGTGCAAAAGCTAATAAGAAAGGGTTGCTATACTGTTCTAGCACACGTTGAGAAAGTACAAACTAAAGAAAAGAGCATCAATGATGTTCCCGTCGCAAAAGAATTTCTCGATGTATTTCCGAAAGAATTACCGAGATTACCTCCACACCGATCCGTTGAATTTCAAATAGATCTTGTACCGGGAGCTGCACCAATAGCTCGTGCTCCATACAGACTCGCACCCAGCGAAATGAAGGAACTTTAAAGCCAATTACAAGAACTTATAGAGCGTGGTTTCATACGACCAAGTACATCACCATGGGCAGCTCCTGTTTTGTTTGTCAAAAAGAAGGATGGTACATTCAGGTTGTGTACCGACTACCGAGAGTTGAACAAACTTACCATCAAGAACTGTTACCCACTACAGAGAATCAATGACTTATTTGATTAATTACAAGGCTCGTCAGTTTATTCGAAGATTGATTTACGTTCTGGGTATCATCAAATGCGGGTGAAGGAGGAAGATATTCCGAAGACTGCTTTCAGAACGCGTTACGGTCATTACGAGTTTATGGTTATGTCGTTTGGATTGACTAACGCACCAGCTATGTTCATGGACCTCATGAACCGTGTATGTGGGCTATATCTCGACAAGTTTGTCATTGTTTTCATTGATGACATACTTATCTACTCAAAGAATGATCAAGAGCACGAAGAACATTTGAGAAAATTGCTAGAGTTGTTGAGGAAAGAAAAACTGTACGCTAAGTTTTCAAAGTGTGCATTTTGGTTGGAAGAAGTTCAATTCCTCGGTCACATAGTGAACAAAGAAGGTATTCAGGTGGATCCGGAAAATATTGAGACCGTTGAAAAGTGGGAAACCCCTAAAACTCCAAAGCATATACGCCAATTTTTAGGACTGGCTGGTTACTACAGAAGATTCATCCAAGATTTTTCCAAAATAGCAAAACCCTTGACTGCATTAACGCATAAAGGGAAGAAATTTGAATGGAAGGATGAACAAGAAAAAGCGTTTCAATTGTTGAAGAAAAAGTTAACTACGACACCTATATTGTCATTGCCTGAAGGGAATGATGATTTTGTGATATATTGTGACGCCTCAAAGCAAGGCCTCGGTTGTGAATTAATGCAACTAACGAAGGTAATTGCTTATGCGTCTAGACAATTGAAGATTCACGAGCAAAATTATACGACACATGATTTGGAATTAGGCGCTGTTGTTTTTGCATTAAAGACTTGGAGGAACTATTTATATGGGGTCAAAAGTATTATATATACCGATCACAAAAGTCTACAACACATATTTAATCAGAAACAACTGAACATGAGGCAGCGTAGGTGGATTGAGTTATTGAATGATTACAATTTCGAGATTCGTTACCACCCAGGGAAGGCGAATGTGGTAGCCGACGCTTTGAGTAGAAAGGACAGAGAACCTATACGGGTTAAAGCTATGAATATAATTATTCGCACTAACCTTACTACTCAAATAAAGGAGGCACAACAGGGAGTTGTAAAAGAAGGGAATTTGAAGAATGAAATACCCAGAGGATCGGAGAAACATCTTAATATTCGGGAAGACGGAACCTGATATAGGGCTGAAAGAATTTGGGTACCAAAGTTTGGAGATGTGAGAGGAAAGGTACTTAAGGAAGCACATAAGACCAGATATTCAATACATCCCGAAGCGGGAAAGATGTACAAAGATCTCAAGAAACACTTTTGGTGGCCGGGTATGAAAGCCGACATTGCTACATACGTAGGAGAATGTTTGACGTGTTCCAAGGTCAAAGCTGTGCATCAGAAACCATCAGGTCTACTTCAACAACTCGAAATTCCGGAATGGAATGGGAAAACATTACCATGGATTTCATTACTAAATTGCCAAGGACTGCAAGTGGTTATGATACTATTTGGGTAATAGTCGATCGTCTCACCAAGTCAGCACACTTTCTGCCAATGAGAGAAGATGATAAAATGGAAAAGTTGGCATGACTATACTTGAAAGAAGTTGTCTCCAGACATGGAATACCAGTCTCTATTATCTCTGATAGGGATGGCAGATTTGTTTCAAGATTCTAGCAGACGTTGCAACAAGCATTAGGGACTCGTCTAGACATAAGTACTGCCTATCATCTACAAACTGATGGGCAGAGTGAAAGGACGATACAAACGCTTGAAGACATGCTACGAGCATGTGATATTGATTTTGGAAACAGTTGGGATCGACACCTACCGTTAGCAGAGTTTTCCTACAACAACAGTTACCACTCGAGTATTGAGATGGCACCATTTGAGGCACTTTATGGTAGAAAGTGATAGTCTCCAATTTGTTAGAGAGAAGTTGGGGACAGATAGATTACGGGTCCATAGATAATTCAAGAAACTACAGAGAAGATCATCCAAATTCAACAATGGTTGAAAACCGCCCAAAGTCAACAAAAGAGCTACGCGGACATTAAAAGAAAAGATATAGAATTTGAAATTGGAGAGATGGTCATGCTTAAGGTTTCACCTTGGAAAGGTGTTGTTCGATTTGGTAAATGGGGGAAACTAAATCCAAGATACATCGGGCCATTCAAGATTATAGATAGTGTCGGACCAGTAGCTTACTGACTTGAGTTACCTCAACAACTCGCGGCTGTACATAACACTTTCCACGTCTTGAATTTGAAGAAATGTTTTGCTAAAGAAGATCTCACTATTCTGTTAGACGAAATCCAAATCAACGAAAAACTTCAATTCATTGAAGAACCCGTCGAAATAATGGATCGTGAGGTTAAACTACTTATGCAAAACAAGATACCAATTGTTAAGGTAGAATGGAATGCTCGTAGAGGACCCGAGTTCACCTGGGAGTGTGAAGATCAGATGAAGAAGAAATACCCGCACCTATTTCCAGAAGATGCATCAACACCTCCAACTGCTTAAAATTTCGGGATGAAATTTAATTAACGGGTAGGTACTGTAGTAATCCGAACTTTTCCATGTTATATATTAAATGAATACTATATTTGTATGATTAAATGTTTCCAACATGTTAAGCAATCAAACTTGTTAAGACTTGATTATTTGAAATGTGCTTCATATACACAATTGACCACCCAAGTTGACCGGCGATTCACGAACGTTAAAAATTTGTAAAAACTACATGATGATATATATGGATATATATAGGGTTAACATGAGATTATGATAATTATCTCACTAAGTATATTAACAATGAGTGATATACATAAAAATGAGTTTATTGAATTAAGAAACTCGAAACGATATATATAACGATTATCGTTATAACAACGTCTTAATAAATACATATGAATCAAATTAAGATACTGATACACTATGTTTAACATCATAAAATGATAATTAAGTATGTCATTAAGTGTGTTAAAAATGAACTACATATGTAAAACAAGACTACTAACTTAAGAATTTCGAAACGAGGCATATATGTAACGATTATCGTTATAACGACATTTTAATGTATATATATCATATTAAGATATATTCATACATTATAATATCATGATAATGTAATAATTTAACATCTCATTTAAGTATAATAATAATGGATTAATTACATTTAACAAGATCGTTAACTTAAGGGTATTGAAACAACACTTACATGTAATGACTAACGGTGACTTAACGACTTAGTTAAAATGTATCTACATGTAGTGTATTAAGATGTATTAATACACTTTTGAAAGAATTCATGACACATATCAAAGTACTTCTACTTAACAAAAATGCTTACAATTACATTCTCGTTCATTTTCATCAACAATTTTACTCGTATGCACCCGTATTCGTACTCGTACAATACACAGCTTCTAGATGTATATACTATTGGTATATACACTCAATCATCAGCTCTTTAGCAGCCCATGTGAGTCATTAAACATTTGGGAACCATAATTTGGCAACTAGCATGAATGATTACACAAAATTACAAAAATATTATAAATCATTCATGAATTATTTACATGAAAACAAAATTTCATATCCTTTATATCTAATCCATATACCAACGACCAAAAACACCTACAAATACTTTCATTCTTCAATTTTCTTCATCTAATTGATCTCTCTTAAGTTCCATCTTCAAGTTCTAAGTGTTCTTCATAAATTCTACAAGTTCTAGTTTCATAAAATCAAGAATACTTCCAAGTTTACTAGCTCACTTCCAATCTTGTAAAGTGATCATCCAACCTCAAGAAATCCTTATTGTTTACAGTAAGATATGATTCTAAATCAAGGTAATACTCATATACAAACTTTGATTCAATTCCTATAACTATAATATCTTAATTCGAGTGATAATCTTATTTGAACTTGTTTTCGTGTCATGATTCTACTTCAAGAACTTTCAAGCCATCCAAGATCCTTTGAAGCTAGATCATTTCTTGTCACTTCCAGTAGGTTTACCTACTAAACTTGAGATAGTAATGATGTTCATAACATCATTTGATTCATACATATAAAACTTTCTTATTCGAAGATTTGAACATGTAATCACTAGAACATAGTTTAGTTAATTCTAAACTTGTTCGCAAACAAAGTTAATCCTTCTAACTTGACTTTTAAAATCAACTAAATACATGTTCTATATCTATATGATATTCTAACTTAATGATTTAAAACCTGGAAACACGAAGAACACCGTAAAACTGGATGTACGCCGTCGTAGTAACACCGCAGGCTGTTTTGGGTTAGTTAATTAAAAACTATGATAAACTTTGATTTAAAAGTTGTTCTTCTTGAAAAAATAATTTTTCTTATGAACATGAAACTATATCCAAAAATCATGGTTAAACTCAAAGTGGAAGTATGCTTTTCAAAATGGTCATCAAGACGCCGTTCTTTCGACTGAAATGACTACCTCTTATAATATTGAATTTAAAATGTATTTCTGACTATAAACTTATACTTTTTCTATTTATATTCATAAACTTAAGTTCAATATGAAACCATAGCAACTTGAATCACTCAAAACGGATTTAAAACGAAGAAGTTATGGGTAAAACAAGATTGGATAATTTTGCTTGTTGTAGTTACGTGAAAATTGGTAACAAATCTATATCAATCATATCCTAGCCTACTTATATTGTATTATACATGTATTTTAATATATTATGTAATCTTGGGATACCATAGACACGTATGCAAATGTTTTGACATATCATATCGACCCATGTATATATATTATTTGGAACAACCATAGACACTCTATATGCAGTAATGTTTGAGTTAGCTATACAGGGTTGAGGTTGATTCCAAAAATATATATACTTTGAGTTGTGATCTAGCCTGAGACGTGTATACACTGGGTCGTGGATTGATTCAAGATAATATATATCGATTTATTTCTGTACATCTAACTGTGGACAACTAGTTGTAGGTTACTAACGAGGACAGCTGACTTAATAAACTTAAAATAGTAAAACGTATTATAAATGTTGTAAACATATTTTGAACATACTTTGATATATATGTACATAATTGTTATAGGTTCGTGAATCGACCAGTGGTCAAGTCTTACTTCCCGACGAAGTAAAAAATCTGTGAAAGTGGGTTATAGTCCCATTTTTAAAATCTAATATTTTTGGGATGAGAATACATGCAGTTTTATAAATGTTTTACAAAATAGACACAAGTATGCGAAACTACATTCTATGGTTGGATTATTAAACCGAATATCGCCCTTCAAGTCTGGTAGCCTAAGAATTAGGGAAATGGCCCCTAATTGACGCGAATCCTAAAGATAGATCTATTGGGCTTAACAACCCCCATTCAGGTTATGGATGGTTTAGTACTTCGAGATTATTATACAGACGAGAGGTTCTGTTTTGGGGATATTCTATGCATTAAGTTAACGTCGGTTACCAGGTGTTCAACATATGAATGAATTTTTATCTCTATGCAGTTTGCGAAATGCCTGATATGAGATGTATATTTATGGAAAAATGAAATCTTGTGGTCTATTATTATGATTTGATAATATATAGGTTAAACCTATAACTCACCAACATTTGTGTTGACGTTTTAAGCATGTCTATTCTCAGGTGATTATTAAGAGCTTCATCTGTTGCATACTAAAATAAGGACAAGATTTGGAGTCCATGCTTGTATGATATTGTGTAAAAACTGCATTCAAGAAACTTATTTTGATGTAATATATTTTTATTGTAAACCATATTGTAATGGTCGTGTGTAAATGGTATATTTTAGATTATCATTATTTGATAATCTACGTAATGCTTTTTAAACCTTTATCGATAAAATAAAGGTTATGGTTGTTTTAAAAATGAATGCAGTCTTTGAAAAACGTCTCATATAGAGGTCAAAACCTCGCGACGAAATCAATTAATATGGAACGTTTATAATCAATACGAATGGGATATTTCAGCAAAAGCATTTAAAAAGGGAGCAAATGAAACTCACCATACTGTATTTTGTAGTAAAAATACATATGACGCCATTGAATAAGTATAGGGTTGGCCTCGGATTCACGAACCCATATCATTCATATATTAATACGTATAATATTAATCAACTAAGTTTATAATGTATTAAGATTAATTTTTACATATATAATCATATTACTATCTATATTATATAATGTATTTATATATTATGTATCACTTAATAAAAATATTATCTTGTTTAAAAAATATAAAACTATGTAATATTAGTATAGATATGTAATGATTATATTTTAGATAAAAATATATGTTGTAATAATAATAATAATAATAAGTTTAATAAAAATGATAATTTTATATATATTGATAATTTTACTAATAATGATAACTTTAATAAAAATGATAGTTTTTAATAAAATGATAATTTTAATGATAATATTAGTAATAAAATGTTATATGTTAATACCTATAATAATAATAATAATAATAATAATAATAATAATAATAATAATAATAATAATAATAATAATAATAATAATAATAATAATAATAATAATAATAATAATAAGTAAACTACCTCAAAGAAGTAGCCCTTAAAAATAATGCCCAAGTCCGGGTTTGAACTCGCGACGTCCCGCTAACCCGATAACACCCTTAACCGTCGTTCCATCTGTTTCTTTTTCTACTTAATCTTAAAACTCAATTTCATCATTATCAATCTTAAAACCGTACCCATCGTCTTCCTATAATCTTCATCATCCGTATTTGTTAGTCATCATCACAAGTATATCGTCCTCATCATGTATCATCATGATTATCATCATAAAATCATAATCATATTCATAATCCATGATCATAATCATAATTTGTGATCTTAATCATCATCTTCTTTATTTCATCATCTCCGTTATCATCGGTTACAATTATGATTATAATCATAATCATAATCCTTATGCAATTTAATTATCATTTCATGATAATTATCATCATCGTCATTTACAAATCAGGGTCCATAACATTATTGTTCATTATCTACTCGTCATCGTATCATTATGATCATTATCATCATTATCATAACCAATTATCCTAATCATGTTTAACCCTTATCTTTAGTCTTCTAATCATCATCATATTCAACTTCACATCTCATTATCGTTTATCTATAAGTCAACAGCAAAACCGAAGTTGGATCCTGACCTATTATACAACCCAAGTTCACGGTTCAAAACTAAAATAATTTCACAGTCCAACTAATATAAGTTCATAGTCCAATATATCCTCTATTACCTGCGGCCCAATAGACATTTGATTACACAGCCCAACAACGTAAATCATATATCCGTCCATTGGTTTCATTTTTAAAACAGAAAAGGGCAGCTATAGTGCATTAGTTGAATAAAATAATTTAAGTGGAGTATTTGTTTACTAACTGGTCGGCCATTATGTTTCAATTTGTCCCACCTATATTTTGATAATCGTTGTAATTTAATATCATACATCAAGTGGGTCTTCGATGAAGAATAGTTGGGTTTGGTTTACGGCTAACAGCAACAAAATAATTAACAAAGATGGTGGTGAGGATTATAACAGTAGTAGCGAAACAACCCAAGAGTTGCAGGTTTTGGTTTCGTTACAACCGAACAGAAAACAGAAAAAAAAATATACGCGTAGCAGTTTAAAGGGATGGTGTCTTGGGTGGTTTCGATGAAGGTGACGTTTATGGTGGTTTAAAGTGGCATACGATCAAAACAAAAACAAAAATTAAAGGAAGTAGCAGTGAGTTTACCATGGTATTAGTGATGATGAGGTTCACGAAAAGAAATAGAAGTATTAGAGCAGGAGTTACAATATGGTGATGTTTTGATGATAGACGAGGTGATGATCAAGTGGGAATTCGTTCGAACCGTAATAGGAGTTGAGTTTCGAAACATAATAGTAGTAGTACTAGGTACAAGTTAAAGATGATGATGTGGTTTGTTGTTTGAAACAGAAACATAAGATAGTAATAACAAATAACATGGTGTTCGAACAGAAATCATAAAAATAATGGATGTCTAGTGATGGTTTGTTGTGGTTATGCTTGTGTTGGTGATGATCAATGGTTACAAGGTGGGGATGAGTTCTCGGTTTGTAAGGTTTCGACAAAGGTGGTGGTGAATTGTCAAGGTGGAGGTGATTAGTGGTTCGAAGGTGATCTTACGTGGTGATCAAATTAGGTGATGGTGGCGAGGTGGAGTGGTGTAAGGTGGTGGCTCCCTTCATGTTGCAGACGTGTATAGTGGTCGATGGTGGTTGCAAGTTGGTGTTCTTAAATGGTGATTTTTGAGCTTTTGTTTCATCGATTGTATGAACAAGTAGTAGATGTATATATAATGAGAAGTCTTTATTAGGTAGTTTAAGAAAGGTAATACAGTGATCCCATATAATTTCTAACACAAATCACGGATCCATACTTATTTTGTGTAAGTCCAAAAGTGAAAAAGCAACTCTTTAATATAATACATCTACATAATTTTAAATCCTGTTTAAATAATAGTCTATAATATCTACCGACAGTCTAAATGGGTATTATATTGGGTTCCGTTGTAAATTAGTGGCGAATAAAAGTCTTCGAAAAAATCCCAAATTTTTACAGTAATTATATTTATTTATTTTGGTCATTATGGTATAAAATTCAGTCATTAACTATCAAATAAAAATTACATTAATTATTCACTCCCAACCCTAAGTAAAATATAAAAACTTGTAAAATTTAACAAATAGTTCCTAAATATATTTTTAATAAGCCTAAAATTTATAGAATTTATTTTCGTATCACCGTTTATTTTAAAATTACATAAGTTTGAAATTAACTTGTTTAATATCAATCGAAACATCAAATGGGTATTACAATCATTTAATATTTATATTTAATATACTTTATTTATATATAGTTATGTTTTAAATAAGAATTATTATAATATCATATTTTATTTTATTTTACAAAGTACATTCTAATAATTAAATCATATAATATTTCAAATTATATTTTAAATTATTATATATATTTATATTTTTAAATATATGTATTTATTTAAAATTAGTTGTTCGTGAATCGTCGGGAACAGTCAAAGGTTAAATGAATTCATATAAACAGTTCAAACATTTTTGAGACTCAACATTACAGACTTTGCTTATCATGTCGAAATCATATAAAGATTAAGTTTAAATTTGGTCGGAAATTTCCAGGTCGTCACACCAGGCATGCCTTAGTTTATAAAAGGCTTTCATTTGAAAGATGGGGCATATCACATTGGGGAGACCGTAAGTTACGCCGTGTTTTCTTTAAAGCGTTAAATGCGGGGAACTCAAATGCAATTTTACGCTACGGGTTGAGAACCTATTTTGACTTAACATATACCAACCTAGGACTTTGTGAGTTAGAAAGAGCTTCTAATATGCAACATAAAGAAGCATGTTATGCTTACGGGTTAGTGATGTTCACTTCTCACCAAAGTGAGAAAAAGAACATCGAATTACGACTGTTAAATAAAACATTCCCACAAGTGATGGATTCAGTAGTTGGGGTGAGAAACGAGGTTTTTAGATTATTATGGGGCTGTTGGGCATTACGAAACCCTCGTCCTTTTGACGACGTTACAACATGCTGCCTAGCCAATGGTCATAACGGTTATTTTCCACAAGACCAAGGATGGGAAGTAGTCTTAGTAAAACCAGAATGCATGACTTGTTTCTGGACTTATGAATTACATGTTTTTATTGCCTTTGCTAAACAACTTGCGTATTAACTAGGATTGTTGTCACAACTATTTTGTATCAAAGTGATTGTGTGCTATATTTGATGCTTTATGTATAATAGCGGTATTGTAAGTTTGTAAATTTTTGTATAAAAGTTTGAACGCGAAATATTATTATAATCAGTTTTTCATATAGAATTGTAGTAGTTGAATGGTATATTAGCTACTAAGTATGAACTTAACAGGTAGGTACTACCAGAATTAAAACTATAAAACGCTAATATGAAGAAAAAACTTTTATAAATGAGTTCATATTATGCTACAAAATACTATTGACTACTCTTAATATTCTATATGATTAACTTAATTCTTTTGGGCTATTTTTGAAGGAAATGGCACCGACGACTCGTCAGAATTTGAACATGAGCGAGGAAGACTTCCGTGTTTTCCTTGCAGCAAACATAGCCGCAGTACATGCTGCAATGCAAAACAACAACAATAACTCGGAATCTAGTAATGCAAATAACGCCACAAGAAATAGTGTAGGATGCTCCTACAAAGAATTCATTGCCTGTAAACCTCTGGAATTCGATGGAACCGAGGGTCCAATCAGATTGAAAAGGTGGACCGAAAAGTTTGAATCGGTGTTTGCCATAAGTAAGTGTACTGAAGAAGACAAAGTAAAGTACGCTACACATACCTTCACAAGTACTGCGTTAACATGGTGGAATACCCATCTAGAACAAGTGGGACAAGATGTTGCGTACGCACTACCGTGGTCAGCATTCAAACATCTGATGACTGAGCAGTATCGTCCCAGAAGCGAGGTCAACAAGCTAAAAGTAGAGCTTAAGGGATTACGAACACAAGGATTCGATATTACCACGTACGAACGACGATTCACGGAGTTGTGCTTATTGTGCCCGAGAGCGTTCGAAGAGGAAGAGGAGAAAATCGACGCATTTGTAAAAGGGTTACCAGAAAGGATCCAAGAAGATATAAGTTCACACGAGCCCGCTTCCATACAAAAGGCGAGTCGAATTGCTCATAAACTCATAAATCATATTGAGGAAAGAGTTAAAGAGCAGACGGCCTAAGAAGCCAACACGAAACAAATCAAAAGAAAGTGGGAAGAAACCAGTGACAATGGTCACAATTTTAACAATCTACACAACAATCACAACTTCAATCGCACCAATTATCGCAACAACAAACGCAACAACAATCGTTCCAACAACAACTACAACAACCATCCTAACAACAATAACCACCATAACAATCGTCCCAACATCAATAACAACCGCAACAACAACAATTCCTATAAAAATAATAATCAGAAAAATCCATGTCAAAGGTGTGAAGAGTACCACCCGAATGAGTTCTGCACGACATTTTTCACCAAATGTAAAAGAACTGGCCATTGTGCGAGAAAGTGTGAGGTCTACGGCCCAATGAATAAAAGAAATAAAAGAACAGATAATGTCAAAACAAGTAATGCCGCCTTTTTTGTTATGGATGTGGAAAACCGGGCCACATTAGGAGTAATTGCCCGAACCCAGAGAAAAATAATGGGCAAAGTCGTGGAAGAGTTTTCAATATTAATACGGCAGAAGCGCAGGAAGACCCAGAGCTTATTACGGGTACGTTTCTCATTGACAATAAATCTGCTTATGTTTTATTTGATTCGGGTGTGGATAGGAGCTATATGAGTAGATATTTTTGTGCCAAATTAAGTTGTCCATTGAAGCCTTTGGATAATAAATTTTTACTTGAATTAGCAAACGGTAAATTAATTTCAGCAGATAATATATGTCGGAATCGAGAAATTAAAATGGTTAGCGAAACGTTTAAGATTGATTTGATACCAGTAGAGTTAGGGAGTTTTGATGTGATAATCGGCATGGACTGGTGGAAAGAGGTGAAAGCAGAGATCGTTTGTTACAAAAATGCGATTCGCATCATACGAGAAAAAGGAAAACCCTTAATGGTGTACGGAGAAAAGAGCAACGCGAAGCTAAATCTTATTAGTAATTTGAAGGCGCAAAAACTAATAAGAAAAGGTTGCTATGCTATTCTAGCATATGTCGAGAAAGTACAAACCGAAGAAAAGAACATCAATGATGTTCCCGTCGCAAAAGAGTTTCCCGATGTATTTCCAAAAGAATTACCGGGATTACCTCCACACCGATCCGTTGAATTTCAAATAGACTTGGTACCAGGAGCTGCACCAATAGCCCGTGCTCCATATAAAGTAGCACCCAGCGAAATGAAGCAACTCCAGAGCCAATTACAGGAACTTTTAGAGCAAGGTTTCATTCGACCAAGCACGTCACCGTGGGGAGCCCCTGTTTTGTTTGTCAAGAAGAAAGATAGTACATTCAGGTTGTGTATCGACTACCGAGAGTTGAACAAATTACCATCAAGAACCGTTACCCACTACCGAGAATTGACGACTTATTTGATCAATTACAAGGTTCGTCAATTTATTCGAAGATTGATTTACGTTTCGGATATCATCGAATGCGGGTGAAGGAGGATGATATTCCGAAGACTGCTTTTAGGACGCGTTACAGTCATTACGAGTTTATGGTTATGCTGTTTGTTTAACTAACGCACCAGCTGTGTTCATGGACCTCATGAACCGAGTGTGTGGGCCATATCTTGACAAGTTTGTCATTGTCTTCATCGATGACATACTTATCTACTCAAAGAATGATCAAGAGCACGAAGAACATTTGAGAAAACTGCTAGAGTTGTTAAGGAAAGAAAAACTGTACGCTAAGTTTTCAAAGTGTGCATTTTGGTTGGAAGAAGTTCAATTTCTCGGTCACATAGTGAACAAAGAAGGTATTCAGGTGGATCCGACAAAGATTGAAACCGTTGAAAAGTGGGAAACCCCGAAAACTCCAAAACACATACGCTAATTTTTAGGATTAGCTGTGATGTGTTCTAGAGGGTGTGTATGAAACGGCTATCAATTTTATATTTATTTACTACAGTAAATCAACTAAATTAAACTAAAACACAAAAGGCAAGTATACCTATCGTGTAATAATATAGCTAAGGTAAAGTCCGGGAGGTCGATCCGTGGACACTATTATTGGGTGTCTTACTAGGTCAAATTAGTTAATTAAGTAGTTAAACTAGATTTAGTGACATATAGTAATTATAGGTAACTTTGGGGGTTTTTACCGTTTAATGACCGGTTTGTCGATTTTAAAACTTAAGTCACAATTAAAACCTAATGCAAAATATAACTTAATTTAAAGTGTAAAGTAAATGACGATAATTAAAAGTACAATAAATTAAAAGTGTGATAAATAAAATGACAGTAAGTAAAAGTACGATGAGATATAATATAAAGGAATTATGCTTATTTAAACTTCCGTAATCATGATGTTCGACGTGTTGATTTTAATTTATTACCATGGGTTAATTGTCCTTTGTCCTGGATTATTCGATATGTCCATACGGTTTTCTCCATAATAGTCCATCGGTCATAATTATAAAGTACGAGGGTCTTCGTCAAATTATCCTTATACCCGAAGTCAAATATTCTAACTAATTGGGGATTCGAACTGTAACAAGGTCTTAATACTTTGTTTAATGAATACACCAGGTTATCGACTGTGTGTAATCCAAGGTTTTAATACTTTGTTAACAATTACACCAATTACCCTTGAATGTAATCCACCCCTGTTTTAATGTGTCTAGTAACTATTAAATCATCCCCGTGTCCGGTCAAATGAACAATAATTCGTACTTATAAATATCCCGCTCATCTTACCCGATTAAGCGTATGTGGTTATATATAGATACGTCAAATCATAACCTTTATATTAAATTAACGAGGTATCGTTTAGTTAATATAAAGCCCATTAATAGCCCATAGTCTAATTTCCACAAGTGTCGATCTTTTGTCCAAATTATGGTCCAAAACCCAATTATCCCGTCTTTAATATTTAGTCTAACATCACGATTACTTCGGCTTAAAGAAGCAGAATAATAACTTAGCTATGAGACATTAATAAAAATAATTTAAACATAACTTACAATGAGTATTAATAGCATAGTGTTACACGGACAGAGTTTCGACTTACAAACTTAAAACATTCGCTAACATAACCTTATTATTATTAAACTTTAACATTAAAATTATAATATTAATATAAATATAATGAGAGAGTAAGAGATTTAGAAAATAGAAAAGGTGTATCTTTCATTACTCCGTAGTCTCGTTTTATAGGCAAATGATGAATTTGAAATTTTCACTTATGACCCCTTAACTATGCTCAGTTAACAACTTTTTATTATTTATTATTATTCTTATTATGAATTATTTAAATATTATATTATATTCTTGTGCATAGTTGACTTGTACTTTCAGCTCCGTTGCATCGAGCGTTGAAAGTTGGTTCATGTCTCTGTTCCGGATTTTCGAACGCCTTTTCGTATAATTTAATATCTTGTACTTTGCATTTTGCGACTTGTACTTTTGTAATTTTGAGACGTTTCTCATCAATAAATTGAACCACTTGAATTATACTTTGTACTTTTTAGCTTTTTGGTCATTTGCGTCTTTAAATCATTAAATCTGTCTTTTGTCTTCACCTTTTATTATTTAAACGATAATTACTTGAAATTAGAACAATTGCAACTAAAAGCTTGTCTTTCTTGAAGGATAATGCTATGAAATATATGTTCGTTTTTAGCATTATCAAGCTGGTTACTACAGAAGATTCATCCAAGATTTTTCTAAAATAGCAAAACCCTTGACTGCATTAACGCATAAAGGGAAGAAATTTGAATGGAAGGATGAACAAGAAAATGCATTTCAATTGTTGAAGAAAAAGTTAACTACGACACCTATATTGTCATTGCCTGAAGGGAATGATGATTTTGTGATATATTGTGACGCCTCAAAGCAAGGCCTCAGTTGTGTATTAATGCAACGAACGAAGGTAATTGCTTATGCGTCTAGACAATTGAAGATTCACGAGCAGAATTATACGACACATGATTTGGAATTAGGCGCGGATGTTTTTGCATTAAAGACATGGAGACACTACTTATATGGGGTCAAAAGTATCATATATACCGACCACAAAAGTCTCCAGCATATATTTAATCAGAAACAACTGAACATGAGGCAGCGTAGATGGATTGAATTGTTAAATGATTACGATTTTGAGATTCGTTACCACCCGAGGAAGGCGAATGTGGTAGCCGACGCTTTGAGTAGAAATGAAAGAGAACCTATGCGGGTAAAAGCTATGAATATAATTATTCGTACTAACCTTACTACTCAAATAAAGGAGGCGCAGCAGGGAGTTGTAAAAGAAAGAAAGTTGAAGAATGAAATACCTAAAGGATCGGAGAAACATCTTAATATTCGGGAAGATGGAACCCGGTATAGGGCCGAAAAAATTTGGGTACCAAAGTTTGGATATATGAGAGAAAAGGTACTTAAGGAAGCACATAAAACCAGATATTCAATACATCCCGGAGCGGGGAAGATGTACAAAGATCTCAAGAAACACTTTTGGTGGCCGGGTATGAAAGCCGATATTGCTAAATACGTAGGAGAATGTTTGATGTGTTCTAAAGTCAAAGCTGAACATCAAAAATCATCGGGTCTACTTCAACAACCTGAAATCCCAGAATGGAAATGGGAAAACATTACCATGGATTTCATTACTAAATTGCCAAGGACTGCAAGTGGTTATGATACTATTTGGGTAATAGTCGATCGTCTTACCAAATCAGCACACTTTCTGCCAATGAGAGAAGATGATAAAATGGAGAAGTTGGCGCGATTATATTTAAAGAAAGTTGTCTCCAGACATGGAATATCAATCTCTATTATTTCTGATAGGGATGGCAGATTTGTTTCAAGGTTTTGGAAGACACTGCAACAAGCATTGGGGACTCGTCTAGACATGAGTACTGCCTATCATCCACAAACTGATGTTTAAAGTGAAAGGATGATACAGACCCTTGAAGACATGCTACGAGCATGTGTTATCGATTTTGGAAACAGTTGGGATCGACACCTACCGTTAGCAGAATTTTTCTACAACAACAGTTACCATTCGAGTATTTGATGCATTGTTGACGAATATGATATTATTGTGTGTTCTTCATGAGTTTTTGTGTTGTTATGCATAATATTGATTCTTGAAATTAGGGTAACGATAAATCCGAATTTAATGTTGATTGTTTGGGGATTTTGTTTATTAGGAAGATGTTTGCTTATAGATACATGCTTTAAGATAGTGTGGGGTGATTTGGGCTGGTCATTTGTGATTTTAGAAATTGCTAAAACATGATGATTTATGTGATTTATGAGATGATTATTTGGTTATTGGAATGGTTTATTTTTCATGGAGTAGGTTAATTAGCTAGATAAGTTTGTGCAATTGAGTTAAATGGAGATTGTTAAATGGGGTATTTACATGATATGTTGTTTTGAGAATTGGTTTGAATTTGATACCATGGAACACAAACATATGTTGTCAATACTTTCTTTTGTCTAAATGCCTAATTGAAGTTGAGACGAGTATTAATGGTACTTGGTGCAAGTATGTGAAACGTGTTGATTTTTCTAACGCTAACTTTTCGATGTTTTGTGTTTAGTTTGGTTTTTGTTTCATGTGTGTAGAGAAGCAGATTTGATGCTCCATCATCTTCCTCGGCTCAATCTCGAAGGGAGGAAGAGAGAAGAACTAATCCTGAGGTTTGGTTACAATAAGTTGAGGAGCAATTCTCGGAATATTTTGGATACATTTCAGCTCGGAATATTCAAGCAACTTGGTATTTTAGTTGGGAAGAATTGAATAGTGCATCTAGTGAAGTAAGGGAGGATATTGCTTATATGTTGGTGATGTCGAGACAGGGTGTTGATCTTGGCACTTGGGAACGTGCTTTTTCATTAAGAGACGATCTTTACCGTGAGTTAATTGTTGAGTTTTTCTCCTCTTTGAGTTTCCGTTCTCGAAGGGATGGGACGGATCAAGGCTTTTTGACATTTCATTTAGGAGGGGAAAGTCGAGCCATGAGCCGAATTGATTTGTCTCGAGCACTAAATTTGTATGAAGAATTATATGAGAAGTCTTTGATACGTTATTTGAAGAAAGAAACTGAGTTCATCGGGAATCAGGAAGATTATAATGAGCGCGATTTTTGGTTTGAAATTTCAGGTTTAACTCCATTTATGTCTAATGAGTCGAAGGGCTCCGATATTCGAAGCCGAGATCTACGGTTACTCCATAAACTATTGTCGTGTACTTTTTGTGGACGAAGGAATGGGAATGATAAGGTTAATTCTACCGAGTTGTGGATAATGCATCGATTTCAGCATAATGCGCATGTGGATTTGTGTATGTTGATCGCTACCTATTTATCTAATCAGTCGAGGGAGACACGCTCTTCGAGGCCACTGCTGGGTGGTCATTTTGTTACAAAGATTGCACGATTTTTCGACATCAATTTTAGCAGGTGTACAAGATTAACCGACCAATTGCAAGTAATGAAACCTTTTAATTTAAGATTTTATCTTAATGTGCGTTTTGTGATGTGGGATGCGAATCGGGTTAGCTTGGTTGCATATGTTGAGCCACAAGAGCACGAGGCTGGTGGTAATGTTCAAGGAGGTGAAGAGGCGGAGCCGGTTGCTCCGAATGTGCCAGCGGGGGGTCAGCCTTGGGGTATTTCCCAAGAAATTTGGGATAACTTAGTTTCGCGGGTCGATAACGTGCAAATCGGTGTGTCAGACAACTTTGCTGCGTTACGGGGAGAACAATGGTCGCATAATGACCGTATGTGGGAGAGTCAGCAGAGGATCGATGAGAGGACAGCTGAGTCTTTGCATGACCAGCAATGGATGGCATATGGAGGTGATTGGCAAAGGCACAACGCTCGTCTTTTCTACTATAACCCGGAGAATTATTATGGTATACAAGCTCAGACACCGGTTTATTATCGCAGCCCAGTTAGGCCCCGAGTTCAGGCCCCGATTTACAGTGAAGAGGAGAGGTTGGATGATGCACGACAGAGGTTCGAGCAGCAGTATCCATACGGCAACTGGCCGTATGATGGGTTTCAGTGAGGAGGGCCTGCGAGCCCGTGATTATGTTGTAATTTGTTTTAAACTATTTTCGTTTCGTTGGTTTGTACTTGGATAATTTTATATTTTACTTATGTACTGTGGATTTATTCGGGGACAAGGCGTTTCGGTACTGGGTGGTAACACCTTGTCCCATTTATGTAGTTTTCTTGTGTTTTTCTTTTCTTAGGTATGTTGGTGAAACAATTTTTCAAGTCTGGCATTAAGTTCAGCAAAACTACTTGAGTGATGATATTGGTGTGAGGATCGGGAATGGACGATGGTCTTATGCTGGCAGTAAGTTCAGCGCCATCTGTCACTGTCATTCCACGATCAATGGTTACCTCGATAAGTTTTTATTTTTCTTACCCTTTCGATTTTAATCTATTTTTGATCTCAAGTAATGGGGACATTGGTTGATCTCAAGTGTGGGGTGGGGATGTAAAATCTCTCGGGTTGGTTGTTAATGGAATCATCATCATACTAGTTTTGATATTAAAAGACTTGACGTTTCACGGGGTTTTGGTCGTAAAAAAAATTGAAAAATTTAGGGAAAAAAAACAGAAAAGTTAGTTCAAAAATAAAAATAAAAAAAAAGTAGAAAAACAATTGAAAATTCGGCCAAAACCTTAATTTTGAAAATTGGCTTGGTATTTTATGGTATAATTCGTGTTTTCAAAGAAGCCAAAAGTGTTCCACATGTTCATTTCCATTGGACATGAAATCCTACGAGTTCGGGGAACTCAATAGCAGGTCACATGTACCAAAACGGGTGTCAACCGTGAGAGAGCGGTGATTGTATAGCGTGATTGTGACCGAATCACGTGCCAGATTAAAAACTTTTGGTTACTTGGTATAGCAGACTTCCGAAACTATATCATTTTATTATTACATCATTTAATGGTGTGATACTGTGGGAAGAGGAACCTCGAGTTTCACCAGTGCTGTCCTTTTTAGGAGCAATAGCTACGTACTTGTGTTTGCTTAGACAACACAACCCATAGCCAAAAGCTATGGCACCCAAAGGTTTTTGGGATTTATTGGAAGGGTAGTATCTACTTCTTACCTTTCTTAAAACAAGCAGAAAAGCTTGTCATGTGGGAAGTAGGCAAACCGGTGTCAATTGAAACAGATTGGCACTTCCGAGTGACTCAGATCCACTCATTAAGGAAGTAAAGTCTTCCGACCGTTTTAATTGGTACGTATACCTCTTAAGCGTGCCATTTCATTACCCATCATTTCACGATGAGGTACTGTTAGAGGAGAAAGTCTTGAACTTTCAAAACATGTTCATTATTTTGAATGTGAAATCCTACATGAACATGAAAGTTCATACGTAGGTCACTTGTACAAAAACGGGTGTCAACCGTATGAACGGTGATAGTGGCGTATAGTCGAAACCGGACCATTCGCTAGATCGAAAACTTAAACAGGGCGATCCTCATTGTTTCTCCTAACAAGGACAATGTTGCACCTGACCACCTTATTTACCCACACAGGATGTATCTTTTCCATCCTTAAGGGAGTCAAGTCTCCCGAACGACACACTTGCTGATTTGTTTCAGAAGATGTAGTCCAGACCAGTTGTAGAGTGACGAAAAGTCTTGAAAATCATTGCTAAAATCGATTGGAAATCTACCAGGCCTCAACGTCAAACAGGGAAGCTGGTAGTCAAAGCTTATCTCAATGAGGGAGATTTGCTAGCCAAATGGAAAGCGCACCATGATACACAAAATGTCAGTGATTGATCAGATTCCCAGTGTATAACCTCCGGAAAGGTAAGATATCAGCTTTTAATCCTGATGAACCTCAATCTTTATGGTTGACTTAACGGATTAGATGATCACCTCATGATTATCGATGATATCTGGACGTAATGTGTATCCTCCTAAGCACATTATTTTCTTACCGACATCTCGCGATGTTAGGTACTGTGGGAGGCTTAGCTTGACCAATTGCGGGGTAGCCCGTGCATTCTTTTGGCACATTTGTTCGATTTCTATACTTTTTGGTGCTCGGTTCCCACTTGATTCCGTTTACTTTGAAGACTTATTTTTCGAGATTTTCTACTTCATCATTATGGTACGAAATTCGAGGTTAATTTTGGTTGCTATACTAGTTACATATTGTTTGTGGTTTGGGAAGTTATTTCGGGGGAATGCAAGTGGGAACCATGGTTGTTACTTACTCCAAATCGTGCACACGCTAGTTGTTAGTTTGGTTTCTTGTTCGTTTGGTTCTACATACATTTTTGAAGATGTTATTATATGGTAGAAGATTATTATCGAGTTTAATTGCTTGAGGACAAGCAAAACTCTAGTGTGGGGTGGTTTGATATATGATATCGCATATTTTATACACGTTTTCCTTAGCGATATCGATCATAATTTAGTCCGTTCGGATACGATTTGGTGTTTATTTTGATAATATTGAGAATGTTCGAATTTGAAGAACTATTGGTAGAAGAGATGCGGTTTTTGAAGTTTTTGAGGCATTTTGTCGATTGGTTGATATTATTAGTGTATCGAGGATTAAAACGTTAATGTTTTATTGATTAATGAGGTTTTGAGATTATTTAAGCAAGTAAAAAGAGAAAAATAGACGAAGGAATCAGTTTACTTGTTATGTCGCGGCGCGACAATTGCTTCCGCGGTGCGACGAATGACGTGTTTCCAGATCAGAAGTTGGTTTAAAGAGGTTAAAAATTCAAGCTATATGTTGCGGCGCGACAGTTTTGGCCGCGGCGCGACCATGTGTCGGTTCAGGTGATTTTGGCAAGTTATAAAAGGCCCGAAAAATACCCTAATTATTCATTCTTCCATCCAGATGAATTGGGGCAGCTTTTGGACGATTTTTGGTGATCTTTGGAGAACTTCAAGGTCATTCTAACACATCAATCATTCCGGAAAAAAGTCTCGATCCGTTTATCCTTCAAGATTCAATCATTAATTAGGTTAATCTCTTTGTTTAAAACAATAAATTCTTCTATTACTTTGATTGTGATTTTTGTTCTAGCCATGATTATTGGCTAAACTTTTAATGTTTGTCTAGATTGAATATTTGCATGTGTTTGGATGATACTTTGTAGTTTTATTAATTAATGCATGATAATTATGAGTTTTGATTAAGAACCATTCTTGTGGGTGTTGATTATTGTTACTAGGTTGATTAGTGAATCTTGTTTGAACAAAGGGAACCCTGTTTCAATTTAGTGATCTAATTTCCAATTGATTTGTCTTAACCGATTGGGTGCTTACTGGACCAAGGGGTAAACCGGGTAACATTGATTGAACAAAATAGGGGTGAATTGTGTGGAGCGAACATGTAACCAATTGAATCTTAATCTTATACTACCTCCGTCTCATTACAATAGTCCAGTATTCCATTTTGGGCTGTCCCAAATTAATAGTCCACTTCCATAAATAGAAAGAAAATAAGATATTTCATTGGTGGATCTGGAGAGAGAAGATATTTCATTGGTGGAGAAATGAAGTTAGTGGGATTTCCTAAAACTGTGTGTTTTTTGTCTGTGGACTATTGGAATGAGACGGAGGGAGTAATTAGCTAATTACTAAGTCACAAACGAAAGAGGTCTTTGGTGAGAGGGAACCCTAAGCCAATAAATCCTAGTTTGACGTGTTTGCTAAAAGAGAACTCTGGGTAAACCGACTCCGTAATTGCATGCATTGATAAATAGAACTAGTGCTTAATAACAAATCATCCAACACTGCGAATAGGAGAACTTGGCGAACATTCTTCTATCTATTGAATTCAAATATCTTTACTTTTTGTTGAGTCAGCATTTATTTTTATAAACTTAAAAATACAAAAATATCGTCTTTTACTTTTAATCAATTTTTGATTTGGCTAATCGTTAAATAGCCACCAAAACAAACTATCTCGTACTTTCGATTTTCATAGATGATAGTGTTCCAAATGAACATATATTTAGTAGCAATATCGTTCCAATATGTAAAGTTTTTAAATGTAATTTCCTTATTTTTAGTTGTAATAGTTAAATAAATAAGTGCGAAGACGAAAGACGCAAATCGCTCGAAAATGAAGATTTAAAGACAAAAACGAAGATTTGAAAGACCAAAACGTCCAAAAAGCTCAAATGTACAAGATACAATAAAAAAGGTTCAAATTATTGATGAAGAACGTCTAAAAATGACAAGAGTACAAGTTACAAAACGCAAAGTACAAGATATTAAATTATACGAAAGGACGTTCGAAAATCCGGAACCGGGACATGAACCAACTCTCAACGCTCGACGCAACGGTGTAAAAATTACGAGTCAACTATGCACAAGAATAAAATATAATATTTAAATAAATCATAATAAGAATAATATTAAATAATAAAAAGTTGTTAATTGAGCATAGTTCAGGGGTCGTAAATGAAAATTCAATTTATAATTTCTCCTATAAAAGAACGATATGTAACGATGTAATGGGGAGGAGAATTTTTCTCCGATCTTTATTTTTTTGATCTTTTTTTTCTTTCTATCTTTTTTCTTATTTTTCTATCTATCAAATATCAATATCTATATTTATAATTCTCTATCATAATGTTAATGTAATCAGATATAACAATAATCTTAATTTTAATTTTAAATTATGATAATAATAAGATTTATGATAGAGATCGTTTGAGTGTGTAAGTCGAAATTCTGTCCGTGTAACGCTACGCTATTTTTAATCATTGTAAGTTATGTTCAACCTTTTTACATTAATGTCTCGTAGCTAAGTCGTTATTATGCTTATTTAAAATGAAGTAATCATGATGTTGGGCTAATTACTAAAATTGGGTAATTGGGCTTTGTACCATAATTGGGGTTTGAACAAAAGAACGACACTTGTGGAAATTGAACTATGGGCTATTAATAGATGGGGGGTATTGTCTAATTGAGTGATAACTCATTGGAGTCTGTCGAACCTATCTTCAAATTAATTAACCTAATAATTAATAATGATTATGGTTGTCCTATTTAGTGATGTTCATATGGAATCTGTTATAATCATTTAATTAATCAATTGAGTTGGGTAATTGATTATTCATTCTGATCAAGTGGATGAATTAATATTCATAAACTAATTAAAACAGGGGTGGATTACATACAGTGATAACTGGTGTAATTGTTGACAGAAGTGATAACTGCGTCACAGTTTAAATCCTTAATCAGTTGGAATATTTGACTTCGGGTATAAGGGTAATTTGACGAGGATACTCGCACTTTATATTTATGACCGATGGACTATTATGGACAAAAACCAGATAGATGTATCAAATAAACCAGGACAAAGGACAATTAACCCATGGTAATAAATTAAAATCAACACGTCAAACATCATGATTACGGAAGTTTAAATAAGCATAATTCTTTTATTATATTTCTCATCGTATCTTTATTTACTGTCATTTTATTACTCGCAATTTTATTTTCTGTCATTTTATTTATCGCAATTTATTTTACGCACTTTAATTTTTGTCATTTATTTTTACGCTTAAAATCGACAAACCGGTCATTAAACGGTAAAACCCCCATTTTATAATAATACTACTACTTATTTATATATATATTTTTATAAATAAACTTAATAATATAGCGTTAACTTCACCAGCTCCCTGTGGAACGAACCGGACTTACTAAAAACTACACTACTCTACGATTAGGTACACTGCCTATAGTGTTGTAGCAAGGTTTAGGTATATCCCATCCGTAAATTAATAAAACTTGTGTCATATTTTGTAGTATTTCCTAGTAAAAATAATACTATTTCGTACCCTCACGCTACATCATCAAGTTTTTGGCGCCGCTGCCGGGGAGCGCTAAAACGCTATATTTTTAATTATAATAATATTGAAATAAAATATAATAATATAATAATATTGAAATAGAATATAATAATATAATAATATTGAAATAGAATATAATAATATAAAAATATTTAAGAATCAAACATTTACGTAAATTTTAAAAAAAAAAGTCGTATTTATTAAATACTTCAGGGGTATATTATGTAACTTATAATTAATAATTGCTATCATGTCGCTTTCATGTGAATAGTAAATTAATTAATTTATTTTCATTTACTATTCATGAATAGTAAATGAATTAAAAAAAAAAAAAAAAAAAAAGTTTTAAAAAAAATTATAATTATAAAAAAATTATTAATTTATAAAAAAAAATCGTTTTTTAAAAAAAAAAAAAAAAAAAAAAAAAAAAAAAAAAAAAAAAAAAAAAAATTTGTGTAAAAAAAAAAAAAAAAAAAAAAATCGTTTTTTTTTAAAAGAAAAAAAAAATCGTTTTAAAAAAAAAAAATTTTGTAAAAAAAAAAAAAATCGTTTTTTTTTAAAAAAAAAAAAAAAAAAAAAAACGAAAAAAAAAAAAAAAAAAAAAAAAAAAAAAAAAAAAAAAACGAAAAAAAAAAAAAAAAAAAAAAAAAAATTATTAAAAAAAAAAAAAATAATATATATATTTTTAAAATTTTGTCTATAAAAAAAAAAAATGTTTTTTTTAGTTTTATTACCTTTAGATTTTTAGACTATAGTCGCAACTTTTAGTATTAAGTTTAGTTTTGCCATAGTTATTTTTACTTCTAGAATTTTTAGGCTTTGCCGTAAAATCCCTTAAGTGCTTATTCCTTAGACTAAGTTTTAGGTGCTTTAGAATTTTACGACGCCGTATTTCGCACTACTTTCTTATTTTTATTTTTCGACGCCTATTTTTCGACCTTTTATTTTTCGACATTTTTCGACGCGCAATCTATTTCTTTCTTATTTCTCGCCATTCTAGTTTTTAGGACTTAGAATTTTTTCTACTTCTTCTCTAAATTTCTTAAAATTACGAAAATTTATTTTAAGTGGTTAAATTGATAGACATCAAAATTTTCTGGTTCGTAGTAATAGTTGGATTTGTACGTGGACCGGGTTATTGGAGCCAAACAGTCCTCAATTATATTGAGACCAAACGAATCCTGCCCCTCTGCTGCATCTTTTGGCTATTCGAAACGTGGGCAAAATCAGAAAAGTCTATTAATTGGATAACTTATTATAATTTTTCTTTCCTTTTTAAAAACTAATAGGATATTCAGTGAATGCACCGAGCAAAACGTTCACCACCTTTCATACGTTCACCACCTGTAACTCGATCAAGACATCTAGCAAATATTGTCGCCGTTGATTTTTCTTTAGAATCGTCATCTAGTCGAACAAGAACTCCAACTCAAATTTCCGATAATCCATCTTTTGAACCCGACTTCACAATTAAGAACCCGGAGCATATTCAAGGACAATTCCAAGATCCTGAACCACTAATTATTCCTCCTGAACCACAAACCGTTAAATCAGAATCCTCTAGTGATTCGTATTCAACAAATTCAATTATGGAAGTAACGGAACCTCTAAGTATGGAAGATCGAATGAGAGCCACACGCACGGGCCAAGGTCACGCCATTATTAAGCCAGAAGTTAATGCGTCAGATTATGAAATCAAAGGACAAATTCTACACATGGTAACTAACCAATGCCAATTCAGTGGTGCACCGAATGAAGATCCTAACGAACACCTTCGTACGTTTAAAAGAATTTGTACATTATTCAAAATCCGAGAAGTGGAAGATGAGCAGATCTATCTCATGTTATTTCCCTGGACTTTAAAGGGAGAAGCCAAAGATTGGTTAGAATCGTTACCTGAAGGGGCGATTGACACATGGGATGTTTTAGTTGAAAAATTTCTTAAACGATTCTTTCCGGCATCCAAAGCCGTGAGACTTCAAGGAGAAATTGTTACGTTCGCGCAAAATCCAAATGAAACATTATATGAGGCGTGGACAAGATTCGGAAGGATGTTGAGAGGATGTCCTCAACACGGATTAGATACTTTTCAAATAGTACAAATCTTCTATAAAGGCGTAGACATCGCCACACGAAAAGACATCGACATAACCGCTGGTGGATCCATTATGAAGAAAACCGCAACTGAAGCTTACAAAATTATTGATAACACAGCCTCCCACTCGCATGAGTGGCACCAAGAAAAAGATATCTTTCGATCATCTAAAGCGGCTAGAGCCGATTCTAGCCCTGACTTTGATTCCGTTTCCGCAAAAATAGATGCTTTCGAAAGACGAATGGAAAAGATGAATAAAGATATTCACGCAATACGAATCAGTTGTGAGCAATGCGGTGGACCACACTTATTGAAAGATTGTCACATTGAACCAACGATGGAACAACGAGAGAATGTTTCCTATATGAACCAAAGGCCGGGAAATAATTATCAAAATAATTATCAACCGCCAAGGCTAAACTTAAATCGAAATCAAAACATTCTTTACAATCCAAAAGGACCCGAAAATAACTGGTATAACCAACAAGGTCCGAATAACCAACCAACTCAAAACAACACTTTCAATCAACAAAGACCTAGCTTGTATAAACCACCACAACAACCCGAAGAGAAAAAGCCAAATCTAGAAGAAATGATGGCAAAGCTGATTGAATCTCAAACACAATTCATTACATCTCAAACCCAAACGAACGAGAGGTTTGATCAGTCATTAAGAACTCAACAAGCTTCCATTTTGAATCTAGAAAAACACGTAGGTACTCTTGCTAGCATGATGAGTGAGAGGGAACAAGGAAAGCTACCGAGTAATACTGAAGTAAATCCTCGGAATGAGAATGTTAATATGGTGTCAACGAATTCTGAAAAACCAGCATCAGAAGATGGGAAGGTTTTAGATGAGAGTAACAATGAAGAAGTTACACCACCACCACCCGAGTATGTAAAGCCAGTGGTGGCACCATACAAACCACCCATCCCGTTTCCAAGAAAAGGAGTTGAGTATGAGCAAGTGATAGGTAATAAAGATTGTGATACCTCTGGAAAGAAGAAGAAGAAAAAGAATAAGAAAGTGCAAGAAACAAAAGCCGTAAATATAAACCCGGTGAAGACAGTTCCACCAAAACCTCCACCTAGGGTAGGTGATCCGGGTGAATTTATTGTTCCTTGTCTACTTAGTGATTGTGTCATGTATGATGCACTAGCAGATTTAGGTGCGAGTGTGAGTGTTATGCCTCTTTCCTTATATAAGAGATTAGGTGTAGGTGAGTTAAGTCCAACGGATATGAGTGTTCGACTCTTTGATCAAACCATTAAGCACCCAGTTGGAATTGCTGACAACCTACCCGTTCAAGTAGGCAATTTAACCTTTCTAGTCGAATTTATTGTCATTGACATAGAAGAGGACCCAAACATTCCTCTAATTTTAGGACGACCATTCTTAGCGTCCACCGGGGCGTTATTTGATGTAGGAAATGGAAGAATGACACTTAGTAGTGGTGACAAATCGATCACCTTTATGATTCGAAAGTCTAAATCTCCACCAGCCAAAACCGTTGAACCAGTAAAAACAATTGGTAAGAACCATGTGGTTTTACCAACTCCAACGGTAATACTTAGCAATAATGAAACGCCTAAGTGTGGGGAAAATGAAGTAACACCTAATGATGACATGATAACAAAGAACCCCGTTGTTGATACGAAATTAAATGATCCCGTTATTAATAGTTCAATGAAGAAACTTATTAAACGGATTCGCGATGCTAAAACCAAGGGGAACTTTAAGTTATGTAACCGGTTAGTATCCAATCTATCACCTAAAGAAAAGGAGAAACTAGTTGAAATTGTGGATATTACACAGGAATCCGACCAATGGCTTAAAGAAAAAGTCACGGATATGCAAGTTGATTATGGACCAAGAGAAATTGACGATGAAGTTAATCACAATTTTGACACCACAGCTACCTAAGTGTGGGGAGATTCAAGTGTTCTAAAAAGAAAATGCTATCTAGAGTTAGTTGTTCTGTTCTCATGTAGTTCTGAGAATGGAATCCGAGTGGTCTTTTCCGCTAGCAGACACTAAAGAACTAGTTTTCTCCCCCCATTCTGAATTTTTGTTTTTTTTTTAGGTTTTATATGAAATTAATATGCTTTTAAGTTTTGTGTGATATTTAAAAACAAAATTTACTTTAATTCATTAAGTTGAAAAAATGATTTCTAAAATTCGTCGTAAGTTGAAGACTAGGTCATTAAGCCGAAATTGCTTTACCCGAGGGTGGGACGGCAAATTTTGTTATCATTATTTTTAATTTTATTGATCTAAAGTATGCCAAAAAGATATTAGACTTTATAAATTTTTGAACGTGGGGTAATATACCCAACTTCAAAAATATGTATATATATGTTTGTATTTTATATTATGTACAAAACAGGGTAGAACAACGCACTTTCAAAGACTAACATTAAGTTCAGCAATAGCTACTGATTTTGACGACAAGAAGCAAAATATCAAATGTGATGTAAAATAATATGCTTACAAACTGGGTATTTTTAATCACTTTTCTACACTAATCACCCTCATGAATTTATAATTATATTCTGATTTCATGCAAATGAGGGCATTGCATGATCTCAAGTGTGGGGAAGGGTTATAAATTCTCTCGGGTTTGCACTTAGTTTATTTGCCAAATTTTGTGAAAATTTAAAAAATTTTCAACTAAATGAATTTAAAATCATGTTTATACATATTTATGAACGGTGAAAACTAGGTGATAATACCGAAATTATCGTTACCTCGAAAAGGACATAAATTGAGAAACACCCTAAAACGCTTGAATTCATTTAAAATGAAATAAAAGAAAATAAAAAGGCAAAGAAAGAAACTAAGTGTGGGAAGAATGTACCAAGTTATTCAATTTAAAACATATATCACATATTTTTGTACAAGATTATTGCAGGTACTTTTGCTTTGGACGATACTAATCAGTTTTACCCGGTTTACTGTAATACATTTGAAAGAAAGATGGATCTACACGATGAATCAATTCCATCATTTGAAGGAAGTAAAGTCTTCCGAAAAAGACACGCGCTTCTTGATTTAGGTCATGAAGTTGTCGTCCAGACCAGCTGTAGGTTGACGAAAAATCTAGAAAAGTCATCTCTAAAATCAGCAGGAAATCCACGGACCTCAGCATCAAACAGGGTCGCCAAGTGGTCAGATTTATCCTAACCATGAGAAGGATTTATCTCGTACAATGGGGAGGCACCGTGCAAATTAGCTTGATAAGACTAATGAATCAGATCCCCAGAAAGGATAATCTCCTTAAAGATTAAAAATCAGCTTTTAAGACTGATATTACTCAATCCTTGAGATTGACCTTAAAGATTGAGAATTCAAACTCATGGAATTCGATGATATCTAAACTCGAGCTTGAACGAGAAAATATTTTGATCAAAATTACAAACCGATTTGTTTTCTGAAAATCCATTTTCAATGCGTTCATTACCATTGAACGTAAAATCCTAGGAATTCACCTGGAATTCATTAGGTCACCTGAACCAAATCGGGTGTCAACCGTAAGAACGGTGGTTGCATAGCATGGTCGGAGACAGGACCTTGTGCCAGACCGAAAAATCATAGGATGATCTTTACTATCGCTCCTACCAAGGATAGTTCTAGCATCCGACACGTTAAAAGACCATAACCAAAAGCATGTCATTAGACATTGCCTTAACAGTTTCTTGTTCATCGCTTTCCTTTACAACCGGACGGTAGTTTGCCGAAAGGTAATATACGGAACAAGTAAACTGGATGTGTGCTTTCCGATACCGGGATAGCAGTGGATTACACGAACCTAAATGTTTTTAGCCAAAATATTGATCCACAAATATATTTTGCAACACCAATGGTGGATCAAATCAGAAAACTTATCTAGGGTAAAAGCTAGATTGAATTTTCAAAAGATCAAATGTTTTCATAAAGATCCTATTTCCTAAAGGATCTAAATTTTTATAGTCATGTGGGACTGTAAACCGCCTTTCAAATCTGCACTTTGCTTTGGAAACCGAAAGTAAATCGGCTATTTGATTGCAAGTGTCGTTGACCTAAACCCAAGGCAACTGTGGATGACACACCCACCTTTAACCATCATTACTGTCATTGTTTATACCGCTAAATCAAAATCACTGATGTACAAAATGTGATGAATAAAAAAGTGATTCATGTATGTTTTTATTTCAAGTTCTGTATTGCTTGAGGACAAGCAACGCTCAAGTGTGGGGATATTTGATAGTGTTCCAAATGAACATATATTTAGTAGCAATATCGTTCCAATATGTAAAGTTTTTAAATGTAATTTCCTTATTTTTAGTTGTAATAGTTAAATAAATAAGTGCGAAGACGAAAGACGCAAATCGCTCGAAAATGAAGATTTAAAGACAAAAACGAAGATTTGAAAGACCAAAACGTCCAAAAAGCTCAAATGTACAAGATACAATAAAAAAGGTTCAAATTATTGATGAAGAACGTCTAAAAATGACAAGAGTACAAGTTACAAAACGCAAAGTACAAGATATTAAATTATACGAAAGGACGTTCGAAAATCCGGAACCGGGACATGAACCAACTCTCAACGCTCGACGCAACGGTGTAAAAATTACGAGTCAACTATGCACAAGAATAAAATATAATATTTAAATAAATCATAATAAGAATAATATTAAATAATAAAAAGTTGTTAATTGAGCATAGTTCAGGGGTCGTAAATGAAAATTCAATTTATAATTTCTCCTATAAAAGAACGATATGTAACGATGTAATGGGGAGGAGAATTTTTCTCCGATCTTTATTTTTTTGATCTTTTTTTTCTTTCTATCTTTTTTCTTATTTTTCTATCTATCAAATATCAATATCTATATTTATAATTCTCTATCATAATGTTAATGTAATCAGATATAACAATAATCTTAATTTTAATTTTAAATTATGATAATAATAAGATTTATGATAGAGATCGTTTGAGTGTGTAAGTCGAAATTCTGTCCGTGTAACGCTACGCTATTTTTAATCATTGTAAGTTATGTTCAACCTTTTTACATTAATGTCTCGTAGCTAAGTCGTTATTATGCTTATTTAAAATGAAGTAATCATGATGTTGGGCTAATTACTAAAATTGGGTAATTGGGCTTTGTACCATAATTGGGGTTTGAACAAAAGAACGACACTTGTGGAAATTGAACTATGGGCTATTAATAGATGGGGGGTATTGTCTAATTGAGTGATAACTCATTGGAGTCTGTCGAACCTATCTTCAAATTAATTAACCTAATAATTAATAATGATTATGGTTGTCCTATTTAGTGATGTTCATATGGAATCTGTTATAATCATTTAATTAATCAATTGAGTTGGGTAATTGATTATTCATTCTGATCAAGTGGATGAATTAATATTCATAAACTAATTAAAACAGGGGTGGATTACATACAGTGATAACTGGTGTAATTGTTGACAGAAGTGATAACTGCGTCACAGTTTAAATCCTTAATCAGTTGGAATATTTGACTTCGGGTATAAGGGTAATTTGACGAGGATACTCGCACTTTATATTTATGACCGATGGACTATTATGGACAAAAACCAGATAGATGTATCAAATAAACCAGGACAAAGGACAATTAACCCATGGTAATAAATTAAAATCAACACGTCAAACATCATGATTACGGAAGTTTAAATAAGCATAATTCTTTTATTATATTTCTCATCGTATCTTTATTTACTGTCATTTTATTACTCGCAATTTTATTTTCTGTCATTTTATTTATCGCAATTTATTTTACGCACTTTAATTTTTGTCATTTATTTTTACGCTTAAAATCGACAAACCGGTCATTAAACGGTAAAACCCCCATTTTATAATAATACTACTACTTATTTATATATATATTTTTATAAATAAACTTAATAATATAGCGTTAACTTCACCAGCTCCCTGTGGAACGAACCGGACTTACTAAAAACTACACTACTCTACGATTAGGTACACTGCCTATAGTGTTGTAGCAAGGTTTAGGTATATCCCATCCGTAAATTAATAAAACTTGTGTCATATTTTGTAGTATTTCCTAGTAAAAATAATACTATTTCGTACCCTCACGCTACATCATCAATAGATTAACTTAGTTTATTTTATTAGTTTCAATCTTAATTCTCACGTTAAAACTGTCCTTGGAACGATTTCGGAATTAGCAATTATATACTATTACACGATCGGGTACACTGCCCGTTAGTGTGTAGTAATCTTTAAACTGACATTTTCCAGAGTTAAATTATATACTAGATTTTACACATCAATATACTATATTTAACATGATAAAATTATAATTAAGTATATCATTGAGTGTATTAACAATGAACTATACAAGTAAGATGAGACTACTAACTTAAGGATTTCAAAATAATATATATATGTAACGATTATCGTTGTAATAGTATTTTAACATATATATATATATATATATATATATATATATATATATATATATATATATATATATATATATATATATATATATATATATATATATATGTATGATGTTAAGATATATTCATACACCATGTTATCATGTTAACATAATAATTTAACATCTCATTTAAGTATAATAACAATGAATTAATTACATTTAACAAGGTCGTTAACTTAAAGGTTTCAAAACAACACTTACATGTAACGACTAACGATGACTTAACGACTCAGTTAAAATGAATATACATGTAGTGTATTTAGATGTAATAGTACACTTTTGAAAGACTTCAAGACACATATCAAAGTACTTCTACTTAACAAAAATGCTTACAATTACATCCTCATTCATTTTCTTCAGCAATTCTACTCGTATGCACCCGTATTCGTACTCGTACAATATACAGCCTCTAGATGTATTTACTATTGGTATATACACCTTTAATCATTCATTCTTAGCAGCCATCTTAGAGTCAAAAACATGTGGAATAATTATTTAACAACTTGTAAGACTTATGAGCAAGAAAACAAAGTAATACATATCATATATCTATATGTATATCACGTATGTATGTATATGTTTATATATGCATTCAATTTCATTCTAATCTTCATTCTAAACATCCCTAAACACACACTCTCTTAAGAACACAACTCAATTCAGCAAATACACATCAAACTAGTTTCCATTACAATCTAGAAACACCATAAGAAAACTCTTTCAAGAACATATCAAGATAATCATCCATTTCAAGAAGATTACTTTCAAACCTTTGAATCCAATCCAACAACTCTTTCAAGATCAAGAATATCCATTTTATCTCAGCAAATTTTCATTTTAAATCAAGGTAATAAACATATATAAGCTTTAGTTCAATTCCTATAAACATAATTATCTTAAATCAATTGGTAATCTTACTTGAACTTGTTTTCGTGTCATGATTCTGCTTCAAGAACTTTCAAGCCATCCAAGAATCCTTTGAAGCTAAATCTATTTTTCTCATTTCCAGTAGGTTTATCCACAAAACTTGAGGTATTAATGATGTTCATAACATCATTCGATTCATATATATAAAACTATCTTATTCGAAGATCTAAACTTGTAATCACTAGAACATAGTTTAGTTAATTCTAAACTTGTTCGCAAACAAAGTTAATCCCTCTAACTTGACTTTTAAAATCAACTAAACACATGTTCTATATCTATATGATATGCTAACTTAATGATTTAAAACCTGGAAATACGAAGAACACCGTAAAACCGGACATACGCCGTCGTAGTAACACCGCGGGCTGTTTTGGGTTAGTTAATTAAAAACTATGATAAACTTTGATTTAAAAGTTGTTCTTCTGGGAAAATGATTTTTCTTATAAACATGAAACTATATCCAAAAATCATGGTTAAACTCAAAGTGGAAGTATGTTTTTCAAAATAGTCATCAAGACGTCGTTCTTTCGACTGAAATGACTACCTCTTATAATATTGACTTGTAACATGTATTTCTGACTATAAACTTATACTTTTTCTGTTTAGATTCATAAACTTAAGTTCAATATGAAACCATAGCAACTTGAATCACTCAAAACGGATTTGAAACGAAGAAATGACGGGTAAAACAAAATTGGATAAATTTGCTAGTTTTAGCTACGAAAATTTTGTAACAAATCTAGACTAAACATATCCTAACTAATTTATATTGTATTATAAATATTATGAAATCTTGGGATACCATAGACACGTATACAATGTTTTGACATATCATATTGACCCATCTATATATATATATATATATATATATATATATATATATATATATATATATATATATATATATATATATATATATATATATATATATATATATATATATATATATATATATATATATATATATATATATATATATATATATATATATATATATATATATATATATATATATATATATATTTCGAAACAACCATAGACACTCTATATGCAGTAATGTTTGAGTTAGCTATACAGGGTTGACGTTGATTCCAAAATAATATATATACTTTGAGATGTGATCGAATCTGAGACTTGTAGACACTGGGTCGTGGATTGATTCGAGATAATATATATTGCTTTATTTCTGTACATCTAATTGTGGACAACTACTTGTAGGTTACTAACGAGGACTGCTGACTTAACAAACTCAAATCATTAAAATGTAATAAAAATATTGTAAATATATTTTGAACATACTTTGGTATATATGTACATATTTGTTATAGGTTCGTGAATCGACCAGTGGCTAAGTCTTACTTCCCGACGAAGTAAAAATCTGTGAAAGTGAGTTATAGTCCCACTTTTAAAATCTGATATTTTATAAATGTTTTACGAAATAGACACAAGTAATCGAAACTACATTCTATGGTTGAATTATTAAACCGAATATGCCCCTTTTAGCTTGGTAGCCTAAGAATTAGGGAACTGGCCCCTAATTGACGCGAATCCTAAAGGTAGATCTACGGGAACTAACAACCCCCATTCTGGAATTTGGAATGCTTTAGTACTTCGAGTTTATCATGTCCGATGGATGCCCCGGAATGATGGGGATATTCTATATGCATCTTGTTAATGTCGGTTAACAGGTGTTCACCATATGAATGATTTTTATCTCTATGCAGTTTGCAAAATGCCTGATATGAGATGTGTTATAAAAATGAAATCTTGTGGTCTATTATTATGATTTGATAATATATAGGTTAAACCTATAACTCACCAATATTTTTGTTGACGTTTTAAGCATGTTTATTCTCAGGTGATTATTAAGAGCTTCCGCTATTCCATACTAAAATAAGGACAGGATTTGGAGTCCATGCTTGTATGATATTGTGTAAAAACTGAATTCAAGAAACTTATTTCGATGTAATATATTTTTATTGTAAACCATTATGTAATGGTCATGTGTAAACGATATATTTTAGATTATCATTATTTGATAATTTATGTAATGTTTTTTTAAAACCTTTATCGATAAAATAGAAGTTATGGTTGTTTTAAAAATAAATGCAGTCTTTGAAAAACGTCTCATATAGAGGTCAAAACCTCGTGACGAAATCAATTAATATGGAACGTTTATAATCTATATGAACGAGACATTTCACTATCTAAAGGTACGAAATTGATCACTACTAACCCTAATGAGCTGGAAGACAAAGAAGCAAGCCCAAACAGCAACGCCGACGCTGATGTGCACATGATCCACTCATGGGTCGTGGGACAACGATGAAAATCAGGGGTGTTAGATGAATGGAAGCACGAACCAATCATCTTCCCCTCGTTATTCAATATTAACCCATCTTCAGACCATGTAATCATACGGGCACATATCTACAATTGCCAAATTGGATGAATATACACCGACACCGGTGTTGGGGCAGAAGTCATGTTCGAACATTGCTTTCTGCAGCTACCAGAAAGCATCAGACGGCAAAAGAAAGCCGCAACTTCACCATTAGTAGGATTCAACAGTACTGCAACCTGGCCAGTAGGCTCCATCACGCTGGAGGTTGTTTTAGGAACATTACCCTTCCAAAGCACCGCGGACATCGAATTTTCCATAGTCAAAATAGACTCACGGTATAACGTTATCCTAGGACGTAATGTCATGCAAAAATTTATTGCAATTACGTCAAACGGTACACGGCATGTTGAAGTTCCCAACTCCAGCAGGGGTAGCCACAATCCAGACTCAAGAATTGGAACCAATCGAGTGTATGCAGATATTCAAAGGAACCAATGATATTACAATCCATGATAACGATTACGTGTTCCCGAATCCTAAGCATCCGGACCAGCGGATCCAGATCGGTGCTAGCTTGAGCACCAACGCGAGAGACACACTCTGTAAACTCGTAGCAGCGAACATTGATGTTTTCGCTTGGGAGCCATCCGACATGACGGGTGTCCCACGAGACATAGCTCAACACCGGCTAAACGTGAACCCGAAAATGACACCGGTTGTTCAGAAGAAAAGAGCAATGGCACTAGAACGAAGCGAATTCTTGAATAACGAAGTACAACGGCTGGTTGATGCCGGTATAATGAAGAAAGTAAAATATCAAACATGGGTGGCAAATCCCGTGATGTAAAAAAGGCATATGGATCTTGGCGCATGTGTGCCGACTACAAAGACATCAACAAAGCATGCCCAAAAGACAATTACCCTCTGCCGGAAATTGACTGGAAGGTTGAGTCCCTCTCGGGTTTCCAGTTTCTGAGCTTCCTGGATGTATACAGAGATTACCAACAAATCCCAATGGCAGAGGTCGACGAAGAAAAGACTGCATTCTTCACAAACAAGGGCATCTTTTGTTATACAAAAATGCCATTTGGGTTAAAGAATGTCGGAGCAACATACCAACAGGTAATCGATAAAGCATTCAGGACCAAATCGGATGAAATATCGAAGCATATGTATATGACATCATCATCAAAAGAAAAACAGAAGAACAAATGATTTTAGACATCATCGAAACGTTCGATTCACTACGCAAAATCAATATGAAGCTAAATCCGTTAAAATGCTCTTTCGGAATGGAAGAAGGCCATTTCTTAGGCTTCACGATAACTTCGAGAGGAATCAAGGCAGACCCGAAGAAAATCCAAGCAATCGAAAACATGCAGACGCCCAGAAATAAAAAAGACGTGCAAAGCTTAAACGGAAAGTTAGCGGCACTAAAAAGGTTCTTGTCACGGGCCGCCGATAGGTCCCTTCCCTTTTTCCAAACATTAAAGGGCTACTTAAGCAAGAAAGATTTCACCTTGACAGATGAGGCAGAGAAGGCCTTCTAGAATGTAAAGGCATTCTTAAAAGAACTGCCCACGTTAATGGCACCAATACCGGGTGAAGCCCTCACGGTATACCTTGCCACCTCCTCTGAGGCAATTAGCTCGGTTCTAATTGCCGACAGAGGTAAAACCCAAATGCCGGTGTACTTCGTAAGAAAAGTGTTACAAAACGGAGAAGTAAACTACCCGTCCATGGGAAAACTAATTTACGCCTTAGTGCACACGCAAAGACGGTTATGGTGATATTTTCAAGCACATTCGATACAAGTCTTCACGGACCAACCAATCAAACACGTCCTGACTAGACCAGAAATTTCCAGAAGGATGGCAAAGTGGGCAATAGAGCTCGGCGAGCATGAAATCACCTTTCTCCCGAGACATTCAGTCAAGGGCCAGGTCATAGCTGACTTCCTGGTAGAGCTTCCTTCTGACATGATCAAATAAGGTGAAACCACCGTCACAAGAAGGGACACAGACGAATTCTGGGAACTATATACAGATGGAGCATCGAGTGAGGAGGGGGCCGGCATAGGCCTACTCCTCGTTTCTCCAAACGGAGAAGAAATAACCTACGCTATCCGGCTAAAGTTCACCGCCTCATACAATGAAGCTGAGTACAAAGCACTACTAGTCGGATTACGCTTGGTAAAAAGTATTGATGTACGACAACTCACAGCTTATGTCGACTCACAACTGGTAGCAAGCCAGCTAAACGGCAGTTTCGAAGCAAGAGATACATCGATGAAAAAATACCTAGAGCTTACAAAGACACTAACCAAAACCTTCGCGGCATTTGAAATAAAGCAAATACCCCGTAACCGTAACAAGAAAGTAGATTCCTTGAGCAAGCTTGCCTCTTTGCTTTATGACCACTACACCAAAAAGGTTATGGTCGAGGTACTGGAAAGAAAGTCAACTGAAGAGGATACCCTCATGGCAACAATTACAACAGAAGAAGAATGTTGGATGACACCTTTCATAAAATACCTTGCCGATGGTACCCTCCCAGAAGACAAGCTACAAGCCCGAAGGATACGAATGCGGGCACCGATGTATAACTTTAAAGATGGCATCCTATATAGGAAATCATTCACAGAGCCTCATTTATAGTGCATTGGGCCAGCGCAGGCCAAAGAGATCATACAAGAAATGCACGAAGGAGCCTGCTCTACACACTCCGGCTACCGAATGATAGTCAGCAGGATCAAAAGAATGGGTTATTTTTGGCCACACATGTACCGGGACACATACAATATAATCGTAAACTGTGAGGCACGTCAAATACACGCTCCCGTCAACAGATCCCCTCGTCATAACATGATTCCTATACACGCCACTTGGCCATTCTGCAAATAGGGGATCGACATTATCGGCCCATTCCCAAGAGGTGTCGGAAACGTTAAGTTCCTAGTAGTCGCAATCGACTACTTTACAAAATGGGTCGAAGCAAAACCGTTAAGCACGATCACAGGAAGAAAAATCTTAACCTTTGTATGGGAGGACATCGTTTGTCATTTCGGTTTACCACGAGAGATAATCAGCGACAACGGTACACAATTTGCACACAATCCATTTAAAGATTGGTGTGTAGACATGGACATTCAACAGTCGTTTACTTCCGTGACCTACCCACAGGCCAATGGACAGGTTGAGGTCACTAACAGGGACATTGTTGTCTGCATAAAAGCAAGACTAGGTAAACACCGACAAGGATGGGTGGACGAAATCCAACATGTACTATAGGCACACTGAGACAGTACAAATGAAACACCCTTCAGCCTGGTACACGGCACTAAAGCGGTTATCCTGGCTGAAGTGCTTGTCCCAACCAACCGAATAACGACATTCGATGGACAACAAAACGACGAAGCATTACGAGAAAACTTGGATGCTCTCGAAGAACGGCGGACAATAGCACGTATCTGGCAAGCCGAAAAGAAGCAAAAAATCGCAAACCACTATGATAAAAAAGTCAAGCCACTGGACTTTCAGTTAAATGACATAGTGTTACGAAGCAACGAGGCCAGCCGACAACAAGATGTTAGAAAATTAGGCCCATGATTTTTCGGCATAACTGAGTATGGCGCATACCACCTGGAGACACCAGACGGAGTTTCGATACAATGACTGTGGCACGCCTTTCATTTAAAGAAATACCATGTGTAACTTATCTGCAACCGGGAGGCCTGATCACCCACTCGGATAACAGAAATAAAGCACACTTATGTACTCAAATCACTTCCATGTATAAGTTTCATTTTATATACTTATGCACTGTAACGACTCTGAATATGACACAAACAAAATCAAAAGTCTTTTGGCATATTTCAGACCTACCACTAGAAGAAATGCCTTCTAGCTTTCGTTAGTAGGAGGGCACCTCTCAAAGAACCTTCTCGGATGATGAGAGTGTCCGACCATATCATTGATGGTCCAATTTTACCGTATAAACATCTAGACCATACTCACGTGTAGTCTAGATATCTACATTTTTGTCATGACACTGCATACAACTCAAATGAAAATAAACTTGTTTACACACGAGAAATAACAAAATGTGAAAACATTACATTCATAACAAAACACAACTGAGTGCATATCTCTACGGTTGGTAATTTACAATATCCTTCATGGATGAGTTTTCATCTCTACAGATCTTGTCCAATTCATTAAAACTAATCAGGCCGAGAGCCTCATGCACCCGCAGGCAATTTTAAACATTATATATATATATATATATATATATATATATATATATATATATATATATATATATATATATATATATATATATATATATATATATATATATATATATATATATATATATATATATATATATATATATATAGTAGCGCTTAAATCATTCTTCATTTTTTCGGCTGCACTACCAGCCGACAAGAAACACTGCACCCGCCTCAACACCTCAAAAGTAGTTAACTTTTTGATGGCCTCGATAAAGGCATTGAATGGTTGATGAACAATGGATGACTTCAGAAGGCGCGAAAAAAGTACGGGTATACCATGTTGCAGGCGGGTAAGCTCACCCAGTGTTGCCGACACTTTCTCTAATAACTTCTTATTATCTTCAGCGAGAAGGGTGACCATTTCCCGCTCCTTGGCCAATGCTGCTTTAGAAGCCTCCAATGCATCCCGAGAAGCCCGTAACTCATCCCGAGATGAGGCCAACGACTCCCTTACCGACGCAAGCTCTCTATCTAAACGGGCATTGTCGCCCGATACCTTCGCCATACACCAGTTGACACTCTCAAACATCGCGCTGTGCTCATTTATGCGTTGAGTATCAGCCTCACTTCGGCTTAGCTCATCCGCCGCAAGATGTTGTGCAAACAAGGCAAATTGTGACGCAGATGACACACCTGTGTCGCGAAAAGAAAAGCCAGTGCTGTTTTCAGAGCTGGAAAAGTGATAAAATCCAGATACTCCCTAAAAATTGGATAGTCTGACGATTAACAACGAAGAAGATCGCGAAACAGCTCAACATTACAGTCCAGAAAGACATACACATTCTCCCCGGCGTTTGTCGTTAACCGGGGGCGAGAGTCTGAACTTTCCCTGGCAGGCTCCTTGCCAGGATGGTGTCCTTGCACTGACTCCCTCTCAACAACAGGTTCTTCACCGGTCACCCGCCCCTCCTCGGCAACTGGCTCAACCCTCTCAACAGGCTCAACCGCCTCTCGGGAAACAGCCCCCTCTAGCAAAGGTATCATGGGAGCAGATGCCCGCGCCCCTGCCGGAACCACAGCAGCACGACCTACACAAAAGGCATGATTAGACACAACGTTTGAGTAAAGAGAAGATGATCACAATACGTCAACACATACCTTCATTCACAGTAGTCGGTTCAACCCGATGCCTCATGCGACGAGTCAATCTGCCATCTGAAGATCCACCATTAGAAGAATCCAAGTCATTAGGAGATGACGCCCGATGATGGCTGGTAGTCGCTGGGGCTGCTCTCGGCGCCTGTTGATGACTGGTAGGTGCCGGGGCTGCACCCTCTACCACTTTTTTGGTAAAGACCATCCCGTCCAAGCTCGTCGCACGTAGAACCTCCGACACGGTCAACTCTGCAATACTCATAAAGGTCATTCCATAAATCACAATTATGAAAAGGTAGGAAAATTACAGGATGCATACCTCTTCCACCTCTGCGAGTAACAGGAATCCTATCATAATGGCTCCAGTTGTTGCCAACATTGGCCATCACCAACACTTGCTCATCATAAGACTGTTGAGGAATCATCAAGCCTCTCAACTGGTCAATCATCTCTATGCCCCATTCAGACAGCTGTCTCAGCTCTTGTACAGTCACCGACCTAAACAGATAGGACTGAGAATCCCTTAAAGGAAAGTCGGCGCACTTAGCAAAAATAAATGATTGCACCCAGTTATATGAAACCACCGGTGCCTCTCCAAGGAAACCAATCTCATCGGTAAATGTATAACACCCTTTACGGTATGATGTCAGTCGGAATATACTCCAGAAAATGTTCAAACTCAAGACCATCCCTAAACCATTAAAATACATTTCAAAGGGCACAATCGTACGAACCCAATTCGGATGCAAACGTACAACACTAAGGCCATAAAAATTTAGAACCTTCATGAAGAAACGAGTAAACGGGTATCTCAAATTTGAAACCTCAAAAGGCCTCAAATAGATTGCACAATGATTTGGTGGGGGCCCACACGCACGCTGTTGCAACCTGGGGATCACCAACCCTAAACCTCGTAATTGAGGGCATATATAATAAACCCTATCAAGATAGGCTTGATCAACGTTGCTAGGCACACGTAATACGTCATGAAGAATATTAGCAGGTCTAGGAGGCATATTGAATAAAGAAGAAGATGCAGAAAGATTCAAATCAAAGAAGATAAGAAAACTATTTCTCTGTATTATGCAAAACGAAGACTATTGAAATTAGAAAAACTTAATTGAAGATAAGTGGTTATATAGGCAAAAATCTTATGCGGGTCCCACAAAACTTAAAAAAGGTGCATCGAAACACGTGAAGCACTTTACTATGACTAAGACAACATGCAACGCGCATTAATTGCATGTCGAATCACGTGCGTGGGGCATGTCACTTTAAGTTTGGTAACGCAGCTGTCCCAGCTGACCTCACCAAACTGGGGGGAACTTGATGATACGCATAATGATCCGTCTCAAAAGACACTAATAAATAGCATCCCGGCTAAGATCTTACCCGGCACGGCTCCTTCCCGACATTGTCCTGCACCATCTCAGTAACTTGATCTGGAGATTACTTATGAACATACCCGGGTGGGCCCACGCTGAACGAACGGCTAGTCGGGAACACCATATAAATACATAACCCAGATGGCACGCACGTTACCGTCATCATGTAGCCGGTCATAGTGACTGACACCGTAAAGCAACACTTGGAGTAAATAGAAAGCAAAACCTTCCCGGTTTGACAAGGTGCTCCGTGATATCCTAGCCGGGACCAACATACTACCGGGACCGTCAATACCTCCCGGTTCAGTATTTCAACCCGGTACAAAGATACCTTCTCGGGACAAAAACGTTATCCCGGAGAAAGTGCAATGTCCCGGAACAGACACTTTATCCCGAAACAAATTCTCGATTTCAGAACAAACATACAAGTAAGTTGCACGCCATGTCAACCCATGAATCCAGGAGAGTTTGTTAGGATCTGCTCAATTATTTCCATGAAAAGGACAGGTGCCACGTCACCCCTCGGGATTGGCAAAGTTCATTACAACCATGAAAGGGACATGTGTCACGTCACCATTCCCTCATAGCATCTATAAATACACAAACAAGATCATTCATTCAACAACACTGGATGCATTAATGTTACTCTACCCAAATTAATTACAGTATCATTTCTCCAGTCGTTAATACAATTCCGATCAACACTCCGGTAGTTATCAGAGTTAATCCTCACTATAAGATATTAACTTATTTGATCCCGATCGAATAAGGTTGATCTAATCGATTGTTTTACGCCCTTGAAATCAGAATTCAAATCGGGGTTCACACAATTATTAGAGTTAAAACATTCGATCCACTCTTTTCCCCAAATCAAGCACTCAAACCCGAAATTATTTACACTAAACGATTTTGGTTTGATCACAAACGTTTCTAATATATCATCCAATAAACCTTGCTCTGTTGTGCTTTTTATCACCAAATTGTCAATGTACGCTTCTAAATTTCTGCCAAATTGACTTTTAAAAGCCTCGTCTATTACGCGTTGGTATGTTGCTCCAGCATTCTTTAAACCAAACGGCATCTTTGTATAACAATAAATACCTTGGCTGGTGTGAAAGGTAGTTTTATCCTCATTGTCTACTGCCATCTGTATCTGATGGTATCCTTTGTACGCATCCAGAAGATATTTATACCAAAAGCCAGCTAGCGATTCAAATTTCCAGTCTATTTCTGGTAAAGGATAGTTATCTGCAGGACAGGCCTTGTTAATGTCTGTGAAATCGACCCACATGCGCTAAGACCCATCAGGATTTTTCACCAGTACCGGGTTTGCTACCCACATCTGGTACCATGCTTCTCACAATATATTTTCTTTAACCAACTTGTCGACTTCTGCCTTCAACCATTCGCTTTTTTCGGTGCCATACCATGTTTCTTTTGGCGTACTGGCATTAGACTTGGGTTTGCATTAAGCTTATGTTCAGCTATTTCTCTTGGCACACCGGTCATGTCTGCCTCTTTCCATGCAAAGACATCTGTGTTAGAAGCCAATATGTTACGAAGTTTAAACTTTGTTTCATCAGACAATCCTTCACCGATTTTTATTTTTTTGCTTTGGATATCGTGGGTTTGAGATGATCATGCAGCTTCGTAGCTGCTCCTCTTCACTTGGCTGTTTTTCAGCTTGTTCTACAGCCGCAACACTTGCGTCTTGTGTTTTTGACCTTATCGTCGCGATTCCTAATGGAGTTGGGAACTTTATAAGACCATTCACCGTGGAAGGAATAGCTGCCAACTTTTGCAAAGTTATGCGTCCTAAAAGCACATTATATTTCGAGTAAGACCTTACTACAACAAATTCTACTGTTGTACTTCTTACTAACTCCTTATTATCATCATCTACCAGCTCTAATTCCAACTCGATGATCCCAATTGGCCATGCAGACTCCCCAGAAAACCCTGATAATGCGGTCCTGGGTTGCTATTAGTTTTGCCCGAACCGCTCCAGGCAGCAACCGAAAACAATGTTCGTACATTATATCAACGCTGCAACCAGTGTCTATGTGTAATCATTTTATAATGTACCCACAGCTTTTAACGCGCCCTTTAATTGTGATGGGCGCATCTGATGGCTCTTGTGCTATCGCCGAGAATAAGATGGGAATGTTTTCCCATTCCTCTGACAATTCTATTTTGCGTCACTGATTTGCTCATCCGCTGATGACCATGTTGATAGTTTTTTCTGTTTCCCTTCCATCATTCTTTCTTTGCCATGGATACTCTTTTTCTCCTTTTGGCTTCTCACTTGATGCTTTTCCACCCTTCTTCAAGTGTTGCAATCTTCCTCTTTTGAGTTCAGCAACCACCTTTTTGATTAGATGCCGACATTCGTTGGTTTCATGACCATAATCTTCATGGAAATCACAAAATTTGCTTTTGTCTCTATTCCCATATTTTGACAAAGGTATCGGGGGATCGAAGCTTTTGCATACTGTCTCCGTAGCCAATATTTCTTTTGGGATTTTCGTGAGGTCTTTTATCAATGCAACATTATCAGCGTGGTTATTACTAAACCTTTGACTTCCTCCCCCTTGTTATTATTAAACTTGAGATATTTGTCACCATTATAATTACCGCCTCGTGATGGCCCATTACTACAATAGCGCTTGCCAGATTATGACCCTCTTCCTTGCACCCGATAATAATCGTCATCAATATCCATGCTTGAAGAGGTATTTCCACAGTTTTGTTTTATGTCTTCTTATGCACGCATATAATCATGCGTTTCTTTTATAGCTTTTGTGAAAGTATCCGGCACTCTTCTGCGTAACCGCTGCCACAAAGATAGATGTCTTTATGTGTCTATGCAAGGTATAAAGCCGGACACCTTCTGACTTTCTGGGAGGTCTTGTATTTTGGCCACCTCCTTGGTGTACCTGTCTATGACTTCTCCCAAACTTTCTTTTGGTTTCTGTTTAATGTCGTGGCATTCGACATGTGTTCTTTTGCGGGTGCACAGATTGTGAAAATTTAAAAGGAATCTTGAGTGCAAATCTACAAAGCCTGTAATGCTTTAGGCTGGCAAGTTATTAAACCATTCCCTTACTACTCCTTGCAACACTATTGCTAGCATATGGCATGCTACTGCATCACCCCAGCTGTGTGTTCTTGCGGTTCCTTCAAATTTTTGCAAAAAATTATCTAGATCTAACAACCCATCGTAACTTCCCAATGTTAAGGGTAACAAGGCGTTACTATGAAGGGATGATTTGCTATATGTGGTACAAATTTCTCAGTTGTAGGAGCTAGCTCAAGACTTTGTTTAGCTTTTTATCCTTGCATTACCGCGAACCAATTGCTCATGAATTCTTGTACTCGTGCTAGTTCATTTAAAGCTGGTTTCAAATGCGGCGGCGCAACTTGCTGCAACTGAGATATAAAGTTGTTGGATTGAGTCGGAACATATTGCGCCCTACTGTATTGATTGCTTGCAGCATTAGGAATTGGTTGCGAAGACGCATATGCCGTTGACCCTTGTTGAGGTGTCATACCCCCCAAATAGGGTCGGGGGTAAATATGATTTTTCCAATATCATCACACAGTTATATAAACGAGAACGACACTAAATAAGACGTTTAATAAAATCAGAAATTTAATTGCAGCGGAAAATGAATTGTTTTACATGGTAAACTCAAATGTAATAAATGTTTAACAAATGATTAGATATAATAAATGCGGACTTCAATGCAACAGCAGGCAAGCAACATAGGGCAGCACATAAGCTATTCTTCACCTGAGACAAACATGCTTAAAATGTCAACACAATGGTTGAGTGAACATCATAGGTTTAATAATTAATAAGTTTTAGACCACAAGATTTATTTCAAAACATCAAAATATTCAATATGCCATGAGTTATAATATTGAGCTAAACATAAACCTCTGACACTGTACGGGTATCGATAATCACTATTATGTACCCCCTTGATGATCGGTCAATGGGTAGAGATGTCACTCTCAATAGGCCAACTCACAATAATTAAGCTTGCAACATTTCAATTCCAGCAATTAACGATATTATGGCGGGAATTTGCATGTAAGAATACAAGTTAGTAATAATCTCACGAAGTTGCAAATTAAAAAGTTTAGGCATTTGTGTCTAAATTGTAAATCATTTAAAAGCAAGCATGTGTCTCACCCTAAGATTTAAAAAATTCAATAAAACATGTAAAAAGCGGGGCTATGAGTTCACCTTAGTAGCACAAAAGAGTTATTCCACAAGAGAAATAAATTGAATGGAAGAACGTGATCAGAATCTCAACCTAGAGATAGAATGTACGATCAGAGATATAGCCTAAAAGACTTAAGTATAATAATTATACTAATGATGATGGTATTATAAATTAATTTTCATTTTTGGAAAATTACCATTTATGGAAAGTTTCCACTTATAGTATCTTTCTAATTATAAAAAGTTCGAGTTATAATCTATAACAAGACTTTGTACACCTTTACCCAAATCTCGTTGCTATCATACAAGTCACTCTGATAGTCTGTTGTTACCGGGCGCCCAGGATTCTTGACCCGAATATATGTCATGGCATTCGAAATCCACAAGCGGTTCCCATTAGGCAACAAGGACCACCCTAGGCCATATGTAGCTGTGAGGTTCATATACAGTGCAAGTCATCTTAATTATAACTTTCACATATTATAGGTGTATAATATTTTATTTTATAGTTAAGTTAATTATATGTATATAGTTATTTTAGTATTATATAACTATTAATAGTTTAATAATTATATATGTATTATTATCCAAGCTAATATTACTAACTTATCATGGATTAATTAATATTTATAATTTACTAAACATTATCTAATACAATACATATAACATAAATGTGTTATATTATTTATTACTTAATTTACAACATTCTTAATAATATAGTATTTTATTAACTCAATATTATCCATAAATACTTAAATAAATTAATTAAATAAATAATAATCATAATTTTTATAGACTTAGTAAATTATAAAAATCAGTAGAAAAATTTAAGAAAGTAATTTTATTACTATTTTGCATTTATATTTGTTTCCATTCTTAATTTAATCACAAAACAAGTTTAATTCTATATAAAATACTAAATAAATGTAAATAATTATTTTTAAAATTTTTATAAGTTTCTTACAGTCAATTAATCTGTAGAAAATTATTAAATAAAAGGTTTCTTTATTTTTACAATTATTTTCTTATTTACCTCCTATTTCCATAATAATAATGTTTAATTATGTAATAATTATTAATTCGACTCATAAATTAATTTTTATATTTTTCTAAGATCTAAACAATGTTTAAGAACTCAGAAAAATTATTTATTATATTTTATTTACTGTACATGTTTTTATTACGAATTTCCCCCAGTTTCCATAATTAAATAACACATAATTCGTATTTAATTTTTATAAATTATATTCTGGCCTAAATAATTAACTTAAATATCATACTTTACTGGAAAAATATTTATATAGCTTAATTAGCCTTTTTCCTATTTTTTTATAAATATATATGTATACCGTATATATATATATATATATATATATATATATATATATATATATATATATATATATATATAAAATATTTTATTTAAATAAAATAGAAAAACACATTATAAATCAGAAAAATTATTTTTCCTAGATCTCTTATTACTTATTAATAATTAACATGTATAATACATAATTTAATAAAATCAATACATAATTATTATTTATTTTCAAATGGTTCGGCCAAAAAATACAAACAAAAATTTTAAAAATATAAAAACAAACTAATTTTCTAAAAATTCAATTTTTATAAACCCTATACATCATGTCAACAATTATCATGTAAAAAGTTGGATTTAATTAAGCTTGTAACAAATTAAAAAAAAATATTGTTGTTGTTGTGGTTTTCGGTCGAAAGAAAAAAAAAGAAAAAAAGAAAAACCGAAAAAGAAAAAAATAAGAATGAGAGAAAAGACTTACAAAAAAATTAGGGTTTTGTGTGTGCTCCCAATTTTGTGAATGAAAAATAATGAAGCCTTGGGGGATATTTATAGTTGAAATTACTTGGAGAACAAGAATAATACATTCCTTTTTTAAAAATACAATTTAATTTTCCCTTTTTTTTATCTTCGGTCGACTAGGCCTTTTCCTTTTTTTTTATTTTTTTTATTTAATGGAACATTCTAGATTTGCATTTTATTTTTTCTTTATTTAATTAACATGATTTATTATATATTTATTTATATTTTCGGTATATATATAAATACATATATTTTTATATTTAAATCACAAATTTACATTTATAACCTATTATTTGATTATTTTATATATATACCCATATTTATATTTCAATTACATTTTATTTACACTAATATAAAATATATACGTTTTAATACGTATTATAATAATAATAATAATAATAATAATAATAATAATAATAATAATAATAATAATAATACTAATAATAGTAATAATAATAATAATAATAATAATAATAATAATAATAATAATAATAATAATAATAATAATAATAATAATAATAATAATAATAATAATAATAATGATAATAATAATAATAATAATAATAATAATAATAATAATAATAATAATAATAATAATAATAATAATAATAATAATAATAATAATAATAATAATAATAATAATAATAATAATAATAATAATAATAATAATAATAGGGTTAGGGTTACATTAAATAATTAGGGTTTACATTTAATGATTAGGTTTAGGGTTTAGTTCATCAATAACGAGTATTAATTACTTCATTTATTATGTCCGGATAACAACCCTAATAGTTATAACACAGAAGTATAAGACATAAATGAAACCCTAGGGGTATTATAGTCATTTTAGTGTGGAAAAATGAGGGTTGTTATAGTACCCTCCCCGTTAATTTTAACTTCGTCCCGAAGTTTCAGGAAGACTTCTTTGATGTATCAGTAATTGGAAAAAGATGAGGATATTTCCGCTTCATCTGGTCTTCACGTTCTCAGGTATACTCGGGGCCTCTTCGTGAATTCCAACGGATCTTAACAATAGGAATAGAGCTTTGTTTCAAGCCTTTAACCTCGCGATCCATAACCTCTATCGGTTCTTCAACAAAGTGTATTTTATCATCATTGCGGATATCATCCAACGGAATAATGAGTGTGTCATCAGCAAGACATTTTTTAAGATTCAAGACATGAAATACCTCATGCACATTACTAAGCTCAGTGGGTAATTCTAATCGATATGCCACAGGACCAACTCTTTCAATAATCTTGAAAGGTCCTACATAACGTGGACTTAATTTGTTTCGCTTACCAAAACGAACGACGCCCTTCCAAGGAGATACTTTCAACATGACTTTATCACCAACTTGGAATTCTAAATCTTTTCGACGTTTATCAGCATAGCTCTTTTGTCGGCTGCTAGCAATTTCCAATCGTTTCTTTATCTGAACGATCTTCTCGGTAGTTTCATGAATGATTTCAGGACCAGTTAACTGTCTGTCCTCTAATTCATCCCAACACAATGGGGATCTACATTTTCGTCTGTATAAGGCTTCAAAAGATGCAGCCTTAATACTTGAGTGTTAGCTGTTGTTATAAGAAAATTTTGCTAAAGGCAAGTGTCTATCCCAACCTTTGCCAAAATCGATAGCACAAGCACGTAGCATATCTTTCAATGTCTGAATAGTTTGCTCATTTTGACCATCAGTTTGCGGATGATAAGCTGTACTCATGTCGAGTTGAGTTCCAAGAACAGATTGTAAAGTTTTCCAAAATCTAGAAACAAATCGACTGTCGCGATTAGAAATGATTGAGATAGGAACTCCATGATGTGAGACAATCTCTTTGATATAGAGTTGTGATAATTTCTCCATCTTGTCTGTTTCCTTGATTGATAAGAAATGTGCAGATTTAGTGAGACGATCAACTATGACCCAAATAGTATCGTTTCTGCTTGAAGTCTTTGGCAACTTAGTAACGAAGTCCATAGTGATACATTCCCACTTCCACTGCTGAATATCCAGCTATTGAAGTAAACCAGACAGCTTCTGATGCTCGACCTTAACCTTCAGACAAGTAAGGCACTTGCTCACATAATCAGCAATGTCAGACTTTAGAATAGGCCACCAATAGATTTCCTTCACATCGTGATACATTTTACTGGAGCCCGGGTGAATAGAATACCTAGTCTTATGCGCTTCATCCAAGACTAGTTCTCGAAGATTTCTGAAAATTGGGACCTAAATTCGGTTATTGAAATACCTTGTTCCGTTTCCCTTGAGTTCGAGTTGCTTTTCGAGACCCTTCAGTCCCTCAAGCTGGACATTCTCTTCCTTCAATGCCCCAAGTTGTGCTTCTCGAATTTGAGATGTAAGATTCGTACGAATACGTATATTTAAAGCTCGGACTCGAATCAGTTTGACACGATCCTTTCTACTAAGGGCATCAGCAACTACATTCGCCTTACCGGGATGGTATCAAAGTTCACAATCGTAGTCATTTAATAACTCAATCCAAGGCCTTTGCCTCATGTTTAACTGCTTCTGATCAAATATATGTTGAGGACTTTTATTATCGGTATACACCATGATTCTAACCTCATAGAGATAATGTCTCCACATCTTTAGTGCAAATACCACGGCTCCTAATTCCAGGTCATGTGTGGTATAGTTCTTCTCATATTTCTTCAACTGTCTAGATGCATAGGCAATAAACTTTTCACGTTGCATCAAAACACATCTGAAACCTTGATTCGAGGCATCACAATAGACTACAAAATCTTCAGTACCTTCAGGTAATGATAGGATCGGGGCTGTGGTCAATTTATCCTTCAGAATCTTGAAAGGAAATTCCTATTCTTCGGACCACTCAAACTTCTTCCCCTTATGAGTTAGCTTGGTAAGAGGTTTGTCTAGAATAGAAAAATCCTTGATGAACCTTCGGTAATAGCCAGCAAGTCCCAAAAATTGGCGAATATGCTTCGCATTCTTAGGTACTTTCCAGTTTTGAATAGCGGTGATCTTTACCGGATCAACATGTATTCCTTCACTATCAACAACATGTCCGAGAAATTGAACTGTTCGCAGCCAAAATTCACACTTGGAGAACTTAGCATATAGTAGTTCCTTCTTTAAGAGCTCTAGAATGAATCGCAAATGTTGCTCATGCTCTTCCTCGCTCTTGGAGTAGATTAGAATGTCATCAATAAAGACGATCACGAACTTGTCAAGATAAGGTTTGCATACACGGTTCATAAGATCCATGAACACAGCAGGAGCATTGGTTAAACCAAAAGGCATGACAAAAAACTCATAATGTTCGTAACGAGTTCGAAAAGCAGTCTTAGAAACATCGGTTTCCTTAACTCTCAGCTGATGGTAACCGGACCTAAGATCAATCTTCAAATAGATGCTGGACCCTTGCAATTAGTCAAACAGGTCATCAATACGCGGAAGAGGATAATGATTCTTGATGGTTAGCTTGTTGAGTTCGCTGTAATCAATACACATCCTCAACGTGCCATCTTTCTTCTTGAAAAATAGAACGGGTGCTCCCCACAGAGACGAGCTAGGACGAATGAAACCTTTCTCCAAAAGTTCTTGGAGTTGGATAGATAATTCCTTCATCTCTGGTGAAGCTAAGCGGTATGGTGCCTTTGCAACAGGTGTAGCACCGTAAGTCAAATAAATCTGAAACTAAACATGTCGTTGGGGAGGGAGACCAGGGAGTTCTTCAGGAAATACTTCAGGAAAGTCTCTAACGATTGGCACATCTTCAATGCGTTTTTCTTCCGATTCAACTTTCTTAACGTGAGCCAAAATGGCTTGGTATCCCTTCATTAGATACTTGCGGGTCTTCATGCAAGAGATGATGTTAAGTTTGGAACCACTCATTTCCCCTTGGACAATTAAGGTTTCCCCATTTTCAAGAGGTATGTTAATGGTTTTCTCATAGCACATGATTGTAGCTCTGAATGGCCGTAACCAATCCATCCCTACGACTACATCAAAGCTCCCTAATTCGACTGGCAATAGGTCGATCTTAAAGCATTTTTCGGCTAAAACCATATCACAGTTTTTATACACATTGTCTACTTTCATAACCTTACCATTTGCTACTTCTACAAGACGCTTAATTTCTAAGGCTTGCAGTTTTTCAGTGAATAAGGCACAAAACTCAGTAGACACATAACTTCTATCAGCACCAGAATCGAATAATACAGTAGCATAGAAGTTTTTAACAAGAAACGTACCCATTATCACTTCATCATCATCACGGGCTTCTTCAGCAGTCATCACAAATGCTCGGCTTTTAGCATTAGCATTTCCCATGTTGCCCTTCTTCTTCGGACACTGGTTGCGGAAATGCCCCTTCTCACCGCAGTCATAGCAGGTAGAAACGATTGTGTTGGCTTTGGTTGCAGGAGTATCCGTTAGAGGAACTGAAACTCTACAATTCTTGGCTATATGGCCAATCTTCTTACACTTGGTGCACTCAGCCTTGCACCACCCAGAATGGTATTTCTCACAATGCTTACAGAAAGGTTGTTTCCCAGATTAACCTGCTTTTGAATTCTCGGCAACTTTCTTATTCGAACTTTGGCTCGATCCCTGAGCAGGTTCAAACTTCCTTTTGCCCTCACTTGTCTTAGACTCGGCTTGTTTATTTGCCATGGCTTTTCTCCTCTTAGCCATCATGAGGTTTTGAGCCATCAGTATCACTGCATCTAAAGTCTCTTTACTAGCAGCAATGACATTTCCCTGAATCTCGTCAGGAAGACCTTCTATGTATCGCTCTATCTTCTTTTGCTCAGTTGGTACCATCTCTGGGAAAAAAGTAACAAACTCTATAAACCTGTTGTGTAACAACCCAACCCGATAACCGACCAAAAACAGTCCCAAAAAAAATTTAAACTGCTGCTCAGGTGTGGTGCGCGGCGCGCTCCACTGAAAGTGCGCGGCGCGCACAAGGCGTTCCAGGCTCTGATCAAACTGTTTTTAACTCGTAAAAAGATGGACCACTTCCCGACATATTTAGACCGAACGCTTTTCACGACAAACTTATATATGTAAAACTAACACGAATCAAACATAAAACTATGTTTTACAAGTGGGGCCCACACGACCCAAAATACAAGTTTAATACAAGTTTAGAGTTTCGACCACCAAAAAGTTTAAGTTCCAAACTACACAATGAGCATGGCGTTTGGGATTAAACTACCCAACTATCGGTCAAACTCCAAGAGCTACTAAAGCCAAAAGCGTCCCCTAGCATCAAGCGGGATCTCTAGTCCGAACGAATGCCCTTACCCTTATCCACGCCGGAACCTATAAAATGGTAAACAACGAGAGGGTAAGCTAATGCTTAGTGAATGCAATACTTATACACATACGTATGTGATTTACCTACACGCATCCACCTACAAAACCATTACATACAACGAACAAACGAGTTAGCATCAACAAACACACGACTAGCAACAACGTTAGTATATAATTCAACACGATAATATACTAAACATAAAAGGGCATAAACATGCTAACCGTTCACCGCTTACTACTACCGACTTGTAGCCGACCAAGATCATCGAGTCTCACTCGTACCATGTCACCGACTTGTGACTCATCATATGGTGTCACCGGCTTGTGAATCACCATGTAGCATCACCGACTTGTGAAGCCCCACCTAGTGTCACCGACTTGTGATCACTAAGAAATGTCACCGACTTGTGACTCATCATAAGGTGTCATCGACTTGTGAATCACCACTATTACTTATGGGTCACCGCCTCGTGAACGCCATGTGGCATCACCGACTTGTGAAGTACCACCAAGTGTCACCGACTTGTGAACACTATGGGGTGTCACCGACTAGTGCACCACCCGTCAATACATATGAGGTCACCGACTTGTAAACCTCCAAGAGGTGTCACCGACTCGTGAGACACCTAGCGAGATACTACCGACCCGTAGTTCTCTTCACCCGAATACGAAATAAGCCACCAACTTGTGACATAACGCCCAACACTCACGATGTGGCGCCAAAGGCCCACATCGCGTACGAGTAAATAAACCACATACATACATGTATAAATATTCCACTCACCTTGATTTCAAGTAAGGCAACTTCCGCTTGAGCTCCTAATCGTCCGATGCAAATCACCTAAGTAATTTACAACCGAATAAGCTAAATACACTAGCTTATACACAAAACACCATAAGTGCAATATCGACCCATTTGCACATGCATCACTTTGACTAAGTCAAAACTCGCCCAAAACACCCATAATCAAAATTAACTAATGATTATGTTCAAACACCCCCTTATACTCAAGGTTCAACATCAAAACACTTACTTGCATCATTAGGACACAAAAATCCATTTTGACCCAAACTCAAGTCAACACCCATTTGAAAGTTTACACTTCTAATCACATAAAATCTTAATTAACTAGTGATTCCAACAACCAAACAAGATTAACAACTAATCATCTTCATTAACAAACCCAAACCAACCAACAATGGTTATTAACACCATTTACTAGCTCAAACATCCAATTAACAACTAATAGGTTTATTTCAAGAACATCCATTTCAAAACCCCAATTATGAACACTAAATCAAACTATGAAAACTCGGAGTTAGAGCTTACCAATACCACCACAACGTAGCCGTGAACAAGGTGAACAACTTTAACACTTGCAACTTCGTTTGATTCAAGCTCCTTCTTCCCCAAATGAAGCTTTCTCTCTCTAAGCTCTATTTCTCACTCTAGGGTTTGAGAGTGTGTAGAAGCGATGAAGATAAGATTGTGGACTTGAAAGAGTCCACCAATCTGCCTTTGTGGCCTAAAACCGACCCTCAAGTGAAAAGACCATAATGCCCTTCATTAAACTCAAAACAGAAAAACTGGGGTTCTGTCGCAGGGACAGTGCGCGGCGCGCACCATTACCCCTGCGCGGCGCGCACGAAGGGCTGAACAGGTTCTGTCTTCGGTTTACTCACACAATTTTCCCCACACTTCATGCACTCTAATACACTTCTGTAAAATAAATAATCGGGTCTTACAACTACATGTTGGTATAAGCTTCAATGTCAGTTCCTTTTACCTTCAATTCCCAGAACTCAACTTCCAACTTTTGAATTTGGTTTCGCGGACAGAATTTTTCTGTCATCATTCGCTTCAGAACAGGCCATGGAATAGCATTTGCAGCATCTAGCCCCACAGTTTGGGCATAGCCGTTCCACCATATTAGAGCTAGGCCACTTAGCATATGAGTGGCATACTTCACTCTATCGACATCCGCACAGTTACAGATACGAAAGATGGATTCGAGCTTTTCAAATCAACGAGTTAGTTCTACAGCTTCTTCACTCCCCTTAAAAGATGGAGGCTTGCAATTCATAAACTCCTTGTAGTTGTAGCTGCAATAAGTGGGAGGATTTCCTTAGTTGTTCCCGTGATTGTTATGATTGCCTTGTGCAGCGGCTAACAACTGTTGAAATTGAGCAGGAGTCAAAGAGACATTGGGGATATTGGTAGCACCTCGAGTTGATTGAGCCATCATTCTTAATACATAAATACAGTATTAGTTGAAGAGTTCGTGGTGCTAATAAATGATAAGTTTGATAAATGCACAAGGTTCACACAACAAATACAACCAAACAGATACAAATGAGGTATGATAAATGGTAGGAATAACAAGATGTAATCAAAATACTTGAATTAAACCATGAAACCACTAGTTTTGCAAGAATCAAAGAAACCAAGGTAACTTAGGCATATGCCTTTACATAAACAACGGAAATGAAAATAAATGAGAATCCTAAGATCTAATCCTTCTTAGGCAACTGAGGCTTGAAATGATCCTTAATGTACCCCTTGAAGTACATTACAAACTTCTCTAATTCCACCCGTGCACTATCCTGGCGGTCGAGCTCTCTCTCTTGCCTAGCAAACATCACCGAGAACTTGTCATAGACTCTCTTCACATCGCTGTCTGTATAGTCCATGCGCTTCTCCATTTTAGCCAAACGTTCACGGAACGTATCTCTCAAAGTTATAGTTCGACTGTGTAGGTTCATGATATCACACCGAACTAGAGCATGATCATACTCGAAGTAAACAAACTCGGAAGTCTTTGGCCTCTTAGATGTACTAGCATCATTAGTAGCGGGAGTCTCCGGCTCCTTCCTCTTAGGTGAGGGAGTCTTAATAACAGGAGGTTCAACTTCCTCCTCGGAATCATCTTCTAAACTGCAGATAACTCCAAGACCATCATAAGCAGGATCAGCCTCCTCATTAGCTGGTTCCCAAACCACATCCTCTTCTTCGGGTTCGGACTCTTCCTCGGGATCTTCCTCGGAATCATCCTTACCTTCAATGTGTTCTTCAATCTCTTTGTCATCACCCTCATCGTCCCCATCATAATCATTTTGAGGTTCTTCCTTCATCGATGAGTGTGGTGGAGTGGCAGGTGTGTAGACCGGAGATGCGGGTGGAGTAGCTGGTCGGTAAATTGGAGATGTTGGTGGAGAAACGGGTCCATAAGCTGGAGTGTGAACGGATCTCTCCATATCAGATTCTTCGGAGTCAGAAATAACGATTGGGTTGTGGCTCGGCATCCTAAAGAAAGGAAAGAAAGAAATCAGAATGTTTCTAAGGTAGACGCAAAAGCTCGAAAGGAAATAGTAAGGAAAGGCACTAAAATCTTAAGTCAGGAAAGGTCATAGTCCTACAGATTGCTAAGGCACCCTAACTAACACATAAGGCACACATAAATGCAATCCTAGTTCTCTATAACAAACCAAGCTCTGATACCACCCTGTCATACCCCCCAAATAGGGCCGGGGGTAAATATGACTTTTCCAATATCATCACACAGTTATATAAACGAGAACGACTCTAAATGAGACGTTTAATAAAATCAGAAATTTAATTGTAGCGAAAAATGAATTGTTTTACATGGTAAACCCAAATGTAATAAATGTTTAACAAATGATTAGATATAATAAATGCGGACTTCAATGCAACAGCATGCAAGCAACATAGGGCAGCACATAAGCTATTCTTTATCTGAGACAAACATGCTTAAAATGTCAACACAATGGTTGAGTGAACATCATAGGTTTAATAATTAATAAGTTTTTGACCACAAGATTTATTTCAAAACATCAAAATATTCAATATGTCATGAGTTATAATATCGAGCTAAACATAAACCCCTGACACTGTACGGGTGTCGGTAATCATTATTATGTACCCCCTTGACGATCAGTCAATGGGTAGAACGTCACTCTCAATAGGCCTACTCACAATAATTAAACTTGCAACATTTCAATTCCAGCAATTGACGATATTATGGTGGGGATTTGCATGTAAGAATACAAGTTAATAATAATTTCACGAAGTTGCATATCAAACAGTTTAGGCACTTGTGTCTAAATTGTAAATCATTTAAAAGCAAGCATGTGTCTCACCCCAAGATTTATAAAATTTAATAAAACATGTAAAAAGCGGGGCTAGGAGTTCACCTTAGTAGCACAGAAGAGTTATTCCACAAGAGAAATGAATTGAACGAAAGAACGTGATCAGAATCTCAACCTAGAGATAGAATGTACGATCAGAGATATAGCCTAAAAGACTTAAGTATAATAATTATACTAATGATGATGGTTTTCTAAATTAATTTCCATTTTCGGAAAATTACCATTTATGGAAAGTTTCCACTTATAGTATCTTTCTAATTATAGAAAGTTCGGGTTATAATCTATAACAAGATGTTGTACACCTTTACCCAAATCTCGTTGCTATCATACAAGTCACTATGATAGTTAGTTGTTACCGGGCGCCCAGGATTCTTGACCAGAATCTATGTCATGGCATTCGAAATCCACAAGCGGTTCCCATTAGGCAACAAGGACCACCCTAGGGCATATGTAGCAGTGAGGTTCGTATAGAGTGCACGTCATCTTAATTATAACCTTCACATATTATAGGTGTATAATCTTTTATTATATAGTTAAGTTAATTATATGTATATAGTTATTTTGGTATTATATAACTATTAATAGTTTAATAATTATATATGTATTATTATCCAAGCTAATATTACTATCTTATCATGGATTAATTAATATTTATAATTTACTAATCATTATCTAATACAATACATATAACATAAATGTTTTATATTATTTATTACTTAATTTACAAAATACTTAATTATATAGTATTTTGTTAACTCAATATTCCCATAAATACTTCAATAATTAATTAAATACCTAATAATCATATACATAATTTTTATAGACTTAGTAAATTATAAAAATCATTAGAAAAATTTAAGAAAGTAATTTTATTACTATTTTGCATTTATATTTGTTTCCATTCTTAATTTAATCACAAAACAAGTTTAATTATATATAAAATAATAAATAAACATAAATAATTATTTTTAAAATTTTTATAAGTTTCTTACGGTCAATTAATCTGTAGAAAATCATTAAATAAAATATTTATTTATTATTACAATTATTTCCTTATTTACCTCCTATTTCCATAATAATAGTGTTTAATTATGTAATAATTATCTATTCGACTTATAAATTACTTTTTATATTTTTATCAGATCTAAACAATGTTTAAGAACTCAGAAACATTATTTATTATATTTTATTTACTGTACATATTTTATTACGAATTTCCCCTAGTTTCCATATTTAAATAACACATAATTCGTATTTAATTTTTATAAATTATATTCTGACCTAAATAATTAACTTAAATATCATACTTTACTGGAAAAATATTTATATAGTTATTTAGCCTTTTTCATTTTTTATAAATATATGTATACCGTATATATATATATATATATATATATATATATATATATATACATATTAATAAACTTTTTTAATTAAATAAAATATAAAAACACATTATAAATCAGAAAAATTATTTTTCCTAGATCTCTTATTACTTATTAATAATTAAAATGTATAATACTTAATTTAATAAACTCAATACATAATTATTATTTATTTTCAAATGGTTCGGCCGAAAATACAAACAAAAATTTTAAAAATACAAAAACAAACTAATTTTCTGAAAATTCAATTTTTATAAACCCTTTTCATCATGTTAATAATTGTCATGTAAAAATTTGGATTTAATTAAGCTTGTAACAAATTAAAAAAAATTATTATTGTTGTTGTGGTTTTCGGTCGAGAGAGAAAAAAAAAGAAAAAAAGAAAAACCGAAAAAAATTAAAAAGAATGAGAGAAAAGACTTATAAAAAAAATTAGGGTTTTGTGTGCGCTCCCTATTTTGTGAATGAAAAATAATGAAGCCTTGGGTGTATATTTATAGTTGAAAATTACTTGGAGAACAAGAATAATACATTCCTTTTTTAAAAATACAATTTAATTTTCCCCTTTTTTTTATTTTTGGCCGACTAGGCCTTTTCCTTTTTTTATTTTTTTTATTTAATGGAACATTCTAGATTTGCATTTTATTTTTCTTTATTTAATTAACATGATTTATTATATATTTATTTATATTTTTGGTATATATATAAATACATATATTTTTATATTTAAATCACAAATTTACATTTATAACCTATTACTTAATTATTTTATATATATACCCATATTTATATTTCATTTATATTTTATTTACACTAATATAAAATATATACGTTTTAATACGTATTATAGACATTTAATAATAATAATAATAATAATAATAATAATAATAATAATAATAATAATAATAATAATAATAATAATAATAATAATAATAATAATAATAATAATAATAAATAATAATAATAATAATAATAATAATAATAATAATAATAATAATAATAATAATAATAATAATAATAATAATAATAATAATAATAATAATAATAATAATAATAATAATAATAATAATAATAATAGGGTTAGGGTTACATTAAATAATTAGGGTTTACATTTAGTGATTAGGTTTAGGGTTTAGTTCATCAATAACGAGTATTAATTACTTCATTTATTATGTCCGGATAACAACCCTAATAGTTATAACACAGAAGTATAAGACAGAAATGAAACCCTAGGGGTATTATAGTCATTTTAGTGTGGAAAAATGAGGGTTGTTATATGCGGTGTCAGCATAATATATGAACCATCTGAGTTTCTCAGACCCATCTGTCTGATTCTTTCCTTAGCATTCTTTGTTGTAACCCTTTCAATAGGAGTTTCGGGTTCGACCGAAGTGATGATTGGTATGGTTCCTATACAGGTAGTTTTAACTTTGAAACCTAGTGGAACGGTTTCGGCTGGAGAACCGAAGCCCAAATTTTTTTGAGGCAGATCCTCGAATGGTTTGAAACTAGTTCCTGTTTCTAACACGCTTCCATTGGGAGAGTGCCATCAATTCTTAGATGATTTTTTTAGGACTGTTTCTGATGCAATTGGTCCTGTTTCGACGTTTAATGTTGATGGAGGCTTCGATGTGCCTTTAACTGGTGGTGTATTCATAACTGTTGTTGTAGGTGTTTGAAACCCTAGACTTACTGGAGAATCCGATCGCCCCTGATTTTTGGCGTTCTTGCTTCCTCCACCCATACTTGCTGACAACTTTGAAATCTTGAAGGTGACCGATTAATTAAACAAAAAAGTTTTACGGAAAGAAGATACATATAATAAATTATACACAACATAAATTCCAATCTTATTTGTTTACACAATCGGTCCCACGAATGGCGCCAAATGATCAAGTATATTTTCATGAGGTCAAGGTGAGCCTACGCTTGAGTGCATGATAGGATTTAAGGACTAACAATATTCGAACCTCCGACGCCTAGTCGTGGATAACCCACATCAGCATCGCTTCGATTTCGACAGGGTGGCTGATTTGAGAGTCCACCAACAACCCAGCGTACAAGGTTGAGTGGCCCAAAGACATGAAGGTTTTATAGTTCGAGACATACCTGAAAGTCTTTACGTGAGAGATCGTATGAAGCTTGTTCATACGATGATGTATATGCTATGTTACGGATGAGTAACCGATGATGTTTTTAAGGTTTATGAGCTATGTATTTATAGGCTCACGAATTAGGGTTTTGATAGAATCTCATCCCTAATTAAATGCGATCTTCTCCTAACTAACTTTCGTTATTTAAGAAAAAGAATCTGAATTAATTATACCGTACATTCTTCTAGAATGTACTGGACCCTTATGCAAGTATACGAAACTCACATCAGATGGTATAGGCACATAGAATACCCGTGCCATATGTCTTACATGGCAGTTAATGTGCGATTCATGACTTTAGATGCATAATCCGCATGGTCATGCAGATATGCGTATCTTTAGTCCTGATCATACCGAATCATACCGATTGATGTTTTTTGCTTTAATACAACAAGTACTATGGTTAACATACTAAGACTTGACCTAAGTTAGTTATTTACATCGACCTACTTTATTTTTAGGTCAGAGTTGTGATCATTCTTGATCATTTACCTTTGATTTTCTCATACCTGTTTTATTTTTGCTTCATTTGCTTAAGGTGAGTTATAGTCCCATTTTTCATACTATTTTAAAGTATTTTTAATATGAGATTACATGCAACTTTTGTTTTACATCTTAGACACAAGTTGAAATTAATTTAGATTATTCATTATGAGTTAAACGAAAATATTCCCTAATATGATAATTGTAATCACTAGTTTCTACTGGTGAATGCGAATCCTATGGATAGATCTATCGGGCTTGACATCCCCATTTCGTTCTAGCCGCGCTAGCAATTTATAATCGGAATGTATTGGTACTTCGTATTTTTTAAAGATACACATGTTCAGCGTATATTGTTGTATGTTAAGGGTAATGAATGGTTAAGTGGTTACCAGGTAGCTCACGGGTTAATTAATAATATTTTTCTGTTTTCTAACATTTGAAATCTTGTGGTCTAAATCTTATACTTTATTTTAAACCTATAATTCACTCAACATTTTTGTTGATATTTTACTCACATGTTTTTCTCATGTACTTGATTGCTTTCGTCTTCCGCTGTGCTTAGAGGGTCTGCATTTGTTTTGGCATATTTTGTTAAACATTTAAAACTTGCATTCTATTTTATTACATTAAATTGTGGGTGTTGTTGACATGGTTTTGGTCAACTTTTTATATTTACGTATGTTGGTTTTTTTTTCTAAACTTACATTGATTACAGGTTTCCTTTATAGAAAATTATTTTTAAATAAAGAATGCAATGTTATTTATTAAATTCATTTAGAGTTATGATCAAGCTGTGGGACCAAGTGATGGATCTGTTAAGGGTACTTAGCGGGTCTTCACAGTTAAGAAGTATGCTCTTCTGACTTTAATTTGAAAACTCATTTGTTTTTCAAAGCTCTTTTTTCTTTAGGTAACTTCACCAGCTCATAAGTATTGTTCTCTTGTAAGGAATTTATCTCATCTTGCATGGCTTCAACCCACTCCTTCTTATACACATCTTTCATAGCTTCTACGTAACGCGTTGGCTCTCTGCCATCAGTGAGTAATACATACTCATCAGCAGAATATCTAACAGAAGGATACGATCTCGGGTAGACCGCCAAAGTGGGACAAATGGGGGAATATTTGAACTGGAATCCTTACCTGCTCCGGAGCATCATTATTATCAGTACCATGTACATTATCATGAACATCATGTTCATTATCATGAACATCATGTTCATTATCATGAACATCATCTCCAACATGTTGTGAAGTAACTGTGACGACCCGAAAATTTCTGATCAAATTTAAACTTAATATTTGAATGATTCCAACACGATAAGCAAAGTCTGTAATATTGAAGTCTCAAAAACTGTGAACTATTTTCATGGATTCATTTGACCTTCGACCAGTTACGACGATTCACGAACAATTAATTGTAACTTGATATGTGTGTGTGTGTGTGTGTGTGTGTGTGTATATATATATATATATATATATATATATAAAATTAAATAATAATTAGAAATATAATTTTAAATATTGTATGTTGTTATTACCAAAATTTATCTATGTAAAAATAAAACAAAAATATAATAATTATTATTTAAAACATATATATATATATATATATATATATATATATATATATATATATATATATATATATATATATATATATATATAAGTATATTAAAAATAAATATTTAATGATTGTAATACTCGTTGGACGATTCGATTATTATTTAGAGAAGTTTAATTCGAACTATTATTATTTTAAAATAACAGTGATCCATAAATGAGTAATATAAATTTTAGGCTTATTAAAAATGTATTTAGGAACTATTTGTTAAATTCTAAAACTTTTTATATTTTACTTGGGGTTGGGAGTGAATAATTAATGTAATTTTTATTTAATAATTAGTGATCCAATTTTATACCATAATGACCAAAATAAATAAATATAATTAATTTAAGAATATAGGATTTTTCTGAGGACTTTTATCTGCCACTGAATTAATCAACGGGGCACGATATAATATCCCAAGTAAACTGTCGGTAGCTAAAATACAATTGAATCGGCTGCTTCTCTGTTACAAAAGTTGAGTTTCGCTGCGCGTCACTGTTTTCTTTTCAATTCATTCACGATCAAGCCAACCCACAGTTCCTGTTGCTGCTATAAACCACTAAAACATATATTTTTTTACTGCTGCAACGCTGCTACACCTCCTTTTTGCTATCTGTTTCGAACACCAACACCACCACGTTTTATCTATTTTTTTTTTTTACGAACTCAAACCAAAAAACACCGCCACTGTTTCAGCTGTTCTTTTCTATTTTTTTCCTGTGAACTGTCAACCGCCAATCACCATCAATTACATGTTGAGTTGTTGGTTTTTTTTCGGTTTTCTGCTAATGCTATGTGAAGATGATGAATACTTTTTGGCATGATGATATAAATGATGTGGACAAGTTGATATTGATAATGATAGTAGGGACGTTTTCTTTCTGTTCAAAGCAGACCCACAACCGGCTGCTGTATGCCACTAGCTTTAGCTTTCTTCTATCTTTGTCGAATAAACAAACTGCCACCTATTTCCAATTTCTTCTATCGGGCCATTTAAAACAATTGGGCTTATGAATTTGTTATATGGGCCTTGCTTACTAAATGGGTTGCAAATGATTTGGCCTCAAAAATTATGATTCCTTTTGTTTTTAGAACGATGACGATGATGATTAGAAGCCGTTGTTAAATGTGACGATTGTGAATTAATGATATGATGATAGTTATGTTAATTGAATGATGATTATGATACGGACCTGAGGATATAATCGATGATGATGACGTGAGTTTATGATAATAAGGATGTACGATGTTGATGATGATTGTATGAAGATCGTGATGATAATAGTGATGATTAATGATGTTATCATGATGATGAATCATGACGTACGTATAAGTTTATGATGATGATGGCATGATGATCATAATTAGGATAATTATGAAGTGATGATTCGATATCATGAGATAGAATGATGTCGATAGAATGTGAATATGATGATGATAATGAATCATTGATGGTGATAAAGATGTATGAAGATGACAGAGGAAGGAGACAATGATACAGTGATGAGTTGAGGGAGATGACGTTACAGGAGGTTAACATTAATGAGGAGAAGGATATCGATAATTGCCTGCATATTATTCGGTTTCTACCTCTACTATCGATCGAGACTTCCTGTTACCAGATAAAACCTACAACATGAGTTGGTGGATCGGACTGTCTTGGGCTCTTGATGCAATATGGGCCGAAACCCACTACACAACTTGTTTTATTTCTTTTAAAATAAAATAAAAAGGTATTATTAAATTTTAAATTACAAATATTATTGTTATTATTAACTCTAATTATTATTATGATTAAATGTTATTAAAGTATTAAAATTATTGTTAATATGGTTACTAATACATTTATAATAATGAGTATAATACATTATGGATTAATAATGTAAATTTAGAATGATATAATATAACTATAACTATTATAATAAAAATGATGATAATGATCTTAATATTGATAATGAAAATAATAAGATGATGATGGAATAAAAAGATAATGACTAGATAATTATGATTAGGAATTAGAATTTTAGAAGTTTTTAATTATAAATTTAGGAATTAAACACGAAGATAATTATGACTATGTTATTATTAGTATTATCATTAATATCATTATTTATTAAAAATGTTCATTTTTTTATTAAAATTATCATTTTTATAAAGTATTATTATTATTACTATTAAAATTTTCATTAATATATAAATTACATTATTATTATTAGAATTATCATTAAAAGAACCATTTTTGATGTTATCATTATTATTATTAATTTTGTCATTATTAATATTATTATTATCATTATTATTATTATTATTATTATTATTATTATTATTATTATTATTATTATTATTATTATTATTATTTTCAAATCTAACTATTAATATTATTATTATTATTATCATTATCTTATTATAATTATTTTTTTTTACAAACAAAAGATATTTATATAAAAATATATATATATATTACATATATCATAAGTAAACTAATATTAGATTTTTTAATATATTAACTAATATAATATTAATTATATTAATATAGCATTTATTAAAGTATATATATCATATAAGTAATACAACAAATTATAAGGATTAATAAAATTATATATAAGGATATTAATTTATATATATTATAAAATATATAAAATATTAGTGGATCAATGTTACAATGTGTTAATATATATACTTGATATAGGTTCGTGAATCCGAGGCCAACCCTACATTGTTCAATGTCGTCATATGTATTTTTACTACAAAATACAGTATTGTGAGTTTCATTACTCCCTTTTTAAATGCTTTTGCAATATATATTTTTGGGACTGAGAATACATGCGTTTTTATAAATGTTTGACGAAATAGACACAAGTAATTGAAACTACATTATATGGTTGAATGATCGAAGCCGAATATGCCCCTTTTAGCTTGGTAGCCTAAGAATTAGGGAACATCACTAATTTTGAGAATTAGTGCACCCCTAATTGACGTGAATCCTAAAGGTAGATCAACGGGAACTAACAACCCCCATTTTGGAATTTGGAATGCTTTAGTACTTCGATTTTATCATGTCCGATGGGTGTCCCGGAATGATGGGGATATTCTATATGCATCTTGTTAATGTCGGTTACCAGGTGTTCACCGTATGAATAATTTTTATCTCTATGCAGTTTGCGAAATGCCTGATATGAGATGTATGTTTATGAAAATGAAAATGAAATCTTGTGGTCTATTAAAATGATGGAAATGAATGTTTATGATAAACTAATGAACTCACCAACCTTTTGGTTGACACTTGAAAGCATGTTTATTCTCAGGTTTGAAAGAAATCTTCCGCTGTGCATTTGCTCATTTAGAGATATTACTTGGAGTCATTCATGACATATTTCAAAAGACGTTGCATTCGAGTCGTTGAGTTCATCAAGATTATTATTAAGCCAATTATAGTTGGATATATTATGAAATGGTATGCATGCCTTCAACTTTCGATGTAATGAAAGTATGTCTTTTAAAAACGAATGCAATATTTGTAAAATGTATCATATAGAGGTCAAGTACCTCGCGATGTAACCAAATATAATTTATTCATCCAGATGGATTAAGACGGGTCATTAGAGTAACCAGATCCAAATCAGCAAGATCAGCACTATGTTGACGAACTGACACTATCTCTGTCTTCTCCAACACTTTTCTTTTGTTTGTTCTTGTCATATGCTTTTTTCTTCTCGTTGTTTGACTTTAGACACTAACACTTTGTGTTCCCCTTTTAATGACAAATATAACACTCAACATTAGCAAATTTACCTTTGGTTGAGGTGCTATGATAATTGTCTCTTTTACCCTGACCTCTGCTATGACTTCTCCCCCTCGTTTCAGTGACCAATATATATCTGACTGTGAAGAGGAACCCAGTGATTTTTTTCTCATCTCTTCATTCAACAGGCTACCCTTAGCCAATTCCATGGTGATAGTACCATTAGGTGCAGAGTTGGAAAATGATGTCCTAAAGGTCTCTCAAGAGTCCAGTAATGTACTACGTAACCAAAGGTCTTGAACCTCATCCTCAAATATGATATCCATTCCTGCAAGCTGATCTATAATACCCTGAAATGCATTCAAGTGATCTGTAATAGAATTCCCATCATGATACTTCAAAGCCATCATTTGCTTAATTAAGAACAACTTTTCGTTACCGGTTACCTGTTGAACCGGTAAAGTTAATTATTTAATTTTTTTCATATTATATGGCTACAAATAGGTCATATACTTTCAGTTGTGTTCCGATTTAGGCTATATACTTTCAATTTTTGTTTTGATATATCACCGACGTGTCATGACTACTTAGAAGCCACGTCATTAATTGTTTCGTTACAGGTAAAAAAAGGCATAGTGGGCGACATCGGTACACTTTTTGAAAGTATATAGCTGACATGAGAAGAAAATGAGTATATGGGCGACATCGAAACATTTGCATAAAGTATATAGCCTATTGTAACTTTAACCTTTTATAAATTTATTGAAAAATAAATCAAAAATATGCAAACAACCAAAGAAACACACGTTAATATTTAATAATGGATATGTCATTTTTATCACATATTAATTTCTAATATTACCCAAGTGACATGTTTTTGACAAAATTAAAATTTGAGAAAAACTCTGGACCAATCATAACTCACCACATCACTTTCACATTCAAGAAACTGTTCGTTACATGCTTGACTACTGCCCTAAAATCGTCAAACGGGGTGTCAAAATTGTACTAAGAAACACATAGACGTCACTTATTTTTTGTCAAAATCGATAACATGAGTACTAATAATATAACCATTATCTTTATTCAATTTCAGTTTCGCTTCCTTGAAAAAATAATTTAGTTATAGCTTTTAACATTGTTTCTTATGTAGAATTTATAAATTTATTAAAAAATAAGTCTTAAAATGGTAAACAATCTAAAAAGGTAACACAAATTACCTAAATATCTAATAAATAGAATATCTTTTTTTTTTTTTTTTTTTTTTGAAAAACAACAATTTTATTAGCAAACTCGCAAAAGTTACAACGCAAATGTTACATCTCAAACTATATGCTAACTAACAAGATGTAAGCTAACATATATATGTGAAAGTACACGAATAATTACAAAACAAAAGGTTGGGGATTATGTAGCCAAGAGTGCCAATCGATACGCTTTGTCTTGCATCTTTTCATAACACATTCGAAGAATTTACTTTGAATCTCAAATAATGCAACCGGAGAGGTCCAACATTTTTTATTGAAGACCGTTTGATTTCGATTCCACCATATGAGATAACAACAAATCCAAAGAACCACTTGCCAAATTTTGTGACCCGAATCCGTCATTGACACGTTTGAACATCCTTGAAGAATCTCACATACACTAGCCGAAGAGAACACAATTACACCCCACCATTTGAAGACTTTTTCCCAAATATCGAAGACACTTTTACAAAAGAGCAAAGCATGGCCAACCAATTCCACCCCGTCGTTAAAAAGTGGGCAACGAACGGAATGGAGATCAATCCCACGTTTATCAAGCTCCACTAGAGTTGGGATACATTTTTTCCTCGATCTCCAAATGAAAATTTCTACCTTTTTCGGAACCAAATTATTTCGCAAAGTTTCTACCCCATTAGGACCAACCATTAGTAACTTTGAGTCTAATAAGGAAGAGAGTCTTTTTGTTGTAAAAAGCCCATTATTCGAGCCTTCCCAACGCCAAGAATATCTTTTATCCGGAATAAGTTGACACCCACGTAGTAGAACCACCAATGCCGAGAACTCAGAACCTGTACGCCGACTTGGAGAACGCAACCATTCCCAATTACCATCCCATGTAGAGCCGTTCCATACCCATCGATCCGCAACCGTCGCGTTAGGATTTGATTCAAGCTTGAACAATCTCTTGAATTTAATACACAAAGGAGCATCACCTATCCACGTATCGAACCAAAAGGAAGTACCCGAACCATCTCCAATGACTTTAACGAAAGACTTTGAGAATGAAACACCAATGTCATCAATCTTCGCACCTGTTTTTATTATATTCATCCAAGTAGAATTATTTGTGGAACATGAATTGTTATCAAATTCACCCAACCCCTCCGATGACCCATAAATGCTCGAAATAACTTTGACCCACAAAAAGGAAGTTTCGGTTTTGAACCTCCACCACCACTTGCCAATCAAAGATAAATTTTTTGATTTTAAAGAACCCAAGTTTAAACCCCCTCCCCCTCCCCGAAAGGTAGTAGCACCTCATCCCACTTTACCCAAGCAATGTTAGAGTTTTTCCCCGACCCGCCACAAAAAAAAGAACGTCTCACACTTTCAAGTTTACTTATCATAAAAGGCGGGGCACGAAAAAGCGAGAAGAAGTACAACGGAAGACTATTTAGCACCGATTTAACAAGAGTAGCCCGACTATTTAACACTGATTTAACAAGAGTCGCGCGATGTGATGCCCCGTACAAAACCATCGTGTATAAATCATCAACAACATGATCATTACAAGGTTAAACACTATATGCGTTTTCAAAACAAGTTTGCATTCATGATAAAAGGTGACGTCATAACCAACGTCAATTGTTTTACAACCAAAAGTATGCTTCTATGAACGGAAGCAAGTAATAATAGTACGTGACCCTTAGGTCGTTACAAATCATTGTTCAACAGTAATAAAGTTTGAATGCAAGATAAAATGTTTCATGCGGTAACAACTCTAACAAGGCAGCGGGTGGCTAATCAGCAAGACTAGTACAACAGCGGAAGTGGCTAACCTTGAGCACCTGAGAAAAACATGCTTAAAAATGTCAACACAAAGGTTGGTAAGCTATAGTTTAAGTATAACAGTATGTAAGATAGGCCAATAGATTTCAGTGCTTCAACAGCGTTTCAAAAGAGTATGTAAAGTATATGTTTAACCGTGGGCACTTGGTAACTAACTTAACGTTTATAACCCCCTGAAAGTACACTTGGCGAGTGCGTATGTTTACGAAGTATTAAACACCCGTTAAATGCTAGCGCTACTAGCCCGAGTGGGGATGTCAAACCCTATGGATCCATATCTAAGATTCGCGTTCACCGGTTCAAAGACCAATGACTAAACGTTACCGAGCTAAGGGGAAAGTTTATGCCGTTGTATAACCCACACATATATAAAGTTTAAGTACTCGTGCCTAGTATATAAAACATAAAATGCGCATGCATTCTCAATTCCCAAAATAGTTAAAGTAAAAACGGATGCTATAACTCACAGTGGAAAAGTAGTAGTAAAGTTGACTCGGGAAAAGTAAGCAAGTATGTAGGTCCGAAAAGTCCTCAACCTAAGTCAAAAGTTACTAAGTCAGTAAATCGTCCCAATAGGTTTAAATGTATGTAAATTAGGTCTTAAGTATCATTATCATTCATCATCAAACAAAAAGTATAAAGTAAGTTTCATTTTAGAAAAGAGTTTAAAACAAAGGCTGACTTCGATCAGTCGCCACGGCCTCTATACAAACTGAATTGAGGTGGGACCAGTGGCAATGGGTCCGTATATGAGTCCTTTAGAATCAAACTCGTCTTCGTTTGACCATGGCAATGGTTTAAGTGCGAGTAGATCAGAATTTTCAGCACAACGTTAAAAGGACATAGTGACGTTCGGAGGGCCATAGATCATAAACCGTAATACGGATTAAGACGAGTCTTAAACGAAAAATTATCTACTCGAATAGAGCTAACTGAAAATAAACTTTACAGTAGGCCAGGTATTCTGATCAGTTCCAGAAAATAGTAAACAGTGTGTTTCAGTGGGTTCTTGGTGCTTGATGTTCATCACGGTTCTCATCCTTGATGCATATAGCTTCAACTGTACAACCCGTTGATGTGTTTACATCATCTTTACCAAGTTTTGACCATAATAACACAAGTGTAAGTCTAAGATAAGTAGCACAACTCAATTAAGTGTTGCAAGTAGTTTGATGAACCAAAGTTACATCAAGATCTTAGATCCGACACATACATGAACTCTAAAAGTAATATTAAGCTACAAACTTGAAAGTAAACTAAATAATCAAGATCTTAAGTTGTAGAACATAGTTCTTAGTTTGATCTTGAAGATCCTAGACCCAAAAGTCTAGATCTAAAGTTCTTAAGTTAGATCCTAAGTAATAACACTTGAATCTTTACTTTAATGAAACCATAAGTTATAAAACTTAGATTTTCATCTAGTAAAGTGTATGTAAGCTTACAAGCTCTTGTTTATAACAAAATTAGAAGACCATAAGCTATAGAAACTTAGATTTTTCATAAGTATTTGAAGTTATAACTAGAAAGTTATACTTCCATGTTCTTGAACTTATAAAGTTAACTTTAGTTCAAGAAAATATGAGATCAAGATCAACTTGTAATACTTGACCATTTACCACAAATCACGAATTGAAAATGCAAGGAAATGAAGAAATAAACTAAGTTTAAAAGTGACAAGTTCATGGTTGTTCATACTTTAAAGATTCAAGCCAAGGCTTTGATCTTTAAAAAAGTAAACTTTAAGTTTACAACAAGAACTCAAGTATGATTTTAACTCATGAACTTACAATCTTTTAAAACATTAAGTGTAGAACATAAACTAGAAAGTTTTGGTCCTTGTATGTTCTTGCATGAACAAGATAAAATAAAGAACAAACTAAAGAGTTTGATTCTTAATAACTAGTAAGTAACAACAACTAAGAACAAGTAACAAATCAACAAACAAAGACAAGTAATGATGATGATTTATGATTAGGTTTTTGGATAAGAAAAAGGAAGAAGAAAGACTCATGTTACTTACAATATTTGAGAGCAAATGAGAGAAAAAAGAGAAGTATGTTTGTGTGTGTGAAAAGTGAATGAGAACAAATGAATAAGTAACCAAAAATAAATTTTAAACTCTCCCTAAAAGCCCTCTTGGCCGACGGTTTGCACAAGGAGAAGGGGAAGGGAAAAACCTACTAGTTACTTGCATGTAAAGGTGAAGATGCTCTCCAAAAATGGTAATAAAGCAAGTTGGTGTTGGAACATGGTGTAACTATACTAGTAACTAGATTCCTTACACTTAATTAATCTTGATTAAGCCTTAAAGCATCATTAACATATTGTTGGGCTAATTAGTCCATTAAGATAAGTAGGGTGGGCTTTTAAGTCCATTAACATTAATGAAAGCTCAAGTTCAAGTAATTAACAAACTAATCCAATAAAGCCCAAGTAATTAACTAGTAACCTTAGTTAATCAAAAGTGATTAATAAAACTTAATCATGAATGTAAATAATATTCTAAATATTATTCGTGAAAAGTTCGTGTATCACAAAGACGTGTCGGGCATTTAAAGTCAATCATGGTAACAAGTAAATGTAATAACATATAACATACATTCATTGAATCACAAGTATTAATAATAAACATTATTAATTAAAAGTTGGAATTTCCAGGGTCGATACATTACCCACCTGTTAAAGAAAATTTCGTCCCGAAATTTTAAGCTGAGGGAGATGGAGGAGCTGGGAAAAGGTAAGGGTACTTCTGCATCATTTGATCCTCTCGCTCCCAAGTAAACTCATGTCCTCGTTTGGCATTCCCTCGAACTCAGACGATCAGAATCCTGTTGTGTTTCAAAACTTTGACCTCACGGTCCATAATCTCGACAGGTTCTTCCACAAAGTGGAGTTTGTCATCAATTGTAAGTTCCTCCAATGGTATGATAAGTTCCGGTGGAGCAAGGCACTTCTTCAAATTTGATACATGAAAAGTAGGGTGAACTGAGCTCAATTGAGTTGGAAGATCTAGCCGGTAAGCAACGGGTCCAACACGTTCCAAAATTTCAAAAGGACCAATGTATCGCGGGTTTAACTTTCCGCGTTTTCTAAAATGAATCACGCCTTTCCAAGGTGCAACCTTCAATATTACACGGTCACCAATGTTGAATTCAAAGTCCTTACGTTTACGATCTACATAACTCTTTTGACGATCACGGGCCGTCTTAAGTCTTGCTTGAATCTGAGCAAATCTTCTCCGTTGTTTCATGGACTATCTCGGGTCCAGTAATTTGCGTTTCGCCTACTTCAGCCCAACAAATAGGAGAACGGCACTTGCGGCCATACAATGCTTCAAAAGGTGCAGCATTAATACTCGAATGATAACTATTGTTGTAAAAGAATTCGGCTAGCGGCAAATGCCTTTCCCAAGCCTTTCCGAAATCAATGACACATGCACGCAACATGTCCTCCAAAGTCTGAATTATGCATTCGCTCTAACCATCGGTCTGTGGGTGATAAGCAGTACTCATGTCGAGACGGGTTCCCATGGCTTCTTGTAAAGAACGCCAAAATCTGGAAGCAAAACGGGGATCGCGATCTGAGATGATCGATAAAGGTACACCATGACGAGATACAACTTACTTGATGTATAGTTGAGCAAGTCTCTCCATCGTATCCGTCTCTTTCATGGCTAAGAAGTGTGCAGATTTAGTGAGGCGGTCAACAATAACCCAGATGGTATCGTATCCGCCCACCGTCTTTGGTAACTTAGTAATGAAGTCCATCGTTATCCTTTCCCACTTCCATTGCGGGATTTCCGGTTGTTGAAGTAACCCAGAAGGTCTTTGATGTTCGGCTTTAACTTTCGAACAAGTCAAACACTTACCAACATAAGTTGCAACGTCCTTCTTAAGATTAGGCCACCAATACTGTTCTTTAAGATCGTGGTACATTTTGCCCGCTCTGGGATGAATCGATATCTTGATTTGTGGGCTTCATCAAGTATAAAGTTTCGTAGATCTCCATAACAAGGTACCCAAATTCTTCCGGCATAACATCGGAGTCCAGTCTCCCTAACCTCGAATTGAGAGACAAGAATGTTCAGGTGTTCATGAGATATATTTTCCTTCTTGAGAGCCTCATCTTGGGCTACTCGGATCTGGCTGTTGAGATTTGAATAGATGGTGATGTTCAGAGCCCGAACACGAAGAGGTGTCGTCCTCTCCTTTCGGTTTAAAGCATCAGCTAAAACATTGGCCTTGCCAGGGTGATAACGAAGTTCACAGTCATAGTCGTTCAGCGTCTCGATCCATCGATGTTATCTCATATTCAGTTGCTTCTGATCAAAAATGTGTTGGAGGCTCTTATGATCGGTGAAAATAGTGCTCTTTGTTCCATAAAGATAGTGTCTCCACAGCTTTAATGCAAAGACGACGGCTCCAAGCTCGAGATCGTGCGTTGTGTAATTTCGCTCGTGAATCTTCAGTTGGCAAGAGGCGTAAGCGATAACCTTTGTGCGTTGCATCAGTACACAACCAAAACCACTCTTCGAAGCATCGCAATAAATGACGAAATTGTCACTGCCTCCAGGAAGTGATAAGATAGGTGCGGTGGTTAACTTCTTCTTCAAGGTTTGAAATGCAGATTCCTGTTCAGGTTCCCAAATGAACTTCTTCCCTTTGTGAGTCAGCGCGGTCAAAGGACGCGCAATCAGAGAGAAACCTTCAATAAATCTTCGGTAATAACCGGTGAGGCCTAAAAATTGGCGAATGTGCGTCGGAGTAGTGGGGGTTTCCCACTTGCTGATAGCTTCAATCTTGGTGGGATCAACTTTGATACCCTGGTCGCTCACAACATGACCCAGAAATTGGACTTCCTTCAACCAAAATTCACACTTGGAGAATTTCGCATAAAGTTGCTCTTGTCTCAAGAGTTCAAGCACTAATCGAAGATGTTGTTCATGTTCTTCTTCGCTTTTAGAGTAGATGGGGATATCATCTATGAAGATGATAACGAACTTATCCAGGTACGGCTTGCAGACACGATTCATGAGGTCCATGAACACAGCAGGTGCATTGGTTAATCCGAATGGCATCACGAGGAACTCATAATGACCATAACGGGTTCGGAATGCAGTCTTCATCACATCACTTTCCTTCACCCTCAACTGGTGATAACCGGATCGCAAATTGATCTTTGAGTAAACGCTCGATCCTTGTTGTTGATCAAAAAGATCGTCAATTCGTGGGAGTGGATACCGATTCTTAATCGTCAATTTGTTGAGTTCACGGTAGTCGTAACACATACGGAAGGATCAGTCCTTCTTCTTCACAAATAAAACAGGTGCGCCCCAAGGCGAGAAACTTGGTTGGATAAATCTACGATCTAGCAGTTCTTGTAATTGGCTTTGCAACTCCTGCATTTCGGAAGGTGCGAGTCGATAAGGTGCGTGAGCTACAGGTGCAGCTCCTGGTACTAAGTCGGTCTGAAACTCTACTGCTCTCGGTGGCGGTGATCCAGACAATTCCTCCGAAAAGACATCGGAAAACTCATTCACAATTCGAACATCGTTCACTTCACCTCGGTTTCTAATGTCTTCACGTGTGCTAGAACAGCAAGACGCCCCTTCTTCATAATCTTTTACGCTTTCACGCAACTAATAAGATTCAGTTTCGATTTACATCTCTCTCCGTAAATGATCAGTGGCTCACCATCTCCTTGTGGTATACGAAGAGCTTTATCTCCACAGATAATGTCGGCCCTTATCTTGGTCAACCAGTCCATACCGACAATAACATCAAAACTTCCCAACTTAATGGGTATCAAGTCAATCTCGAAGTCCACACCAGCTATATTGATAATAGCTCCTCGGCTAATTTGGTCAACTTTCTCAAGTTTCCCATTGGCTACCTCTACAAGCATACTCTCCTTTAAAGGAACTAACGACCAGTTTAGCTTATCGCAAAAGTGTCTACATACATAACTTCTATCGGTACCAGTATCAAATAGGACAGAAGCTAATAAATTGTTTATAGTGAATATACCTGTGACCAAGTCGGGGTTCTCACGAGCATCCCTTGCATTTACATTGAAAGCTCTGCCACGTGGTGGTCCGCCGTCCTTTCGCTTGTTGGGACACTCATTTCTGAAGTGGCACATTTGTCCGTATTCGTAACACTTTCTCGGTCCAGTGGGGTTCGGATTCCCAGTCATGGTGGTGATCTTGCAGTCCCTGCCAATATGCCCGGTCTTTTTGCATTTTTCACAAACAACATTACAGTACCCGGTATGGTGCTTGTAGCACCTCTTGCACTGTGGTAGAGTACCTTTGTAGTTGGGGTTTGAGTTGGTGTTCGAGTTGGGATTCTCACCGTTGTTGTTTCCTTTGAAACCCACATGTTGCTTCGCCGGGTTTTGATCATAGGCTCTACCCAAGTTGTTATCCCACTTACGCTTATCACTACTACCCGCTTTGGATTTTGCCTTTTCCGGTTTATCGACGATGATTTGGTTCATTAAGGTGTGCGCCATGCGCATTGCTTCCGGGACATTGGGTGGCTTAGATGAGGTGACATTTCCCTTAATGGACTTAGGAAGTCCCCACAAATATCTTTCCATACGTTTAAACTCCGGGGTAACCATGGTAGGACACATCAGGGCTAATTCTAGATACCTAGGGTTGTAACCATCGAGGTTGTTTCCCACAACCTTCAACTGCATAAACTCAATCTCCATTTTCCGGATCTCGGTCCTAGGGCAATATTCTTCAATCATAGCCCCCTTGAAATCTTCCCACGGCATAGCATACACCTCGTCAATGCCCTTTGCTTGAGCCAACGTGTTCCACCATGTTAGTGCACCGTCAGACAGCGTACATGAAGCAAACTTGGTTTAGTTCGCCTCTGAGCAGTTACTAACTCGAAACACAGATTCTAATTTCTCAAACCACCTAATGAGACCAACTGGCCCCTCCATTCCACTAAAGTTATGGGGCTTGCAGCTTTGAAACTCTTTGTATGTACACCCATTACGAATGGGGTGGATAACCGGTGGTGGTGGAGCTTGGGGGTTCATTTCTACTAAAGCTGCGGCGACTCGTTCATTGATCATTTCCTCAATTTGGGCTGTGGCGGGTGTTGATCGTCCGTTGGCCATGATATTCTAAACAAAAATTTTGACTCAAGTCAAAATCCGGTATTCAAATAGTAATAATACAGTATATGGTAACCAACATGGAATCAACACATCACATGTTTATTAAGTAATGCAACCAGGTACAAATACCACAGAATCATCATACAGTCTGTGCAAGAATTAAATAACGCAAGGTTCCATTCATTAATAATAATAAGTTGCATACATTCGCATAGGTTCGTACAATACATAAGTGAAACATGAAACTACAACTAGATTACATAATGAAATCTACTACAAGAGCCCTACAATGACGGTGGGTGTAGGATGTCCATTACGTGGGACATCTGGTCCTCAAGCTCAGTTACCCGAGCACGGAGGATCTCCACCTCCCTCATCAGTTCCTCGACAGAGGGATATGGTGGGGCAGGCAGTGCAGTCGGCACGGGTGGTGCTGGTGGAGCTGGTGGTGCAGACGGTCCAGCTCCAGAAGTAGAGGCTGTGAAACAGTAAGGCTTACGGATGAAGGGATCAGCAGGATACGGCATAAGCCACTTACGGGCAGTAACCCTACGACGCCGACCATATGCGTCAGTGAATGCTCAACCTCCATTAATCCCTGGAATGACGGTACCATCAAAACGGTACCGCTTCTTCAGCAGGGTGGAGGGTGGCTGTACAGGTGCATCATCAGGGTCCTCATCAAAATCATCATCACTGGAGTTGTCTGAGGAGGTGTCATTGGATGATGATTCGGAGGATGATGGGTAGTCTAGATCGACTAGGTGTGGCTGCACGAGTGGCTCTCCTCGGGCGGCCATCATCTGTCGGTATCTGGCGGGTCCGATCGGCACGAGACGTCCATCAGGAGCGCGTCGGCACCAATGGTCCGGGGGCAAGTGGAGCTGGAATCTCCTGGAGGTCCTCGGCTCTGTCAGAGGTAACCACTGGGGCAGGTGCATGACTACTGGCACCAGAGGATGAAGCGCCAGGGTCACTGGTGGGTGACGACGACGGCATCTGGGAATCGGCAACAACGGTCGGTGAAGTGGCGGACGAGTCTGAGTCACTGCCAAAATGATGACAGGTGGAATATCCGACATCTGAACAAGGAAAAATAACTTTTTCCACGTCAGTAAGTCATAAAGCAAGCACGTATTAGGCAAAGTAACTACGACAGTCTAAATCATGTATTGCAGTAAATAGCATGGCATTAATAACGAATCGTACACAAGTAGCATGCAATCGAAAGCAAATAATAGCATGCAGTAGTGAAAACAAGTAGCATACGGCATATAGCAGTAAAAGTAAGCAGCAGCATGCAGTAAGTTCAGCGAAAACAAGTAAACTAGCAAGTTGTAGATTAGTCCTATTAGTGAATCCTACTCGGGTCGGTCTTAGACTCACTAATGCAACCTAATTCCCTACAACCAATGCTCTGATACCAAATGTAATGCCCCGTACAAAACCATCGTGTACGAATCATCAACAACAGGATCATTACAAGGTCAAACACTATATGCGTTTTCAAAACAAGTTTGCATTCATGATAAAAGGTGATGTTATAACCAATGTCAATTATTTTACAACCAAAAGTATGCTTCTATGAACAGAAGCAAGTAATAATAGTACGTGACCCTTAGGTCGTTACAAATCATTGTTCAACAGTAATAAAGTTTGAATGCAAGATAAAATGTTTCATGCGGTAGCAACTCTAACAAGGCAGCGGGTGGCTAATCAGCAAGACTAGTATAACAGCGGAAGTGGCTAACCTTAAGCACCTGAGAAAAACATGCTTAAAAATGTCAACACAAAGGTTGGTGAGCTATAGTTTAAGTATAACAGTATGTAAGGTAGGCCACGATATTTCAGTGCTTCAACAGTGTTTCAAAACAGTATGTAAAGTATATGTTTAACCGTGGGCACTTGGTAACTAACTTAAAGTTTATAACCCCCTGAAAGTACACTTGGCGAGTGCGTATGTTTACGAAGTATTAAACAACCATTAAATGTAAGCGCTACTAGCCTGAGTGGGGATGTCAAACCCTATGGTTCCATATCTAAGATTCGCGTTCACCTGTTCAAAGACCAATGACTAAACGTTACCGAGCTAAGGGGAAAGTTTATACCGTTGTATAACCCACACATATATAAAGTTTAAGTACTCGTGCCTAGTATGTAAAACATAAAATGCGCATGTATTCTCAGTTCCCAAAATAGTTAAAGTAAAAAGGGATGCTATAACTCACAGTGGAAAAGTAGTAGTAAAGTTGACTCGGGAAAGGTAAGCAAGTATGTAGGTCCGGAAAGTCCTCAACCTAAGTCAAAAGTTACTAAGTCAGTAAATCATCCCAATAGGTTTAAATGTATGTAAATTAGGTCTTAAGTATCATCATGAAATGTCCCGTTCTTATCGATTAAAAACGTTCCATATTAATTGATTTCGTTGCGAGGTTTTGACCTCTATATGAGACGTTTTTCAAAGACTGCATTCATTTTAAAACAAACCATAACCTTTATTTCATCAATAAAGGTTTAAAAAGCTTTACGTAGATTATCAAATAATGATAATCTAAAATATCCTGTTTACACACGACCATTACATAATGGTTTACAATACAAATATGTTACAACAAAATAAGTTTCTTGAATGCAGTTTTTACACAATATCATACAAGCATGGACTCCAAATCTCGTCCTTATTTAAGTATGCGACAGCGGAAGCTCTTAATAATCACCTGAGAATAAACATGCTTAAAACGTCAACAAAAATGTTGGTGAGTTATAGGTTTAACCTATATATATCAAATCATAATAATAGACCACAAGATTTCATATTTCAATACACATCCCATACATAGAGATAAAAATCATTCATATGGTGAACACCTGGTAACCGACATTAACAAGATGCATATATAAGAATATCCCCATCATTCCGGGACACCCTTCGGATATGATATAAATTTCGAAGTACTAAAGCATCCGGTACTTTGGATGGGGCTTGTTGGGCCCGATAGATCTATCTTTAGGATTCGCGTCAATTAGGGTGTCTGTTCCCTAATTCTTAGATTACCAGACTTAATAAAAAGGGGCATATTCGATTTCGATAATTCAACCATAGAATGTAGTTTCACGTACTTGTGTCTATTTTGTAAATCATTTATAAAACCTGCATGTATTCTCATCCCAAAAATATTAGATTTTAAAAGTGGGACTATAACTCACTTTCACAGATTTTTACTTCGTCGGGAAGTAAGACTTGGCCACTGGTTGATTCACGAACCTATAACAATATATACATATATATCAAAGTATGTTCAAAATATATTTACAACACTTTTAATACCTTTTGATGTTTTAAGTTTATTAAGTCAGCTGTCCTCGTTAGTAACCTACAACTAGTTGTCCACAGTTAGATGTACAGAAATAAATAGATAAATATTATCTTGAATCAATCCACGACCCAGTGTATACGTATCTCAGTATTGATCACAACTCAAACTATATATATTTTGGAATCAACCTCAACCCTGTATAGCTAACTCCAACATTCACATATAGAGTGTCTATGGTTGTTCCGAAATATATATAGATGTGTCGACATGATAGGTCGAAACATTGTATACGTGTCTATGGTATCTCAAGATTACATAATATACAATACAAGTTGATTAAGTTATGGTTGGAATAGATTTGTTACCAATTTTCACGTAGCTAAAATGAGAAAAATTATCCAATCTTGTTTTACCCATAACTTCTTCATTTTAAATCCGTTTTAAGTGAATCAAATTGCTATGGTTTCATATTAAACTCTATTTTATGAATCTAAACAGAAAAATTATAGGTTTATAGTCGGAAAAATAAGTTACAAGTCGTTTTTGTAAAGGTAGTCATTTCAGTCGAAAGAACGATGTCTAGATGACCATTTTAGAAAACATACTTCCACTTTGAGTTTAACCATAATTTTTGGATATAGTTTCATGTTCATAATAAAAATCATTTTCTCAGAATAACAACTTTTAAATCAAAGTTTATCATAGTTTTTAATTAACTAACCCAAAACAGCCCGCGGTGTTACTACGACGGCGTAAATCCGGTTTTACGGTATTTTTCGTGTTTCCAGGTTTTAAATCATTAAGTTAGCATATCATATAGATATAGAACATGTGTTTAGTTGATTTTAAAAGTCAAGTTAGAAGGATTAACTTTTGTTTGCGAACAAGTTTAGAAGTAACTAAACTATGTTCTAGTGATTACAAGTTTAAACCTTCGAATAAGATAGCTTTATATGTATGAATCGAATGATGTTATGAACATCATTACTACCTTAAGTTCCTTGGATAAACTTACTGGAAAAGAGAAAAATGGATCTAGCTTCAACGGATCCTTGGATGGCTCGAAGTTCTTGAAGCAGAATCATGACACGAAAACAAGTTCAAGTAAGATCATTACTTGAAATAAGATTGTTATAGTTATAGAAATTGAACCAAAGTTTGAATATGATTATTACCTTGTATTAGAATGATAACCTACTGTAAGAAACAAAGATTTCTTGAGGTTGGATGATCACCTTACAAGATTGGAAGTGAGCTAGCAAACTTGAAAGTATTCTTGATTTTATGTAACTAGAACTTGTAAAATATATGAAGAACACTTAGAACTTGAAGATAGAACTTGAGAGAGATCAATTAGATGAAGAAAATTGAAGAATGAAAGTGTTTGTAGGTGTTTTTTGGTCGTTGGTGTATGGATTAGATATAAAGGATATGTAATTTTGTTTTCATGTAAATAAGTCATGAATGATTACTCATATTTTTGTAATTTTATGAGATATTTCATGCTAGTTGCCAAATGATGGTTCCCACATGTGTTAGGTGACTCACATGGGCTGCTAAGAGCTGATCATTGGAGTGTATATACCAATAGTACATACATCTAAAAGTTGTGTATTGTACGAGTACGAATACGGGTGCATACGAGTAGAATTGTTGATGAAACTGAACGAGGATGTAATTGTAAGCATTTTTGTTAAGTAGAAGTATTTTGATAAGTGTCTTGAAGTCTTTCAAAAGTGTATGAATACATATTAAAACACTACATGTATATACATTTTAACTGAGTCGTTAAGTCATCGTTAGTCGTTACATGTAAATGTTGTTTTGAAACCTTTAGGTTAACGATCTTGTTAAATGTTGTTAACCCAATGTTTATAATATCAAAAGAGATTTTAAATTATTATATTATCATGATATTATGATGTACGAATATCTCTTAATATGATATATATACATTAAATGTAGTTACAATGATAATCGTTACATATATGTCTCGTTTCAAAATCATTAAGTTAGTAGTCTTGTTTTTACATATGTAGTTCATTGTTAATATACTTAATGATATGTTTACTTATCATAATATCATGTTAACTATATATATAACCATATATATGTCATCATATAGTTTTTACAAGTTTTAACGTTCGTGAATCACCGGTCAACTTGGGTGGTCAATTGTCTATATGAAACCTATTTCAATTAATCAAGTCTTAACAAGTTTGATTGCTTAACATGTTGGAAACATTTAATCATGTAAATATCAATCTCAATTAATATATATAAACATGGAAAAGTTCGGGTCACTACAGTACCTACCCGTTAAATAAATTTCGTCCCGAAATTTTAAGCTGTTGAAGGTGTTGACGAATCTTCTGGAAATAGATGCGGGTATTTCTTCTTCATCTGATCTTCACGCTCCCAGGTGAACTCGGGTCCTCTACGAGCATTCCATCGAACCTTAACAATTGGTATCTTGTTTTGCTTAAGTCTTTTAACCTCACGATCCATTATTTCGACGGGTTCTTCGATGAATTGAAGTTTTTCGTTGATTTGGATTTCATCTAACGGAATAGTGAGATCTTCTTTAGCAAAACATTTCTTCAAATTCGAGACGTGGAAAGTGTTATGTACAGCCGCGAGTTGTTGAGGTAACTCTAGTCGGTAAGCTACTGGTCCGACACGATCAATAATCTTGAATGGTCCAATATACCTTGGATTTAATTTCCCTCGTTTACCAAATCGAACAACGCCTTTCCAAGGTGCAACTTTAAGCATGACCATCTCTCCAATTTCAAATTCTATATCTTTTCTTTTAATGTCAGCGTAGCTCTTTTGTCGACTTTGGGCGGTTTTCAACCGTTGTTGAATTTGGATGATCTTCTCGGTAGTTTCTTGTATAATCTCCGGACCCGTAATCTGTCTATCCCCCACTTCACTCCAACAAATCGGAGACCTGCACTTTCTACCATAAAGTGCTTCAAACGGCGCCATCTCAATGCTTGAATGGTAACTGTTGTTGTAGGAAAATTCTGCTAACGGTAGATGTCGATCCCAACTGTTTCCGAAATCAATAACACATGCTCGTAGCATGTCTTCAAGCGTTTGTATCGTCCTTTCACTCTGCCCATCAGTTTGTAGATGATAGGCAGTACTCATGTCTAGACGAGTTCCTAATGCTTGCTGTAATGTCTGCCAGAATCTTGAAATAAATCTGCCATCCCTATCAGAGATAATAGAGATTGGTATTCCATGTCTGGAGACAACTTCCTTCAAATACAGTCGTGCTAACTTCTCCATCTTGTCATCTTCTCTTATTGGTAGGAAGTGTGCCGATTTGGTGAGACGATCAACTATTACCCAAATAGTATCAAAACCACTTGCAGTCCTTGGCAATTTAGTGATGAAATCCATGGTAATGTTTTCCCATTTCCATTCCGGGATTTCGGGTTGTTGAAGTAGACCTGATGGTTTTTGATGCTCAGCTTTGACCTTAGAACACGTCAAACATTCTCCTACGTATTTAGCAACATCGGCTTTCATACTCGGCCACCAAAAATGTTTCTTGAGATCCTTGTACATCTTCCCCGTTCCAGGATGTATTGAGTATCTGGTTTTATGAGCTTCTCTAAGTACCATTTCTCTCATATCTCCAAATTTTGGTACCCAAATCCTTTCAGCCCTATACCGGGTTCCGTCTTCCCGAATATTAAGATGCTTCTCTGATCCTTTGGGTATTTCATCCTTTAAATTTCCCTCTTTTAAAACTCCTTGTTGCGCCTCCTTTATTTGAGTAGTAAGGTTATTATGAATCATTATATTCATAGATTTTACTCGAATGGGTTCTCTGTCCTTCCTGCTCAAGGCATCGGCTACCACATTTGCCTTCCCCGGGTGGTAACGAATCTCAAAGTCGTAATCATTCAATAATTCAATCCACCTACGCTGCCTCATATTCAGTTGTTTCTGATTAAATATGTGTTGAAGACTTTTGTGGTCAGTATATATAATACTTTTGACCCCATATAAGTAGTGCCTCCAAGTCTTTAATGCAAAAACAACCGCGCCTAATTCCAAATCATGCGTCGTATAATTTTGTTCGTGAATCTTCAATTGTCTAGACGCATAAGCAATCACCTTCGTTTGTTGCATTAATACACAACCGAGACCTTGCTTTGATGCGTCACAATAAATCACAAAATCATCATTCCCTTCAGGCAATGACAATATAGGTGCCGTAGTTAGCTTTTTCTTCAATAACTGAAATGCTTTCTCTTGTTCATCATTCCATTCAAATTTCTTCCCTTTATGCGTTAATGCAGTCAAGGGTTTTGCTATTCTGGAAAAGTCTTGGATGAACCTTCTGTAGTAACCAGCTAGTCCTAAAAACTGGCGTATGTGTTTCGGAGTTTTCGGGGTTTCCCACTTTTCAACAGTTTCTATCTTTGCCGGATCCACCTTAATACCTTCTTTGTTCACTATGTGACCAAGGAATTGAACTTCTTCCAACCAAAATGCACACTTTGAAAACTTAGCGTACAATTCTTCCTTCCTCAATACTTCTAACACCTTTCTCAAATGTTCACCGTGTTCTTGGTCATTCTTTGAGTAAATAAGTATGTCATCAATGAAAATAATGACAAACTTGTCAAGGTATGGTCCACACACTCGGTTCATAAGGTCCATGAACACAGCTGGTGCATTAGTTAAACCAAACGGCATGACCATAAACTCGTAATGACCGTAACGTGTTCTGAAAGCAGTCTTTGGAATATCATCTTCTTTCACCCGCATTTGATGATACCCGGAACGTAAGTCAATCTTTGAATAAACAGACGAGCCTTGTAGTTGATCAAATAAGTCGTCGATTCTCGGTAGTGGGTAGCGGTTCTTGATGGTAAGTTTGTTCAACTCTCGGTAGTCGATACACAACCTGAATGTACCATCTTTCTTCTTGACAAACAAAACAGGAGCTCCCCACGGTGATGTGCTTGGTCGAATGAAACCACGCTCTAAAAGTTCTTGTAATTGGCTTTGCAGTTCTTTCATCTCGCTGGGTGCGAGTCTGTAAGGAGCACGAGCTATTGGTGCAGCTCCTGGTACAAGATCTATTTGAAATTCAACGGATCGATGTGGGGGTAATCCCGGTAATTCTTTCGGAAATACATCAGGAAATTCTTTTGCGACGGGAACATCATTGATGCTCTTTTCTTCAGTTTGTACTTTCTCGACGTGTGCTAGAACAGCATAGCAACCTTTTCTTATTAGTTTTTGTGCCTTCAAATTACTAATAAGATGTAGCTTCGTGTTGCCCTTTTCTCCGTACACCATTAAGGGTTTTCCTTTTTCTCGTATAATGCGAATTGCATTTTTGTAACAAACGATCTCCGCTTTCACTTCTTTCAACCAGTCCATACCGATTATCACATCAAAACTCCCTAACTCTACTGGTATCAAATCAATCTTAAATGTTTCGCTAACCAGTTTAATTTCTCGATTCCGACATATATTATCTGCTGAAATTAATTTACCATTTGCTAATTCGAGTAAAAATTTACTATCCAAAGGCGTCAATGGACAACTTAATTTAGCACAAAAATCTCTACTCATATAGCTTCTATCCGCACCCGAATCAAATAAAACGTAAGCAGATTTATTGTCAATAAGAAACGTACCCGTAACAAGCTCCGGGTCTTCCTGTGCCTCTGCCGCATTAATATTGAAAACTCTTCCACGGCCTTGTCCATTCGTGTTCTCCTGGTTCGGGCAATTTCTAATAATGTGGCCCGGTTTTCCACATTTATAACAAACTACATTGGCATAACTTGCTCCGACACTACTTGCTCCGCCATTACTCATTCCGACACCATTTGTTCCTTTCGTTCTATTAACCCCTGGTCCGTAGACCTCACACTTCGCCGCGCTATGACCATTTCTTTTACACTTGTTGAAAAATTTGGTGCAGAACCCCGAGTGATTCTTTTCACACCTTTGGCATAGCTGCTTCTGATTGTTGTTGTTGTTGCGGTTATTATTATTGTTGGGATGATTGTTGTAGTTGCTGTTGTTGTTGTTGTTGTTGGGCCGTTTGTTGTAGTTGCGATTGATGTTGCGATTGTTGGGATAATTGTTGCGATTATTGTTGTAATTGCTGTTGTTGTTGTATTGGTGATTCTTATCACCGTTTTCCTCCCACTTTCTTTTGACTTGCTTCACATTGGCCTCTTCAGCAGTCTGTTCTTTAATTCTTTCTTCAATCTGGTTCACTAGTTTGTGAGCCATTCTACATGCCTGTTGTATGGAGGCGGGCTCGTGTGAACTTATATCTTCTTGGATTCTTTCCGGTAATCCTTTCACAAATGCGTCGATCTTCTCTTCCTCATCTTCGAATGCTCCCGGACACAATAGGCACAATTCTGTGAATCGTCTTTCGTACGTGGTAATATCAAATCCTTGGGTTCGTAACCCTCTAAGTTCTGTCTTGAGCTTATTGACCTCGGTTCTGGGACGGTACTTCTCGTTCATCAAGTGCTTGAATGCTGACCACGGTAGTGCGTACGCATCATCTTGTCCCACTTGCTCTAGATAGGTATTCCACCATGTTAACGCAGAACCTGTGAAGGTATGCGTAGCGTACTTCACTTTGTCCTCTTCAGTACACTTACTTATGGCAAACACCGATTCAACCTTCTCGGTCCACCGTTTCAATCCGATCGGTCCTTCGGTTCCATCAAATTCCAAAGGTTTGCAGGCAGTGAATTCTTTGTAGGTGCATCCTACATGATTTCCTGTACTGCTAGATCCAAGGTTATTGTTGGTATGTAGCGCAGCCTGTACTGCGGCTATGTTTGAAGCTAGAAAAGTACGGAATTCCTCTTCATTCATATTCACGGTGTGTCGAGTAGTCGGTGCCATTTCCTTCAAAATAGTTAAATGGAACAAGTTAATCATACAGAATATTAAGAGTAGTTAATAGTATTTCGTAGCATAATATGAACTCATTTATAAAAGCTTTTTCTTCATATTAGCGTTTTATAAGTTTAAATTCGGGTAGTACCTACCCGTTAAGTTCATACTTAGTAGCTAATATACAATTCAACTACTACAATTCTATATGAAAAACTGATTATAATAATATTTCGCGTTCAAACTTTTATACAATATTTTACAAACTTACAATACCGCTTATTTTACATAAAGCATGAAATATAGCACACAATAACTTTGATACAAGATAGTTGTGAAGATAATTCTAGCTAGTACACAAGTCGTTCAGCAAAGGCAATAAAGACACGTAATTCATACGTCCAGAAACAAGTCATGCATTCTGGTTTTACTAGGACTACTTCCCATCCTTGGTCTTGTGCAACATAACCGTTATGGCCGTTGATAAGACAGCGTGTTGTAACGTCGTCAAAGGGACGAGGGTTACGTAATGTCCAACAGTCCCGTAACAATCTAAAAACCTCATTTCTTACCCCAATTACCGACTCCGTCACTTGTGGAAACGTTTTGTTTAATAGTTGTAGCCCGATGTTCTTGTTCTCACTTTGGTGAGAAGCGAACATTACTAATCCGTAAGCATAACATGCTTCTTTATGTTGCATGTTAGCCGCTTTTTCTAAATCACGAAGTCCAATATTCGGATATATTGAGTCAAAATAATTTCTTAACCCGTTGCGTAAAATAGCATTTGGGTTCCCCGCAATATATGCGTCAAAGTAAACACATCGTAACTTATGGGTTTCCCAATGTGATATCCCCCATCTTTCAAACGAAAGTCTCTTATAAACCAAGACATTCTTGGAACGTTCTTCGAATGTCTTACAAACTGATCTCGCCTTAAATAGTTGTGCCGAAGAATTCTGACCGACTCTAGACAAGATTTCATCAATCATGTCTCCGGGTAGGTCTCTTAAAATATTGGGTTGTCTATCCATTTTGTGTTTTTATACTGTAAAATAGATAAGAGTTAGATTCATAAAAAAAATACTTATTAATACAAGCAATTTTTACATATATCATAAAGCATAGGCATACTATATTACATATATTACACCACACGAATACAACTATCTTATTCCGACTCGCTTGTTTCTTCTTCTTCGGTTTTGGTTCGTTTTGCCAAGTTTCTAGGGATATATGATGTTCCCCTAATACGAGCCGTCGTTTTCCACATTGGTTTAGAAAAACCTGGTGGTTTAGAGGTTCCCGGGTCATTGTTATAACTTAAGGACTTCGGGGGTTGACGATACATATAAAGTTCATCGGGGTTGGAATTAGATTTCTCTATTTTTATGCCCTTTCCCTTATTATTTTCTTTTGCCTTTTTAAATTCAGTTGGGGTAATTTCTATAACATCATCGGAATTCTCGTCGGAATCCGATTCATCGGAGAATTGGTAATCCTCCCAATATTTTGCTTCCTTGGCGGAAACACCATTGACCATAATTAACCTTGGTCGGTTGGTTGAGGATTCTCTTTTACTTAACCGTTTTATTATTTCCCCCACCGGTTCCATTTCTTCTTCCGGTTCCGATTCTTCTTCCGGTTCCGATTCTTCTTCCGGTTCTGACTCCTCTTCCGGTTCCTCTTCGGGAACTTGTGAATCAGTCCACGAATCATTCCAATTTACATTTAACTCTTCATTATTATTAGGTGAGTCAATGGGACTTGTTCTAGAGGTAGACATCTATCACATAATATCAAACACGTTAAGAGATTAATATATCACATAATATTCATATGTTAAAAATATATAGTTTCCAACAAAAATGTTAAACAATCATTTTTAAAGAAAACACGGTCGAAGTCCAGACTCACTAATGCATCCTAACAAACTCGATAAGACACACTAATGCAAATTTTCTGGTTCTCTAAGACCAACGCTCGGATACCAACTGAAATGTCCCGTTCTTATCGATTAAAAACGTTCCATATTAATTGATTTCGTTGCGAGGTTTTGACCTCTATATGAGACGTTTTTCAAAGACTGCATTCATTTTAAAACAAACCATAACCTTTATTTCATCAATAAAGGTTTAAAAAGCTTTACGTAGATTATCAAATAATGATAATCTAAAATATCCTGTTTACACACGACCATTACATAATGGTTTACAATACAAATATGTTACAACAAAATAAGTTTCTTGAATGCAGTTTTTACACAATATCATACAAGCATGGACTCCAAATCTCGTCCTTATTTAAGTATGCGACAGCGGAAGCTCTTAATAATCACCTGAGAATAAACATGCTTAAAACGTCAACAAAAATGTTGGTGAGTTATAGGTTTAACCTATATATATCAAATCATAATAATAGACCACAAGATTTCATATTTCAATACACATCCCATACATAGAGATAAAAATCATTCATATGGTGAACACCTGGTAACCGACATTAACAAGATGCATATATAAGAATATCCCCATCATTCCGGGACACCCTTCGGATATGATATAAATTTCGAAGTACTAAAGCATCCGGTACTTTGGATGGGGCTTGTTGGGCCCGATAGATCTATCTTTAGGATTCGCGTCAATTAGGGTGTCTGTTCCCTAATTCTTAGATTACCAGACTTAATAAAAAGGGGCATATTCGATTTCGATAATTCAACCATAGAATGTAGTTTCACGTACTTGTGTCTATTTTGTAAATCATTTATAAAACCTGCATGTATTCTCATCCCAAAAATATTAGATTTTAAAAGTGGGACTATAACTCACTTTCACAGATTTTTACTTCGTCGGGAAGTAAGACTTGGCCACTGGTTGATTCACGAACCTATAACAATATATACATATATATCAAAGTATGTTCAAAATATATTTACAACACTTTTAATATCTTTTGATGTTTTAAGTTTATTAAGTCAGCTGTCCTCGTTAGTAACCTACAACTAGTTGTCCACAGTTAGATGTACAGAAATAAATAGAAAAATATTATCTTGAATCAATCCACGACCCAGTGTATACGTATCTCAGTATTGATCACAACTCAAACTATATATATTTTGGAATCAACCTCAACCCTGTATAGCTAACTCCAACATTCACATATAGAGTGTCTATGGTTGTTCCGAAATATATATAGATGTGTCGACATGATAGGTCGAAACATTGTATACGTGTCTATGGTATCTCAAGATTACATAATATACAATACAAGTTGATTAAGTTATGGTTGGAATAGATTTGTTACCAATTTTCACGTAGCTAAAATGAGAAAAATTATCCAATCTTGTTTTACCCATAACTTCTTCATTTTAAATCCGTTTTAAGTGAATCAAATTGCTATGGTTTCATATTAAACTCTATTTTATGAATCTAAACAGAAAAATTATAGGTTTATAGTCGGAAAAATAAGTTACAAGTCGTTTTTGTAAAGGTAGTCATTTCAGTCGAAAGAACGACGTCTAGATGACCATTTTAGAAAACATACTTCCACTTTGAGTTTAACCATAATTTTTGGATATAGTTTCATGTTCATAATAAAAATCATTTTCTCAGAATAACAACTTTTAAATCAAAGTTTATCATAGTTTTTAATTAACTAACCCAAAACAGCCCGCGGTGTTACTACGACGGCGTAAATCCGGTTTTACGGTATTTTTCGTGTTTCCAGGTTTTAAATCATTAAGTTAGCATATCATATAGATATAGAACATGTGTTTAGTTGATTTTAAAAGTCAAGTTAGAAGGATTAACTTTTGTTTGCGAACAAGTTTAGAAGTAACTAAACTATGTTCTAGTGATTACAAGTTTAAACCTTCGAATAAGATAGCTTTATATGTATGAATCGAATGATGTTATGAACATCATTACTACCTTAAGTTCCTTGGATAAACCTACTGGAAAAGAGAAAAATGGATCTAGCTTCAACGGATCCTTGGATGGCTCGAAGTTCTTGAAGCAGAATCATGACACGAAAACAAGTTCAAGTAAGATCATTACTTGAAATAAGATTGTTATAGTTATAGAAATTGAACCAAAGTTTGAATATGATTATTACCTTGTATTAGAATGATAACCTACTGTAAGAAACAAAGATTTCTTGAGGTTGGATGATCACCTTACAAGATTGGAAGTGAGCTAGCAAACTTGAAAGTATTCTTGATTTTATGTAACTAGAACTTGTAAAATATATGAAGAACACTTAGAACTTGAAGATAGAACTTGAGAGAGATCAATTAGATGAAGAAAATTGAAGAATGAAAGTGTTTGTAGGTGTTTTTGGTCGTTGGTGTATGGATTAGATATAAAGGATATGTAATTTTGTTTTCATGTAAATAAGTCATGAATGATTACTCATATTTTTGTAATTTTATGAGATATTTCATGCTAGTTGCCAAATGATGGTTCCCACATGTGTTAGGTGACTCACATGGGCTGCTAAGAGCTGATCATTGGAGTGTATATACCAATAGTACATACATCTAAAAGTTGTGTATTGTACGAGTACGAATACGGGTGCATACGAGTAGAATTGTTGATGAAACTGAACGAGGATGTAATTGTAAGCATTTTTGTTAAGTAGAAGTATTTTGATAAGTGTCTTGAAGTCTTTCAAAAGTGTATGAATACATATTAAAACACTACATGTATATACATTTTAACTGAGTCGTTAAGTCATCGTTAGTCGTTACATGTAAATGTTGTTTTGAAACCTTTAGGTTAACGATCTTGTTAAATGTTGTTAACCCAATGTTTATAATATCAAAAGAGATTTTAAATTATTATATTATCATGATATTATGATGTACGAATATCTCTTAATATGATATATATACATTAAATGTAGTTACAATGATAATCGTTACATATATGTCTCGTTTCAAAATCATTAAGTTAGTAGTCTTGTTTTTACATATGTAGTTCATTGTTAATATACTTAATGATATGTTTACTTATCATAATATCATGTTAACTATATATATAACCATATATATGTCATCATATAGTTTTTACAAGTTTTAACGTTCGTGAATCACCGGTCAACTTGGGTGGTCAATTGTCTATATGAAACCTATTTCAATTAATCAAGTCTTAACAAGTTTGATTGCTTAACATGTTGGAAACATTTAATCATGTAAATATCAATCTCAATTAATATATATAAACATGGAAAAGTTCGGGTCACTACACATCATCATTCATCATCAAACAAAAAGTATAAAGTAAGTTTCATTCTAGAAAAGAGTTTAAAACAAAGGCTAACTTCGATCAGTCGCCATGGACTCTATACAAACTGAATTGAGGTGAGACCAGTGGCCATGGCTCCATATATGAGTCCTTTAGTTTCTGTAAAAATTCCAGAACCAAACTCGTCTTCGTTTGACCGTGGTGACGGTTTAAGTGCGAGTAGATCAGAATTTTCAGCACAATGTTAAAAGGACATAGTGACGTTCGGAGGGCCATAGATCCTAAACCGTAACTCGGATTAAGACGAGTCTTAAACAAAAAATTATCTAATCGAACAGAGTTAACTGAAAATAAAATTTACAGTGGCCCAAGTATTCTGATCAGTTCCAGAAAACAGTAAACAGTGTGTTCCGGTGAGTTCTTGGTGCTTGATGTTCATCACGGTTCTCATCCTTGATGCATATAGCTTCAAGTGTACAACCCGTTGATGTGTTTACATCATATTTACCAAGTTTTGACCATCATAACACAAATGTAAGTCTAAGATAAGTAGCATAACTCAATTAAGTATTGCAAGTAGTTTGATGAACCAAAGTTACATCAAGATCTTAGATCCGACACATACATGAACTCTAAAAGTAATATTAAGCTACAAACTTGAAAGTAAACTAAATAATCAAGATCTTAAGTTGTAGAACATAGTTATTGGTTTGATCTTGAAGATTCTAGACCCAAAAGTCTAGATCTAAAGTTCTTAAGTTAGATCCTAAGTAATAACACTTGAATCTTTACTTTAATGAAACCATAAGTTATAAAACTTAGATTTTCATCTAGTAAAGTGTATGTAAGCTTACAAGCTCTTGTTTATAACAAAATTAGAAGACCATAAGCTATAGAAACTTAGATCTTTCATAAGTATTTAAAGTTATAACTAGAAAGTTATACTTCCATGTTCTTGAACTTATAAAGTTAACTTTTGTTCAAGAAAAGATGAGATCAAGATCAACTTGTAATACTTGACCATTAACCACAAATCACGAATTGAAAATGCAAGGAAATGAAGTAATAAACTAAGTTTACAAGTGACAAGTTCATGGTTGTTCATACTTTAAAGATTCAAGCCAAGGCTTTGATCTTTAAGAAAGTAAACTTTAAGTTTACAACAAGAACTCAAGTATGATTTTAACTCATGAACTTACAATCTTTTAAAACATTAAGTATAGAACATAAACTAGAAAGTTTTGGTCCTTGTATGTTCTTGAAAGAACAAGATATAATGAAGAACAAACTAAAGAGTTTGATTCTTAATAACTAGTAAGTAACAATAACTAAGAACAAGTAACAAATCAACAAACAAAGACAAGTAATGATGATGATTTATGATTCGGTTTTTGGACAAGAAAAAGTAAGAAGAAAGACTCATGTTACTTACAATATTTGAGAGCAAATGAGAGAAAAAAGAGAAGTATGTTTGTGTGTGTGAAAAGTGAATGAGAACAAATGAATAAGTAACCAAAAATAAATTTTGAACTCTCCCTAAAAGCCCTCTTGGCCGACGGTTTGCACAAGGAGAAGGGGAAGGGAAAAACCTACTAGTTACTTGCATGTAAAGGTGAAGATGCTCTCCAAAAATGGTAATAAAGCAAGTTGGTGTTGGAACATGGTGTAATTATACTAGTAACTAGATTCCTTACACTTAATTAATCTTGATTAAGCCTTAAAGCATTATTAACATATTGTTGGGCTAATTAGTCCATTAAGATAAGTAGGGTGGGCTTCTAAGTCCATTAACATTAATGAAAGCCCAAGTTCAAGTAATTAACAAACTAATCCAATAAAGCCCAAGTAATTAACTAGTAACCTTAGTTAATCAAAAATGATTAATAAAACTTAATCATGAATGTAAATAATATTCTAAATATTATTCGTGAAAAGTTCGTGTGTCACAAAGACGTGTCGGGCATTTAAAGTCAATCATGGTAACAAGTAAATGTAATAACATACGTTCATTGAATCACAAGTATTAATAATAAACATTATTAATTAAAAGTTGGAATTTCCAGGGTCGTTACACGCGACCACCAAAAGAGATCAAACGTGCCTTCCAATCTGAAAGACGCTTTTCAAATTTATCTATTACCGGTTTCCAACTACACAACTTTTTCATATTTGCTCCAATTGGTAGACCAAGGTAGTTAAAGGGAAGCGATCAATGTTGCAATCAAAACACTTGGCCATAAAAGCAATCTCGTGATCATCAACTCCTAACCCGAATAGATGACTTTTTCAGAAATTTATTTTAAGTCCCAAAGTAAGCTCGAAACATTTGAGAAGTTTCATTAGATTATGAATATTTTGAGAGTTCCATTCACCAAAATAAGTTATGTCATCCGCATATTGAAGATGCGAGATACACACTTTATCTTTACCAATTTCAACACCCGAGAATAAATTGTTTCGAACCGCAATCTTTGTTAGAGAATTTAAACCGTCGGTGGCAAGAATAAAAAGAAAAGGGGAAAGGGGATCTCCTTGCCTAACACCTCTTCCTAATTTGAATTCCAACGTTGGTGACCCGTTTACAATAATTGAGATTGAAACGGATTTAAGACACGAAAGGATCCAATGCCTCCATTTAACACCAAACCCCATAAAACTCATAACCTACATTAAAAATTTCCAACTCAAGCTATCGAACGCCTTTTCAAAATTAACTTTAAAAGTGAGGCATTTTGACTTTTTTTTCTTAATATAATCAATAGTTTTGTTTGCAATGAGAACACCATCTAAATTGTTTCTTCCTTTTATGAACGCACTTTGTTCGAACCCCACGAGATTTGGAATAACTTTTCTAAGTCGATTCGAGAGCATCTTTGCGATAATCTTATAAAAACTACCAATAAGACTTATCGGTCTATACTCATTCAAGGAGATCGGATCCGAAACTTTAGGAACAAGAGTAATAAAGGAAGCGTTACACCCCTTTGATAACTCTCCATGTTCCTAAAAATAATGAATAGCATTAATCAAATCGCCCTTTATTGTATCCCAATACCTTTTGTAAAAACTCAAGTTAAAACCATCGGGCCCTGGTATAACAACCCGAAAAATTCCGACTAAAATTTAAACCTAACCTTTATATGATTTCGACTGTTTCCGAAGATTCACGAACAATTATTCGTAAATAATAATGCATTAAGTATTAATTTATTATATTAGTATTATTATTATTATTAATATAGTAATTAACAATATTATCATTGTTTGCAATTATCATTATCAGTATTGTCATTATTATTAATATTATTATTATCAAAATTATTATTATTAACATTCATCATTATTATGATTAATATGATTATTAATATCATTAACATAATTTATATTATTGTTATTATTATTAGTAATATCACTTTTACTAAAATTATTAAGATTATTATAAATATCATTATTATTAATACTTAACATTAATATTAATAAAAAGAAATATCATTATTATTAATATCAATATTATTATTACCATTATAAAATAACTTATTAATATTTTCATTAATATTATTATTATTATTAGTATTATTTTGATATTATTATTATTAATATTATTATTATTAATTCTGTTATTATTAATATAATTATTATTATTAGAATTATTATTATTAATATATCTATTTATCATTAATATTAATTAAATTATAAGACAGGAACCTAATACCTAATTTTGGTCAATTTTTTTTATCTTATTAATGATCTGCTATTTTTTTTATATTTCTATCAACGTGATATCTGCTTTTATAATTTTTATATACCTGCTTTCCATTTTTTTTATCTGTTCTTGATTGAGAATACAATCGATACCCACTTAGTGTTATCGATTGATCACATTTTCCTTGCTTATAAAAACCAGTTGATTTTCCAATTACATAAACAGCTTTTATTTGAGGAATTAAATAGAAAAAAATAAATAAATAAATAAAAACACTCATATATCTATGTTCTTGCACATTTTTCCAAAACCGCGATTTCGTATTTAATTTCAAAAACCTTAAATGCAGTTATGTTTAAAACCTCTATTTGAAACTATCTGCAAAGTTTCAAATCTCAATTCGTAATAACGAGTACGAATTTTTGAGTTAAAGTTAAATTTTAAAAAGTCAACCATTTTATTCTTCGCGAAATTCATAATCGTGTTGATGTTTTAAGTTCAATTAACGTTTCCAATAGTTTCTAGGAGTGATTTGAAACCTATTTCATGTTATAATCTTGGGCTATAACATCCTCAAATTCGAAATCATATTTTTTTTTCTCTTTTGCGTCGAACAGCAGACTCATGTATCCATTTTTTTTTTATTTTTTTTAGTCTAGTAATTTATAATTCACAACTTTAAATCATTTTTGTTTCAAGTCCATGTCCAATTCAAACCTGAAAAAGTGTTGATTTGATTTTTTCGAGTGAATTAAGAAGAAGAAGAAGATGGAACACAAATAAAAATGGGTTATATAAATATAAGTTTGATATTAAATTAGAAAAACAGAAGCAGCATAGTGGTTAAGGTTGTTTGCGGCTTAGCAAGAGGTCACGGGTTCGAGTCCCGTCCATGGCAATTTTTTTATGAAAAGCTTTTTGAGGTAGTTTCATTATCAAACTTTTTTATTATTATTTTCATTATTATTAACTATGTTATGATTAATTATGGTTATCACTAAAATTAATATTACGAATGTTACTATCGTTATTATTACAAGTATTATCATTATTATTGTTAAAATTATTATAGTTATCATTATTAAATTAATTATATTATTATTATTAAAGAAGATTATTATGAACATTATTAAAATAATTACTATTATTATAAGTTTATGAAAATGATTTAAACTAAAATTAATTTTTGATAAGTGAATTAGTGTTATTAAAATTAGTATTATTATCATAATTATAGTTATTATTATTAATTAGTATTATTAACATAATTATTACTATTAATAATATCATTGTTATGAATAATATTATAATTATTAGTATTAAAATTACTATCATTATCACCATTATTACTAAAAGTAACCGTACTTTAAGTCTATTAAATTTTTTAAGTAAAATTAGTATTATTATTGAAATTAATATTATTAAAAAAATTATCATTTTTATAATTATCTTTATTAAAAAGTGTCATTATTAAAATTAACTTATTAACAATACTATTATTATTATTATTATTATTATTATTATTATTATTATTATTATTATTATTATTATTATTACATATCACTATATTCTTATTATTAAAAGGATATTAATTAAACTATATATAAAAGATATCAATTAATATATTTTATATATTCTTTATCATAAATAAACTTTAATATATTAAAATCTCATAACGAATGATAAATATTAGTATATATAAAATATATAAATTAAATATATTAAATTTATCAAATATAACACATAAAAATAACAAATAAAGTCATTAATAATATAAAAACTTGTTCAATTACCATTATACATGTTAATATATATACTTGATATAGGTTCATGAATCCAAGGACAACTCCGTACTTGTTCAGTACCATCATACACATATTTACTATAAACTATCGTATCGTATCGTGAGTTCATTTGCTCCCTTTTTATCTATATTTTTGGGCTGAGAATACATGCACTATTTTTATAACTATTTTACGTTTAGACACAAGTACTCAAACTTTTATGCTATATACGTGCTTTGTCATGCTAAATCCCTGCCGTAATATCGTTAATTAATGAGGTATAAAATACAAACTTAGTTATTATGAATAGCGCTATTGAGAGTAACGTCTCTGTCCATTTGACCATTGGTCTTTGGATACAAAATAATGATTCAACGACACTGACAGTACAAGGTGTCACGGGGTAACTTTTGTTTAGTCGTGATATTACAAACAGCAACTCTTTTGATTGATATATTTGGTATCAATCAACTTTAAACTGAAATCTTGTGGTCTAATGCTATACTGAACTATTGATTTATGATAAACCTATGAACTCACTCAACCTCGTGTTGACTTTTTAAAGCATGTTTATTCTCAAGTAATTAAATATTGCTTCCACTGTATATCTGCTGCTTTGATGATGATTGCTTGTTATGCTTGGAGTCTTCATTACATATCATATCAATTAAAGACATTTAATGCTATAAATACAATGTAATCTATTTATCTTCCGCTGCAAAACTCAATAAAACGTCTCATATAGAGTCGTTCTCGTTTATACAACTGTGATTTGATATAATTAGTCACAAATACCCCACGCCCTATTTGGGGGTGTGACAGATTGGTATCAGAGCAGTTTGTTGTAGAGAACCAGGATTTCATTTTATGTATGCCTTATACAATTAGGTACCTTAGCAATGTAGGACTACAACTTTCTTTGACTATAGTGCCTTTAATTGTTGCCTTTAGTTGTTAAATGCTACACTATACCTTAAAAACTATGCTTATTAAATTCTTTAATCTTCCTTAGAATACCAAGCTAACCTAAGAATTCTGCTCACTCTCCTAAGTACTATCCAATTACTCCACCACATTCAAATGCGACACCTGTTGATTCCGCTGACTCTGGCTCTAATCACTCACCGGTATATAAACTAACGAGTTCTTCTGAATGGGATGCTATTCAAAGCCTTCCTAACTACAATGGTGACTTCTCAGGCTATGAGCCTGAAGAAGAGCCTATTGAGGAATCATCTAAAAACTTATCTATGAAGAGAAAGCAAACCGAAACCGCTACTACTGATGAAGCGGGTCCATCAAAAAAGGCTAGCTCACCATTTCGTGAAAACATTGGTCAGATAGAGGCGCGTCTAAATAACCTAAAGAAAGAAAACAAAATCTTGAAAGAGATCATCATAGAATCCTTCAAAACTCAAACCGAAAGGCTAGAAGAACTTGTAAAGTATAACACAGAAAAAGTGATGGAGAAAGTGATGAAAGTGAAGGCTGATGAAGAACAAGGTACCAGGTGGGGTAAACAGTCCATGGTTTATCTCGAAAATGACATGAAAGCTATGATGGAGAACGAGAAGGTTCGTGTCACCAGTCTTTTTGCTATGACAGACTATCACCACAACGTTCTCAGTGGCAGGGTCGACAATTTTTACGACAACCTTGAGTACCTTCACGATAAGCAAAAGGCTAAAAATGACAAGTTTGAGAAACTCATGGAAGAGGTCAAGAAGCTTCTAAGTAACATGAAGAGGAGCTCCGATCCTAAGTAGGATATCTTAGCCTACTAGGGAATCCATGTTTTCTGTTTTCATTATTAATTCTGGCTTTAGGATTTCCTTTCTTGTAAGGGCTTTTGCCCTAAGTACTTTCTTTTTTAGTGTAATAAAGAGGTTTACCTCTACTCGTTTAATAATAAAATTGAGTATGTTTATTTAAAATAACTCGTCTTAACTCATTGCAACTTTCTATGTGAACATACTTGTTTACTCGCCTCAAACTATTGAATAAACCTTTATAACTTATTCGTAAACTCAACATATCTATGTTATTAAAGATAAAGGTTCGTCCACAAGCTCCTGCTGCTACTCCAAACATTCACGTACCTATATGCCTTATGCCTTTACGCATTGGTTTGTGAACCGGAAAATGTCATTGAGTTATCGAGAATCTCAAAGACATCATAATGTCATCACTATTCATATTCATTACTTTCAAAATCTTTACTTTCTCGTTATTTTTTATCATTGAATTTTTTTGACGAGTGGCGTCTACGAAACTCTAGAATGGAAGGGTTTGGATTACCGATTTAAAAGATCCTATAGCTCAAGCCCCTGGACCTGAATAGACCACTACGAATTGAAAGTCTTTAATCGAAAGTATATCCTTGTTGGAAATCATTTGCTTAATAATTAAAGTCTCGACACGCCTCAACATCACATTCAGTACCTCAAACATCAACATCATACGCACCATAGATACCAAGGAATACCAGTAACAACAAACGATGAAGTATTGATTCATAACTACATTGAAGAAATACTCTGCAGAGAATATGTAGTTTCTAAAAGTTTTTGGAGATTATTTATTCTTGTTCCAACCTCAAATCAAATGAGACTAATATGATATTAACTCATTAAATCCATGATTTACATCCGAAGAAAATATATATGTGGGTATATATTCAAATTATTTTGTACAAACTGTTGATTGTGAAAATATTTTAACGGGTAGGTAATACCCGAGAAATATTTATATCTCACATTAATATGTTACATTGTACATTCGTAAATTCTGATTCAATAAGTCAGTAACTATACTACTTACATTTACAAGATATATGTATCCGTTCACTAAAGAACAACCACTACATATTTTGACATATCAGAATCTAATCAAAGCTTTAGCACGTGTTATCTTCCTAAAGATCACTACATTCCTGAATTATATTCATTCGTATTCTGTGATGAATTATCACATCAAACCACCAAACTTACCATTCATTACTTTTGAAAATCACAACATTTCTTCGACAACCGTTAGATCCATTGATGGATACATCCTACGCATAAACACTTCAACTCCAAATTCTTGAAAACACCTCAGAACAATAACCAATGATTCAGATTCATTAACCTTGAGAGTACTAATGAAGCAGCAAAAGCTATAGATGGTCTTAATGACCAGAAGCTTAATAATAAAGAACAGTGTGTTGAAAAAGTTTATATTTAGAACTGAAAAATGGATTGAGCAAACCATGAAGGAAGCTGTGGACAAATCACAAGGATCAAACCTATACCCAAAGAATCTAGATGATTCAATTTCTGATGAAAATTACAGAAGACATATAATCTCCTTACACATTCTAAATCCTTACAGAAGAATTTCTTCATTATCCTTCAATTTTAGAAATTCTAAGATATCATCGTATCTTTCGTTATAAATATCCTCTATATTTCTGAAGATATCTTCATAACGATTCTTGTCTGCAATTAATTATCTCTTGCGATATCTTGATTACATCATAAAGGAAACTATTTTAGTTTCTATATTCTGTAAAATTTCAAGTTTCAATTATAAATGTTTTGAAGAAGTGTTGGGAATTGAAGCATGAGTTAGTATAATATAATGACGTCAGGCCAATGTGATTATATTAAAGTAAGTCATGCTAAATTTTTTATGGAAGATGATGATTAATAGACTTTATAATCATCATGTGCCATGTTACACTACTCTTACATTCTACTTAACCTCTGAACATATCAAGAAAATATATTCTTGATAGTTTTATCCTTAGTGATTCTGGTAATTTAACAAATCAATCGTGATATTACGATTCCTTCCTGCTTAGAACACTAGGTTCATTTGAAACTTCATACCTACGAATTCTGGACCATTACTTGCTTTACAAAAGCATGAAGCTTCGACATATAAGGGAAAATATAAAGCCCGATAACAACACTGAAATTACAAACCATGTATATCAATGTGTATAGCAATATAAAGACACGGGAGAACTAAAAACACAATAAATCATAGAGCATAGTAGAAGTAAACAAACTCCTCTGGTGAGAGTTGGAAAAGAAGGATGATTGTGGCGATAACCAATATAAGGTTAAGAACAAGAACTGGATTGAGCATATTAACAAATCTTTTGGAAGTATGAATTGAGAAAGAAAGTATAGAAGTGGTGAAGATAATGAAACGAAAGAAGCTAATTTATAGCAAAATTCCAGACACAGCAATCGAGGCAATTCACCGCATTTAATTAAAGAAAATCCTAAATTTCTTAATTACCGGAGAATCAAATCTTATAAAGATTATAAAGATTTTCTTTAATTCCTTGAATTCCGGAAATCAATCGTGACTACGTCAAAAGTTAAGATGAACATTTAATTTTCTCATTTCAATCTTTTACGATAGCTTCGCTTATACTCTTCCTATAATCGAATCGTTTCATCCATATTATCCAATGTTGATAGAACTCTATTTTTCAACTCATATTCATCATTCTTGTTGTAAACAATGACGATCTCTATCAAATTTCATGACCGTGATTTTCACGAACTCCTCTTTATTTTGTCTACCCTAATATTATGGCATAAACGCTCAAGGTTTAAATAAGCTCACTATTATTCATAACCCATTTCATGTGTATTGAAATGCTTGTATAGCGTCATTATTTCTTTCTGAGAAAACCTAATCAAGGACACTATTGTTAATCCTTTAGATAACCTCCGCATTAATGATAAAATACACTTCATAGAAGAATCCATAGAATTTATTTCGTATGATTTAAACTCTTGAAACAAAACAATATTCTATCCGTTGGATTTCACGCAAGGCCCCGAGTATACCTGGGAACGTGAAGATCAAATAAAACGAAAATATCCTCACATGTTTACAAACAATGCCGATTGATAGCAACAACTAAATATCGGGACGAAATTTCTTTTAACGGGTAGGTACTATAACAACCCAAAAATTTCCGACTAAAATTTAAACCTAACCTTTATATGATTTCGACTGTTTCCGATGATTCACGAACAATTATTCATAAATAATAATGCATTAAGTATTAATTTATTATATTAATATTATTATTATTATTATTATTATTAATATAGTAATTAACAATATTATCATTGTTTGCAATTATAATTATCAGTATTGTCATTATTATTAATATTATTATTATCAAACTTATTATTATTAACATTCATCATTATTATGATTAATATGATTATTAATATCATTAACATAATTTATATTATTGTTATTATTATTAGTAATATCACTTTTACTAAAATTATTAAGATTATTATAAATATCATTATTATTAATACTTAACATTAATATTAATATAAAGAAATATCATTATTATTAATATCAATATTATTATTACCATTATAAAATAACTTATTAATATTTTAATTAATATTATTATTATTGTTAGTATTATTTTGATATTATTATTATTAATATTATTATTATTAATTCTATTATTATTAATATAATTATTATTATTAGAATTATTATTATTAATATATCTATTTATTATTAATATTAATTAAATTATAAGACAGAAACCTAATACCTGATTTATGTCGATTTTTTTATCTTATTAGTGATCTGCTGTTTTTTTTATATTTCTATCAACGTGATATTTGCTTTTATATTTTTTATATACCTGCTTTCCATTTTTTATTATTTTATCTGTTCTTGATTGAGAATACAATCGATACCCACTTAGTGTTATCGATTGATCACATTTTCCTTGCTTATAAAAACCAGTCGATTTTCCAATTACATAAACAGCTTTTATTTGAGGAATTAAATAGAAAAAAATAAATAAATAAAAACACTCATATATCTATGTTCTTGCTCATTTTTCCAAAACCACGATTTCTTATTTAATTTCAAAAACCTTAAATGCAGTTATGTTTGAAACCTCTATTTGAAACTATCTGCAAAGTTTCAAATCTCAATTCGTAATAACGAGTACGAATTTTTGAGTCAAAGTTAAATTTTAAAAAGTCAACCATTTTGTTCTTCACGAAATTCGTAATCATGTTGATGTTTTAAGTTCAATTAACGATTCCAATAGTTTCTAGGAGTGATTTGAAACCTATTTCATGTTATAATCTTGGGCTATAACGATTCCAATTATTTTTTTTTCTCTTTTGCGTCGAACAGCAGACTCATGTATCCATTTTTTTTTTAGTCTAGTAATTTAAAATTCACAACTTTAAATCATTTCTGTTTCAAGTCCATGTCCAATTCAAACCTGTAAAAGTGTTGATTTGATTTTTTTCGAGTGAATTAAGAAGAAGAAGAAGATGGAACACAAATAAAAACGGGTTATATAAATATAAGTTTGATATTAAATCAGAAAAACAGAAGCATCATAGTGGTTAAGGTTGTTTGCGGCTTAGCAAGAGGTCACGGGTTCGAGTCCCGCCCATGGCAATTTTTTTATGAAAAACTTTTTGAGGTAGTTTCATTATCAAACTTTTTTATTATTATTTTCATTATTATTAATTATTTTATGATTAATTATGGTTATCACTAAAATTAATATTACGAATGTTACTATCGTTATTATTACAAGTATTATCATTATTATTATTACAATTATTATAGTTATCATTATTAAATTAATTATATTATTATAACTAAAGAAGATTATTATAAACATTATTAAAATAATTACTATTATTATAAGTTTATGAAAATGATTTAAACTAAAATTAATTTATGATATAAGTGAATTAGTGTTATTAAAATTAGTATTATTATCATAATTATAGTTATTATTATTAATTAGTATTATTAACATAATTATTACTATTAATAATATCATTGTTATTAATAAGATTATAATTATTAGTATTAAAAATACTATCATTATCACCATTATTACTAAAAGTAACCGTACTTTAAGTCTATCAAATTTTTTTAGTAAAATTAGTATTATTATTGAAAATAATATTTTTAATAAAATTATCATTTTTATAATTATCTTTATTAAAAAGTGTCATTATTAAAATTAACTTATTAACAATACTATTATTATTATTATTATTATTATTACATATCACTATATTCTTATTATTAAAAGGATATTAATTAAACTATATATAAAAGATATCAATTAATATATTTTATATATTCTTTATCACAAATAAACTTTAATATATTAAAATGTCATAACGAATGATAAATATTAGTATATATAAAATATATAAATTAAATATATCAAATTTGTCAAATATAACACATAAAAATAACAAATAAAATCATTAATAATATATAAACTTGTTCAATTACCATTATACATGTTAATATATATACTTGATATAGGTTCGTGAATCCAAGGACAACTTCGCACTTGTTCAGTACCATCATACACATATTTACTATAAACTATCGTATCGTATCGTGAGTTCATTTGCTCCCTTTTTATCTATATTTTTGGGCTGCGAATACATGCACTATTTTTATAACTGTTTTACGTTTAGACAAAAGTACTCAAACTTTTATGCTATATACGTGCTTTGTCATGCTAAATCCCTGCCGTAATATCGTTAATTGCTGAGGTATAAGATGCAAACTTAGTTATTATGAATAGCGCTATTGAGAGTAACGTCTCTGTCCATTTGATAGTTGATCTTTGGCTACATAATAATGATTCAACGACACTGACAGTACAAGGTGTCACGGGGTAACTTTTGTTTAGTCGCGATATTACAAACAGCAACTCTTTCGATTGATATATTTGGTATCAATCAACTTTAAACTGAAATCTTGTGGTCTAATGTTATACTGAACTATTGATTTATGATAAACCTATGAACTCACTCAACCTCTTGTTGACTTTTTAAAGCATGTTTATTCTTAGGTACTTAAATATTGCTTCCGATGTATATTTGCTGCTTTGATGATGATTGTTTGCTATGCTTGGAGTCTTCATTACATATCATATCAATTAAAGACATTTAATGCTCTAAATATAATGTAATCTATTTATCTTCCACTGCAAAACAAAATAAAACGTCTCATATAGAGTCGTTCTCATTTATACAACTGTGATTTGATATAATTAGTCACAAATACCCCAGGCCCTATTTGGAGGTGTGACACCTGGCGCTTTTGTACTACCAAAGTCGTTTATCGCTTCTCAAATTTCCTTTTCACAAAATTGTACTTCGAGCTCATTAGCTTCTATCTCAGAAAGGTGGAAAACACCTAGTCCAATACAATTCTGACCAGACAGCGAGGTCAGTGGGGTGCCACTATGCGATCTGCTTGTATCGAGAACAGGGCCTGGGACAGGCCCGCTACTGTTCACCAGCCCAACAGCAGCAGCTCGTTGAGAAAAAACGGGCCCAACTGGAGCCCCCATTGCCGCTGTACAAACAAGAGAGTCAGCCCAAATCAAAATATGTGGTCTCTCCTTGGCCTTTGATTCGAAAATTTTTTGGAAGTGACACAAAACAGCGTTTTTAACATCGTTTGGATTTTCATTCCAACTTCCATTTATGATAAGGCCACGGAGGTGGCTTTTATTATATTTTCTTTTAATGGAAGCGTGAAAGAATTTTGAATTTTCGTCTCCCTCCAAGATCCAACGATTTACAACATACTGAGTATTAAATTCTAATTTTTACCCAAATGGAATTAAAACTCTACCAAACACAAAATGCTTGAGCTTCAACTTTATACTGAAAACAAGTCGAGCTCAGATTAAAGAGGTTATCCATGCCGAAGTCAAATGGTTATTCGTGTACCAAATCGTGTGATAATCATGTATCGTCGTTTATGATTTTCAACTTCCCAGATACATGGTCTCGAGTCAATTGTTGGAAAGTTTTCGCGAAGTACGGTGCTCTTAATGACTTGTATTTAGCTCGAAAGAGACTATCAAGCGGTCAACGCTTTGGATACGTGAGATTTGATAATATCAGTGATGTGGAATCCTTCACTAAAGTCTTAAACACCATTCAAATAAATGGAAGGTGGATTCGAGCATACAAAGCATTGGAGAGAAAACATGGTGATGCTAATCATTCACAGTATCATGACGATGGTAAAAGCTATCCTAAGGATGCTGAAAAGGTGGACTTCCCCACTCCTACATGGATCCGTGCTGCATCTAATCCATTAAAATGGGAAGGAAGAACCTTTGTTGAAACACTTGCATGTAATAATCTGGTTTCCAAGGAGCTACAGTTTCCGATGAGTAATCGTATCGAGCTAAAGGTAGGTGGTAAATGGCTCAAGTTTAATCTTCCTGATTCGGTGAACAACCACAAACTCGTGTTTAGTTTTTGCAAAGAGCGATTATCATGAACATTGGTCGAATTAAATAACAATCCGGTTACAATCAGTAATAGTGATGGGTTGAAAAATAATATTGAGATTGAATCCAAAGATAAGGTTATATCTACCTCATCCTTCAGCTCTAAAGATTCACATGGCTCTTCCTGTAATGTCTCATCCAAGTGCCATTTGGGAAACACCAAACATAGTGTTTCAATGGGCTATGAATCGACATCCATTAGTGATGGGTGTTTGAAAAAAGCTTCTAACAATTCGACAAATTCGACAAATGATGTTAAAGAGGGTGTTAAGGTAGCTCCAGAAGAACAAGTTATTCCTGAGAACTGTAAATCTTTTAAAATCGAGATCAAGGTTTAGACCACATTTGAAGGTAAACTAAGTAAATCTCCGGCAATGGTTCACTCACCGGAGGTAGCTTCCGACGATGACCTAGAGAAAGAGGGAGTCGAAAGGTCGAGAAACCCTGATGCAAACTTTACTTTCGCGAATTCCAATGTCCGCTGCGTGTTTTCATAAGTTAAAGAAGGCACGCGTGATATGGCTGCTACTTCTTCGAGGGACTTGTCGAGCTTTTATAATTCTGCTGGGTTTTTCAATGAAAAGGAGGTTACCAATTCAATAAGTGGGCCAACTAAAACTTCTGATGATTCTTTGAAAAGTGAGAGTGAAGTTTTAAGTACAATGAATGGTCAACAAGCTCCATGTAGCCCAAAGGTATCTAATGATGGGCCTGAGATGGGTCTTGGGCCTGAGTTGGATATTGGGAGAGGTGTGAAATGTCCCGTTCTTATTGATTAAAAACGTTCCATATTAATTGATTTCGTTGCGAGGTTTTGACCTCTATATGAGACGTTTTTCAAAGACTGCATTCATTTTAAAACAAACCATAACCTTTATTTCATAAATAAAGGTTTAAAAAGCTTTACGTAGATTATCAAATAATGATAATCTAAAATATCATGTTTACACACGACCATTACATAATGGTTTACAATACAAATATGTTACATCGAAATCAGTTTCTTGAATGCAGTTTTTACACAATATCATACAAACATGGACTCCAAATCTTGTCCTTATTTTAGTATGCAACAGCGGAAGCTCTTAGTATTCACCTGAGAATAAACATGCTTTAAACGTCAACAAAAATGTTGGTGAGTTATAGGTTTAACCAATCAAATCGTAACAATAGACCACAAGATTTCATATTTCAATACACATCCCATACATAGAGATAAAAATCATTCATATGGTGAACACCTGGTAACCGACATTAACAAGATGCATATATAAGAATATCCCCATCATTCCGGGACACCCTTCGAACATGATATAAATTTCGAAGTACTAAAGCATCCGGTACTTTAGATGGGGTTTGTTAGGCCCAATAGATCTATCTTTAGAATTCGCGTCAATTAGGGTGTCTGTTCCCTAATTCTTAGATTACCAGACTTAATAAAAAAGGGCATATTCGATTTCGATAATTCAACCATAGAATATAGTTTCACGTACTTGTGTCTATTTTGTAAATCATTTATAAAACCTGCATGTATTCTCATCCCAAAAATATTAGATTTTAAAAGTGGGACTATAACTCACTTTCACAGATTTTTACTTCGTCGGGAAGTAAGACTTGGCCACTGGTTGATTCACGAACCTATAACAATATATACATATATATCAAAGTATGTTCAAAATATATTTACAACACTTTTAATATATTTTGATGTTTTAAGTTTATTAAGTCAGCTGTCCTCGTTAGTAACCTACAACTAGTTGTCCACAGTTAGATGTACAGAAATAAATCGATAAATATTATCTTGAATCAATCCACGACCCAGTGTATACGTATCTCAGTATTGATCACAACTCAAACTATATATATTTTGGAATCAACCTCAACCCTGTATAGCTAACTCCAACATTCACATATAGAGTGTCTATGGTTGTTCCGAAATATATATAGATGTGTCGACATGATAGGTCGAAACATTGTATACGTGTCTATGGTATCTCAAGATTACATAATATACAATACAAGTTGATTAAGTTATGGTTGGAATAGATTTGTTACCAATTTTCACGTAGCTAAAATGAGAAAAATTATCCAATCTTGTTTTACCCATAACTTCTTCATTTTAAATCCGTTTTGAGTGAATCAAATTGCTATGGTTTCATATTGAACTCTATTTTATGAATCTAAACAGAAAAAGTATAGGTTTATAGTCGGAAAAATAAGTTACAAGTCATTTTTGTAAAGGTAGTCATTTCAGTCGAAAGAACGACGTCTAGATGACCATTTTAGAAAACATACTTCCACTTTGAGTTTAACCATAATTTTTGGATATAGTTTCATGTTCATAATAAAAATCATTTTCTCAGAATAACAACTTTTAAATCAAAGTTTATCATAGTTTTTAATTAACTAACCCAAAACAGCCCGCGGTGTTACTACGACGGCGTAAATCCGGTTTTACGGTGTTTTTCGTGTCTCCAGGTTTTAAATCATTAAGTTAGCATATCATATAGATATATAACATGTGTTTAGTTGATTTTAAAAGTCAAGTTAGAAGGATTAACTTTTGTTTGTGAACAAGTTTAGAATTAACTAAACTATGTTCTAGTGATTACAAGTTTAAACCTTCGAATAAGATAGCTTTATATGTATGAATTGAATGATGTTATGAACATCATTACTACCTTAAGTTCCTTGGATAAACCTACTGGAAAAGAGAAAAATGGATCTAGCTTCAACGGATCCTTGGATGGCTCGAAGTTCTTGAAGCAGAATCATGACACGAAAACAAGTTCAAGTAAGATCATCACTTGAAATAAGATTGTTATAGTTATAGAAATTGAACCAAAGTTTGAATATGATTATTACCTTGTATTAGAATGATAACCTACTGTAAGAAACAAAGATTTCTTGAGGTTGGATGATCACCTTACAAGATTGGAAGTGAGCTAGCAAACTTGAAAGTATTCTTGATTTTATGTAACTAGAACTTGTAGAATATATGAAGAACACTTAGAACTTGAAGATAGAACTTGAGAGAGATCAATTAGATGAAGAAAATTGAAGAATGAAAATGTTTGTAGGTGTTTTTGGTCGTTGGTGTATGGATTAGATATAAAGGATATGTAATTTTGTTTTCATGTAAATAAGTCATGAATGATTACTCATATTTTTGTAATTTTATGAGATATTTCATGCTAGTTGCCAAATGATGGTTCCCACATGTGTTAGGTGACTCACATGGGCTGCTAAGAGCTGATCATTGGAGTGTATATACCAATAGTACATACATCTAAAAGCTGTGTATTGTACGAGTACGAATACGGGTGCATACGAGTAGAATTGTTGATGAAACTGAACGAGGATGTAATTGTAAGCATTTTTGTTAAGTAGAAGTATTTTGATAAGTGTATTGAAGTCTTTCAAAAGTGTATAAATACATATTAAAAAACTACATGTATATACATTTTAACTGAGTCGTTAAGTCATCGTTAGTCGTTACATGTAAATGTTGTTTTGAAACCTTTAGGTTAACGATCTTGTTGAATGTTGTTAACCCATTGTTTATTATAACAAATGAGATGTTAAATTGTTATATTATCATGATATTATGATATATAATATATCTTAGTATGATATATATACAGTTAAATTTCGTTACAATGATAATCGTTACATATATGTCTCGTTTCGAAATCATTAAGTTAGTAGTCTTATTTTTACATATGTATTTTATTGTTAATACACTTAATAATATATTTACTTATCATTTAACATAATTAACCAAGTGTATCAATATCTTAATATGATTCATATGTACCTAGTAAGACGTTGTTATAACGATAATCGTTATATATATCGTTTTCGAGTTTCTTAAATTAATAGTCTCATTTTTATGTATATAACTCATTGTTAAAATACCTAATGAGATACATACTTATAATAAAATCATGTTAACTATATATATAACCATATATATGTCATCGTACAGTTTTTACAAGTTTTAACGTTCGTGAATCACCGGTCAACTTGGGTGGTCAATTGTCTATATGAAACATATTTCAATTAATCAAGTCTTAACAAGTTTGATTGCTTAACATGTTGGAAACATTTAATCATGTAAATATCAATCTCAATTAATATATATAAACATGGAAAAGTTCGGGTCACTACAGTACCTACCCGTTAAATAAATTTCGTCCCGAAATTTTAAGCTGTTGAAGGTGTTGACGAATCTTCTGGAAATAGATGCGGGTATTTCTTCTTCATCTTATCTTCACACTCCCAGGTGAACTCGGGTCCTCTACGAGCATTACATCGAACCTTAACAATTGGTATCTTGTTTTACTTAAGTCTTTTAACCTCACGATCCATTATTTCGACGGGTTCTTCGATGAATTGAAGTTTTTCATTGATTTGGATTTCATCTAATGGAATAGTGAGATCTTCTTTAGCAAAACATTTCTTCAAATTCGAGACGTGGAAAGTGTTATGTACAGCTGTGAGTTGTTGAGGTAACTCAAGTCGGTAAGCTACTGGTCCGACACGATCAATAATCTTGAATGGTCCAATATACCTTGGATTTAATTTCCCTCGTTTACCAAATCGAACAACGCCTTTCCAAGGTGCAACTTTAAGCATGACCATCTCTCCAATTTCAAATTCTATATCTTTTCTTTTAATGTCAGCGTAGCTCTTTTGTCGACTTTGGGCGGTTTTCAACCGTTGTTGAATTTGGATGATCTTCTCGGTAGTTTCTTGTATAATCTCCGGACCCGTAATCTGTCTATCCCCCACTTCACTCCAACAAATCGGAGTCCTGCACTTTCTACCATAAAGTGCTTCAAACGGCGCCATCTCAATGCTTGAATGGTAGCTGTTGTTGTAGGAAAATTCTGCTAACGGTAGATGTCGATCCCAACTGTTTCCGAAATCAATAACACATGCTCGTAGCATGTCTTCAAGCGTTTGTATCGTCCTTTCGCTCTGCCCATCAGTTTGTGGATGATAGGCAGTACTCATGTCTAGACGAGTTCCTAATACTTGCTGTAATGTCTGCCAGAATCTTGAAATAAATCTACCATCCCTATCAGAGATAATAGAGATTGGTATTCCATGTCTGGAGACGACTTCCTTCAAATACAGTCGTGCTAACTTCTCCATCTTGTCATCTTCTCTTATTGGCAGGAAGTGTGCTGATTTGGTGAGACGATCAACTATTACCCAAATAGTATCAAAACCACTTGCAGTCCTTGGCAATTTAGTGATGAAATCCATGGTAATATTTTCCCATTTCCATTCCGGGATTTCGGGTTGTTGAAGTAGACCTGATGGTTTCTGATGCTCAGCTTTGACCTTAGAACACGTCAAACATTCTCCTACGTATTTAGCAACATCGGCTTTCATACCCGGCCACCAAAAATGTTTCTTAAGATCCTTGTACATCTTCCCCGTTCTAGGATGTATTGAGTATCTGGTTTTATGAGCTTCTCTAAGTACCATTTCTCTCATATCTCCAAATTTTGGTACCCAAATCCTTTCAGCCCTATACCGGGTTCCGTCTTCCCGAATATTAAGATGCTTCTCCGATCCTTTGGGTATTTCATCCTTTAAATTTCCCTCTTTTAAAACTCCTTGTTGCGCCTCCTTTATTTGAGTAGTAAGGTTATTATGAATCATTATATTCATAGATTTTACTCGAATGGGTTCTCTGTCCTTCCTGCTCAAGGCATCGGCTACCACATTTGCCTTCCTCGGGTGGTAACGAATCTCAAAGTCGTAATCATTCAACAATTCAATCCACCTACGCTGCCTCATATTCAGTTGTTTCTGATTAAATATGTGTTGAAGACTTTTGTGGTCGGTATATATAATACTTTTGACCCCATATAAGTAGTGCCTCCAAGTCTTTAATGCAAAAACAACCGCGCCTAATTCCAAATCATGCGTCGTATAATTTTGTTCATGAATCTTCAATTGTCTAGACGCATAAGCAATCACCTTCGTTCGTTGCATTAATACACAACCGAGACCTTGCTTTGATGCGTCACAATAAATCACAAAATCATCATTCCCTTCAGGCAATGACAATATAGGTGCCGTAGTTAGCTTTTTCTTCAATAACTGAAACGCTTTCTCTTGTTCATCATTCCATTCAAATTTCTTCCCTTTATGCGTTAATGCAGTCAAGGGTTTGGCTATTCTGGAAAAGTCTTGGATGAACCTTCTGTAGTAACCAGCTAGTCCTAAAAATTGGCGTATGTGTTTCAGAGTTTTTGGGGTTTCCCACTTTTCAACAGTTTCTATCTTTGCCGGATCCACCTTAATACCTTCTTTGTTCACTATGTGACCGAGGAATTGAACTTCTTCCAACCAAAATGCACACTTTGAAAACTTAGCGTACAATTCTTCCTTCCTCAATACTTCTAACACCTTTCTCAAATGTTCACCGTGTTCTTGGTCATTCTTTGAGTAAATAAGTATGTCATCAATGAAAACAATGACAAACTTGTCAAGATATGGTCCACACACTCGGTTCATAAGGTCCATGAACACAGCTGGTGCATTAGTTAAACCAAACGGCATGACCATAAACTCGTAATGACCGTAACGTGTTCTGAAAGCAGTCTTTGGAATATCATCTTTTTTCGCCCGCATTTGATGATACCCGGAACGTAAGTCAATCTTTGAATAAACAGACGAGCCTTGTAGTTGATCAAATAAGTCGTCGATTCTCGGTAGTGGGTAGCGGTTCTTGATGGTAAGTTTTTTCAACTCTCGGTAGTCGATACACAACCTGAATGTACCATCTTTCTTCTTGACAAACAAAACAAGAGCTCCCCACGGTGATGTGCTTGGTCGAATGAAATCACGCTCTAAAAGTTCTTGTAATTGGCTTTGCAGTTCTTTCATCTCGCTGGGTGCGAGTCTGTAAGGAGCACGAGCTATTGGTGCAGCTCCTGGTACAAGATCTATTTGAAATTCAACGGATCGATGTGGGGGTAATCCCGGTAATTCTTTCGGAAATACATCGGGAAATTCTTTTGCAATGGGAACATCATTGATGCTCTTTTCTTCAGTTTGTACTTTCTCGACGTGTGCTAGAACAGCATAGCAACCTTTTCTTATTAGTTTTTGTGCCTTCAAATTACTAATAAGATGTAGCTTCGTGTTGCCCTTTTCTCCGTACACCATTAAGGGTTTTCCTTTTTCTCGTATAATGCAAATTGCATTTTTGTAACAAACGATCTCTGCTTTCACTTCTTTCAACCAGTCCATACCGATTATCACATCAAAACTTCCTAACTCTACTGGTATCAAATCAATCTTAAATGTTTCGCTAACCAGTTTAATTTCTCGATTCCGACATATATTATCTGCTAAAATTAATTTACCATTTGCTAATTCGAGTAAAAATTTACTATCCAAAGGCGTCAATGGACAACTTAATTTAGCACAAAAATCTCTACTCATATAGCTTCTATCCGCACCCGAATCAAATAAAACGTAAGCAGATTTATTGTCAATAAGAAACGTACCCGTAACAAGCTCCGGGTCTTCCTGTACCTCTGCTGCATTAATATTGAAAACTCTTCCGCGGCCTTGTCCATTCGTGTTCTCCTGGTTCGGTTTTCCACATTTATAACAAACTACATTGGCATAACTTGCTCCGACACTACTTGCTCCGCCATTACTCGTTCCGACACCATTTGTTCCTTTCGTTCTATTAACCCCTGGTCCGTAGACCTCACACTTCGCCGCGCTATGCCCATTTCTTTTACACTTGTTGCAAAATTTGGTGCAGAACCCCGAGTGATACTTTTCACACCTTTGGCATAGCTGCTTCTGATTGTTGTTGTTGTTACAGTTATTATTGTTGTTGGGATGATTGTTGTTGTTGTTGTTATTGTTGTTGTTGTTGTTGTTGTTGTTGTTGGGCGGTTTGTTGTAGTTGCGATTGATGTTGCGATTGTTGGGATAATTGTTGCGATTATTGTTGTAATTGCTGTTGTTGTAGTATTGGTGATTCTTATCACCGTTTTCCTCCCACTTTCTTTTGACTTGCTTCACATTGGCCTCTTCAGCAGACTGTTCTTTAATTCTTTCTTCAATCTGGTTCACTAGTTTGTGAGCCATTCTACATGCCTGTTGTGTGGAGGCAGGCTCGTGTGAACTTATATCTTCTTGGATTCTTTCCGGTAATCCTTTCACAAACGCGTCGATCTTCTCTTCCTCATCTTCGAATGCTCCCGGACACAATAGGCATAATTCTGTTAATCGTCTTTCGTACGTGGTAATATCAAATCCTTGGGTTCGTAACCCTCTAAGTTCTGTCTTGAGCTTATTGATCTCGGTTCTGGGACGGTACTTCTCGTTCATCAAGTGCTTGAATGCTGACCACGATAGTGCATACGCATCGTCTTGTCCCACTTGCTCTAGATAGGTATTCCACCATGTTAACGCAGAACCTGTGAAGGTATGCGTAGCGTACTTCATTTTGTCCTCTTTAGTACACTTACTTATGGCAAACACCGATTCGACCTTCTCGGTCCACCGTTTCAATCCGGTTGGTCCTTCGGTTCCATCAAATTCCAAAGGTTTGCAGGCAGTGAATTCTTTGTAGGTGCATCCTACACGATTTCCTGTACTGCTAGATCCAAGGTTATTGTTGGTATGTAGCGCAGCCTGTACTGCAGCTATGTTTGAAGCTAGAAAAGTACGGAATTCCTCTTCATTCATATTCACGGTGTGTCGAGTAGTCGGTGCCATTTCCTTCAAAATAGTCAAATGGAACAAGTTAATCATACAGAATGTTAAGAGTAGTTAATAGTATTTCGTAGCATAATATGAACTCATTTATAAAAGCTTTTTCTTCATATTAGCGTTTTATAAGTTTAAATTCGGGTAGTACCTACCCGTTAAGTTCATACTTAGTAGCTAATATACAATTCAACTACTACAATTCTATATGAAAAACTGATTATAATAATATTTCGCGTTCAAACTTTTACACAATATTTTACAAACTTACAATACCGCTTATTTTACATATAGAATGAAATATAGCACACAATAAATTTGATACAAGATGGTTGTGAAGATAATTCTAGCTAGTACACAAGTCGTTCAGCAAAGGCAATAAAGACACGTAATTCATACGTCCAGAAACAAGTCATGCATTCTAGTTTTACTAGGATTACTTCCCATCCTTGGTCTTGTGGAACATAACCGTTATGGCCGTTGATAAGACAGCGTGTTGTAACGTCGTCAAAGGGACGAGGGTTACGTAATGTCCAACAGTCTCGTAACAATCTAAAAACCTCATTTCTTACCCCAATTACCGACTCCGTCACTTGGGGGAACGTTTTGTTTAATAGTTGTAGCCCGATGTTCTTGTTCTCACTTTGGTGAGAAGCGAACATTACTAATCCGTAAGCATAACATGCTTCTTTATGTTGCATGTTAGCCGCTTTTTCTAAATCACGAAGTCCAATATTCGGATATATTGAGTCAAAATAATTTCTTAACCCATTGCGTAAAATAGCATTTGGGTTCCCCGCAATATATTCGTCAAAGTAAACACATCGTAACTTATGGATTTCCTAATGTGATATCCCCCATCTTTCGAACGAAAGCCTTTTATAAACCAAGGCATTCTTGGAACGTTCTTCGAATGTCTTACAAACTGATCTCGCCTTAAATAGTTGTGCCGAAGAATTCTGACCGACTCTAGACAAGATTTCATCAATCATGTCTCCGGGTAGGTCTCTTAAAATATTGGGTTATCTATCCATTTTGTGTTTTTATACTGTAAAATAGACAAGAGTTAGATTCATAAAAAAAATACTTATTAATACAAACAATTTTTACATATATCATAAAGCATAAGCACACTATATTACATATATTACACCACACGAACACAACTATCTTATTCCGACTCCCTTGTTTCTTCTTCTTCGGTTTTGGTTCGTTTTGACAAGTTTCTAGGGATATATGATGTTCCTCTAATACGAGCTGTCGTTTTCCACATTGGTTTAGAAAAACCTGGTGGTTTAGAGGTTCCCGGGTCATTGTTACAACTTAAGGACTTCGGGGGTTGACGATACATATAAAGTTCATCGGGGTTGGAATTAGATTTCTCTATTTTTATGCCCTTTCCCTTATTATTTTCTTTTGCCTTTTTAAATTCAGTTGGGGTAATTTCTATAACATCATCGGAATTCTCGTCGGAATCTGATTCATCGGAGAATTGGTAATCCTCCCAATATTTTGCTTCCTTGGCAGAAACACCATTGACCATAATTAACCTTGGTCGGTTGGTTGAGGATTTTCTTTTACTTAACCGTTTTATTATTTCCCCCACCGGTTCTATTTCTTCATCCGGTTCCGATTCTTCTTCCGGTTCCGATTCTTCTTCCGGTTCCGACTCTTCTTCCGGTTCCTCTTCGGGAACTTGTGAATCAGTCCACGAATCATTCCAATTTACATTTGACTCTTCATTATTATTAGGTGAGTCAATGGGACTTGTTCTAGAGGTAGACATCTATCACATAATATCAAATGCATTAAGAGATTATTATATCACATAATATTCACATGTTAAAAATATATAGTTTCCAACAAAATTTGTTAAGCAATCATTTTTCAAGTAAACACGGTCGAAGTCCAGACTCACTAATGCATCCTAACAAACTTGATAAGACACACTAATGCAAAATTCTGGTTCTCTAAGACCAATGCTCGGATACCAACTGAAATGTCCCGTTCTTATTGATTAAAAACGTTCCATATTAATTGATTTCGTTGCGAGATTTTTACCTCTATATGAGACGTTTTTCAAAGACTGCATTCATTTTAAAACAAACCATAACCTTTATTTCATAAATAAAGGTTTAAAAAGCTTTACGTAGATTATCAAATAATGATAATCTAAAATATCATGTTTACACACGACCATTACATAATGGTTTACAATACAAATATGTTACATCGAAATCAGTTTCTTGAATGCAGTTTTTACACAATATCATACAAACATGGACTCCAAATCTTGTCCTTATTTTAGTATGCAACAGCGGAAGCTCTTAGTATTCACCTGAGAATAAACATGCTTTAAACGTCAACAAAAATGTTGGTGAGTTATAGGTTTCACCTATATATATCAAATCGTAACAATAGACCACAAGATTTCATATTTCAATACACATCCCATACATAGAGATAAAAATCATTCATATGGTGAACACCTGGTAACCGACATTAACAAGATGCATATATAAGAATATCCCCATCATTCCGGGACACCCTTCGGATATGATATAAATTTCGAAGTACTAAAGCATCCGGTACTTTGGATGGGGTTTGTTAGGCCCAATAGATCTATCTTTAGAATTCGCGTCAATTAGGGTGTCTGTTCCCTAATTCTTAGATTACCAGACTTAATAAAAAAGGGCATATTCGATTTCGATAATTCAACCATAGAATGTAGTTTCACGTACGTGTGTCTATTTTGTAAATCATTTATAAAACCTGCATGTATTCTCATCCCAAAAATATTAGATTTTAAAAGTGGGACTATAACTCACTTTCACAGATTTTTACTTCGTCGGGAAGTAAGACTTGGCCACTGGTTGATTCACGAACCTATAACAATATATACATATATATCAAAGTATGTTCAAAATATATTTACAACACTTTTAATATATTTTGATGTTTTAAGTTTATTAAGTCAGCTGTCCTCGTTAGTAACCTACAACTAGTTGTCCAAAGTTAGATGTACAGAAATAAATCGATAAATATTATCTTGAATCAATCCACGACCCAGTGTATACGTATCTCAGTATTGATCACAACTCAAACTATATATATTTTGGAATCAACCTCAACCCTGTATAGCTAACTCCAACATTCACATATAGAGTGTCTATGGTTGTTCCGAAATATATATAGATGTGTCGACATGATAGGTCGAAACATTGTATACGTGTCTATGGTATCTCAAGATTACATAATATACAATACAAGTTGATTAAGTTGTGGTTGGAATAGATTTGTTACCAATTTTCACGTAGCTAAAATGAGAAAAATTATCCAATCTTGTTTTACCCATAACTTCTTCATTTTAAATCCGTTTTGAGTGAATCAAATTGCTATGGTTTCATATTGAACTCTATTTTATGAATATAAACAGAAAAAGTATAGGTTTATTGTCGGAAAAATAAGTTACAAGTCGTTTTTGTAAAGGTAGTCATTTCAGTAGAAAGAACGACGTCTAGATGACCATTTTAGAAAACATACTTCCACTTTGAGTTTAACCATAATTTTTGGATATAGTTTCATGTTCATAATAAAAATCATTTTCTCAGAATAACAACTTTTAAATCAAAGTTTATCATAGTTTTTAATTAACTAACCCAAAACAGCCCGCGGTGTTACTACGACGGCGTAAATCCGGTTTTACGGTGTTTTTCGTGTCTCCAGGTTTTAAATCATTAAGTTAGCATATAATATAGATATAGAACATGTGTTTAGTTGATTTTAAAAGTCAAGTTAGAAGGATTAACTTTTGTTTGTGAACAAGTTTAGAATTAACTAAACTATGTTCTAGTGATTACAAGTTTAAACCTTCGAATAAGATAGCTTTATATGTATGAATCGAATGATGTTATGAACATCATTACTACCTTAAGTTCCTTGGATAAACCTACTAGAAAAGTGAAAAATGGATCTAGCTTCAACGGATCCTTGGATGGCTCGAAGTTCTTGAAGCAGAATCATGACACGAAAACAAGTTCAAGTAAGATCATCACTTGAAATAAGATTGTTATAGTTATAGAAATTGAACCAAAGTTTGAATATGATTATTACCTTGTATTAGAATGATAACCTACTGTAAGAAACAAAGATTTCTTGAGGTTGGATGATCACCTTACAAGATTGGAAGTGAGCTAGCAAACTTGAAAGTATTCTTGATTTTATGTAACTAGAACTTGTAGCATATATGAAGAACACTTAGAACTTGAAGATAGAACTTGAGAGAGATCAATTAGATGAAGAAAATTGAAGAATGAAAGTGTTTGTAGGTGTTTTTGGTCGTTGGTGTATGGATTAGATATAAAGGATATGTAATTTTGTTTTCATGTAAATAAGTCATGAATGATTACTCATATTTTTGTAATTTTATGAGATATTTCATGCTAGTTGTCAAATGATGGTTCCCGCATGTGTTAGGTGACTCACATGGGCTGCTAAGAGCTGATCATTGGAGTGTATATACTAATAGTACATACATCTAAAAGCTGTGTATTGTACGAGTACGAATACGGGTGCATACGAGTAGAATTGTTGATGAAACTGAACGAGGATGTAATTGTAAGCATTTTTGTTAAGTAGAAGTATTTTGATAAGTGTATTGAAGTCTTTCAAAAGTGTATAAATACATATTAAAACACTACATGTATATACATTTTAACTGAGTCGTTAAGTCATCGTTAGTCGTTACATGTAAATGTTGTTTTGAAACCTTTAGGTTAACGATCTTGTTGAATGTTGTTAACCCATTGTTTATTATAACAAATGAGATGTTAAATTGTTATATTATCATGATATTATGATATATAATATATCTTAGTATGATATATATACCGTTAAATTTCGTTACAATGATAATCGTTACATATATGTTTCGTTTCGAAATCATTAAGTTAGTAGTCTTATTTTTACATATGTATTTCATTGTTAATACACTTAATAATATATTTACTTATCATTTAACATAATTAACCAAGTGTATCAATATCTTAATATGATTCATATGTACCTAGTAAGACGTTGTTATAACGATAATCGTTATATATATCGTTTTCGAGTTTCTTAAATTAATAGTCTCATTTTTATGTATATAACTCATTGTTAAAATACCTAATGAGATACATACTTATAATAAAATCATGTTAACTATATATATAACCATATATATGTCATCGTACAGTTTTTACAAGTTTTAACGTTCGTGAATCACCGGTCAACTTGGGTGGTCAATTGTCTATATGAAACATATTTCAATTAATCAAGTCTTAACAAGTTTGATTGCTTAACATGTTGGAAACATTTAATCATGTAAATATCAATCTCAATTAATATATATAAACATGGAAAAGTTCGGGTCACTACAAGGTGTTGATACAACTTTTAATATCGTGAATAATTCGTCAAAAAGCTTATCATCTAACGCGGTATCTCGTTTTCGTCGTAAAGAAAGAAAATTTCAACCGTTAATTAAAAGTCATTTTCTTAAATATGTTTGGGGAAGAACAAAGTGGAAACGTAGTAGACGTCGGGACAATCATCGGTGGCATGAATGGTATTTTATCGATGATGCGATGAAAAATTTTGAGGACGATGATGATGAAGTTGATTGTTGCTCGTGTTGCTCGTGTTGCTCATCTGGCTCATCCTCGGATTCGGAAACGTAGATTTCATTGATTAGTTGTGGTGTTTTAATGTTTCGAGATTGTTTATGTTTGAGCTTTTCGTGTATGTTTATTAGGTTTGAGATTGTGTGTATGGTTATTCGGTTGGACATTTCGTAGCTTGGTTAGGGGTGGAGGGCTTCTTAAATTGTTCTCGTGTTAGTTAGGTTTGATCGAGTTTTTGGTTGTCTGTGCGTTTGCGCGTGGTCTCGTGTATTGACTAGCTTCTTGCTAGTTTTGTTTCTTTTGATTTTTATAATAATACTTGCCTTTCAAAAAAAAAAAAAAAAAAAAATTACCCGAATGGATGACATGTTTTTAAGAAAAATTTTATGTAAAAATTTCTCTATTGTCATTTTTGAAGTTCTAAAGTGTTGACTTGGTTATTAATGTATAAGTCATTCTAGTTGTTTGTGATTGTGATTTCACAAACAATATACAATGTACACCCGTGACAACTTATGAAGTTCTCAATGCACTATATGTCGCGAAAATAAGGATATGAAAACAAGAATCCACCTTAATTATCACATTCATAACACTACTTATTCTAAAAGGTTATTTTAACAAGTTAGCTTTTTAATTGACCAATCCTTGAATTCTAGGAGCACGAGCAATTAATTCCTTAATGGATGGACGTTTTTGTGGTGGAACTATACAAAAGCAGTGACCTTTTATGCACACACCAAACCCAAAACACGGCTTGTTGCAATCTTTCTCGGTCTCACAATTCTCTTGAGTCTCCGAAACTGCAACACCTGTCACAAATTACAAATAAACATAAATTCAGTAATATCACAATAAATAAAATCTACTCCCTCCGTCTCAATTTAATAATTCTAAATTTACTTTTTTTATTAACTTTAACTTTAAATAACTTTTTATGTTATATAATACATGATGAAATTTCTATGAATAAATTAAGTTTTATATATGTTTTGATTTGGTATAACTTTCAGAAGTATTATATAATAAAAAAAAGGTTATTTAGAGTTAAAGTTATGAAAAAATTTAACTCATGGCTATTAATTTGAGACGTGGAGAATATATGTATACTGGCCTGGAAGTAGTACATGTGAGGATCTAAAATTGGTTTATTTTAGTTTAACTAGTTACTTTTTCTATTGATCAGCTGTTTGATTTTGTGAGCATGATTGTTGAAGTCTTTATCGATGGGTAAACGTTTTGGTGGTCCACTTGCACAAAAACAATGACCAAACTGGCACAAGCCAGACCCATTACACGCCGTATCGCAATCTGTATCTACATGACACTCAAACGGATGTAGCAGATTGTCTGAATGTACAACTATGTTAATAACACCTGTCAAGAATTATAAACAAACATACATTTAATTATATTGCATCAAATTTATAACAAATGCTCATAATCAATTTATGATAATTATTTTAAAATAATCAATCTGTAGCTGTAGAAGTAAAATCATAGGATATTTCAGTCATGAAAATTTAACTATTAAAATAGAACGTGACGCGAGGAGTACAAAAAAATTTATTACCTGAAATAAAAATCAGAAGAAATACAAACATTGCTCGTACCATTCTTTATATTCAGGCTTTTGTTTTATTGATATATAAGTATTATGTTTATTGTTTATGAAATTACATGTGTTACCATCTATCTATACATCTATATATAGAGGTATATTGAAAATGCAAGTTTGCACTAATAAATGTACCTTTATTATGTGTTTATACATATATAATAATAATAATAATAATAATAATAATAATAATAATAATAATAATAATAATAATAATAATAATAATAATAATAATAATAATAATAATAATAATAATAATAATAATAATAATAATATATGAGGCATAAAGTGCAAGTTTGGAGTAATAAATGTACCTTTTACTTATAAAACAACATGAGTGATATATATATATATATATATATATATATATATATATATATATATATATATATATATATATATATATATATATATATCAATCACTCATGTTGTTTTATAAGTAAAAGGTACATTTATATGTTTCTGAGCCCGTGCAACTATAAAAAATTATGCAAATAATGTAAATTACAGTTCATATTGATATATAAATAACGATACTAGAAAAATAGGAAAAGTATAAGAATTATTTAAGAGCATGTGGTGTTGACAAATTTTAAAAATTCTTTTGAGTTTAAGAGCCCGCTGTGTTGACAAAATTTAAAAATTCCTTTTGAGTTTAAGAGCCCATTATGTTGATAAACTTTTAAGTGGTTTTGAGTGGTGTTGGTAACTTAATGTCTTCAATTTTTTTCTCACCATTAATATCTTTTTAATATATAAATTATATACTACGTAATATTTGAAATACAATGAAAATTTGTCATGAAACGTAATATTAGTAAAGTATAAATTATATTTTTTTAGAATTATTATATATAATTATTTTTTTGAATAAAAGTGTAAATTACAAGTTTAACACAAAATTCTAACTCATTAATCATATATATATTTGTGTTCATAAGTATAAAAGTCAATATTTTATTCAAGTTTAAGATTGCATTTAATCATCACAACAAAAGGATTTTAAAACTTTTTTTACATTGCCTTTATATATACAACCATATATCATTTAAGTTAATTACATGTATAGAAACATCTAAAATAATAAATTCTTGAAAGTTCACTACATCTACTTGGCTCGCACGTAAATTTGAATTAACCTGCAGGTGGTAGATGGGATATCGAACTATTTGACCAACAATTTTGCTTTCAAATATACATTGCAAATATACGAAGGATGTTTATATAATAATAATTGTAATATAATAATAATTGTAATATATATATATATGTATATATATATATATATATGTATATATATATATATATATATATATATATATATATATATATAAACAACCCTAAATAACTTTTACAATTAACAAAAACTTTTTGGTTAATGTCATTAGATTATATTAGTTAATTAACACTAATACATTTACAATTGTATTAAAATACAATTTTTATTAAGAATGTTTGTTAGTTAAGTATAAAGTAGAAAAAATTACGCCGTTAGTACCTGTGATTTGTTCAGGCTATCATTATAACACCTAAACATTTTTTTTTCGTAGTTGGTACCTATGTTTTGTTTAACTTTTGTGAATGGTACCCGTTGCTAACTTTCATTAAATTTTAACATCTAACCCCTTACATGTGTGTAACGACCCAAAACTCGTTATACCAAAAACACGACCCAAAAAAAAAAATTCTAGATCAGTACATCTGGACGGTGTCCAGTTATCTGGACGGCATCCAGTATTGAAGGCCAGGACGGCGTCCAAACAATTTGGACTGCGTCCAAATGAACTGCAACTTTCTGATCTGTTTTCCATTTTCACGCGAGCGGAAAACCCGCTTCCCGACACATTTAAACGAAACAACTTCCACAACATGTTAACATAATTAAAACTAAGAAGTTTTCACAATAAAACCAAGTTTTACAACACCGGGCCCACAACGACCCATTTTACGAATTCCCTTCAAAATACAAGTTTCGACCATTCGAGATTAATATCCAAACGACATTAGAGCATGGTGTTTGGGGGTTAAACTACCCAATTCTTGGTCAAAATTCAAAAGCTAATCACCCAAGAGAATCCCCTATCAAACAAAGCGGGAGGCCACTAATCCAATCGAATACCCTTGCCTTTATTCAAGCCGGAGCCTAAAAAGATAAACAACGAGAGGGTAAGCAAAACGCTTAGTGAATTCGATAGTTATACACATACATATATAATATACCTACTTGCAAACACTTACACATCACCGCATACACGTTAGCAACTAAATAGCATACTATCGTACCATAATACGCTAAGTCTCCAAATCACGAGCTAGCACAAATATTAGCATATATTCCAAAAAATACAATATGCTATACTACTACACAAAACCATGGTTAACCAATCCTTCAAGGAGATGGTGCTCGCAAAAGACCATCGGAGTTCGTGACATTCATTAGCGTACTTAACATCGCGTATCACTAAGGCACTAACCCACCCTTTATGACAATGTAGTGCCTTAACACCGCGACTATCCCACATGTCATTAAATTCCGGAGTGATGTCTTAACACCGCGACTAACCCACTCGATACATATTATGCGGTGTCTTAACACCGCGACTACCTTACATTTCATTAATTCCCGGATTGGTGTCTTAACACCGCGACTACCCCACTCGTTACGTAATATGTGGTGTCTTAATACCGCGACTACCCCACATTTCACGCCACACAAATAAATACATTATATACATACATGCATAATTATTCCACTCACCTTAACGCCTTTGGTGAAATGATAAACCAAGCTCGCAACTTCAAATTAACGTACCTATTACATTATGCACATATAGTCAATCATACATTCAAGTTGGTCAACCAACTTACTCGCCATCCAAGTGTCATTTGACCCATAGTGCAAACGTGACCCATTTGCACCATTAACGCTAACACTACGTCAGGATTATGTCAAACCCTTATCATTAGTTCGATTATGGTCTTAATACACCCTTTTAACACAAGGTTATCGCATTTTCGCACACATTAACCCACTTAGGTCATCAAAGACTCATTTGACCCTTTTCAAGGTTAACACACTCATTTGGGTCACCATCAAACCCAAATACACTCATTCACATTAACCACTAAGTGTGCTAGTGATTTACTAAACATTTAAGACCCATAAACTAGTTCATCATTTCAAAACCCTAGGTTTGACATCTTTGAGTCCTCATGACCCAATCTTACCCAAAATCCCCCCAGATCACTATCAAATGAGTTTTATGTTCATCACTAACCCAAACCCTAACCCTTATCACTAATTAAGTAAATAAATTAGGTTTAGGACTTACCACCACAATCACAACGTAGCTAGTGACTAGATGAACAACCTTAAAACACGCACTTTGACCCGAATCAACCTTCTTCCTCCTTGATTTGAGCTCTCTCACTCTAGAAATCTTTTCTCTCTCTAGAATTTATGTGACAACCCGGAAATTTCCTACCAAATTTAAACTTAATCTTAATATGAACTCGACACGATAAGCAAAGTCTGTAATATTGAGTCTTAAAAATTTTGGAACTGTTTACATTGATGCATTTGACCTTCGACCAATTTCGACGATTCACGAATAACTATTTGTAAATAGATGCTATATAAGTTTATATATATATATATATATATATATATATATATATATATATATATATATATATATATATATATATATATATATATATATATATATATATATAATAACAATTTGAAAGAGATTATATGATTTAGTTATTAAAAGTAAGTATGTGAAATAAAAATAAAAATATGATATTATGATAATTAATATTTAAAACATATGTTTATATATATAAATAAAGTATATTAAATATATATTTTGTGATTTCGAATCTATTTAGTAAACGACAGTAACACCCAATTGTCATTCGATTGATATTAAACAAGTTAAAATTCAAACTTATATGATTTTAAAATAAACGGTGATTCGAAAATGAGTTCTAAAAACTTTAGGCTTACTAAAAATGTATTTAGGATCTAGTTATTAAATTTTAAAACTTTTTATATTTTACTTGGGGTTGGGAGTGAATAATTAATGTAATTTTTATTTAATAGTTAATGATCGAATTTTATACCATAATGACCAATATAAATAAATATTGTTAATTTAAAAATATGGGATTTTTCTGAAGACTTTTATCCGCCACTAATTAACAACGGAGTATGAAATTCAATCCGTAAAAGACGACGGTTAATATATTCACACGTTTATTATTATTATTCTATTATTAATATTAATATATTATATGTTCTCTATTGATTGAATGTCCGTGAATTGAAATTTTTGAAATTGAGATCACAGATGTAAACATCTATAGGTACATGAGTGGTTGTTTTTGCTTTCTGTTTGCTGTCTCATCAAATGTAATCCACCATCCACCTCTATATATTAATATATACATAAGCATATAATAGATACATGCATTCCTCGAGTCAAACACCCACCAACTCTTTATTCCTTTTCCATAATTGTGTTCTTTATCAAAAACTATTTACATAATTCATATGTTATATAAGGCATAAGATATATAGATTTATCCCACCGTTTCCTTCAACACCCGAGAACAACCATATCACCGTGACCTTTCACCACCTTTAACCCATTGAATCGCCATCACCATCCCAACCTTCAACCAACACTTCCATCACCGGCCACCACAAACCAAACACTAACTTAAACTACAACACGCCACTATCAACCCTTCTCTTTTTCGTTCCACTAAACACATGATCACCACCCATATCATCACCATTAATCATCTTCCTATATCTGTTTCGGTCCAAGAACAAGAATCACCAACACCACCCTCTTCGAAACCCACAACAAAGAATTCACATCGATCCTCACCATCATCTCCAATTCTCTCTCTCATCTTCATTCTCTCTCTACATCTCTTTCACCCTCTTCTTTGTTAAACCACGAAAACACCAACTGCACCACCTTCGAAGTCACATTCGACCACACCCAGTTTCTTCTTCTAGCCATTTAATTTCTGTTTCCTACAGTCCTGCTACTGCAGCGACTGTTTTCCTACTTCTGCAGACGTAAAACAAACCCAAATTGCTGTTAGAAACTGCTGCCATCGATGTTCATGTAGTACTATTACAGCTGCCATAATTACTTCTGTTCAGTCCTTAAACAAGCCAACCCAAAACCCTCATCAATCTAGCTACTATCAAAATTACTTGTGAGCTGATTTATGCGAACAAAAGGGCTGCTATTTTCGTAATTTTTTTTCTGTTGGCAGACAATCCATAAAAAAAATTATTAAAGGAGATAGTGGAAGATGCACTCAAGTTGATGATAAAGACCCACGTATACAACCCCACCATGTGTCTCAATTAACTCGTGAATCAGGGAATGAAATACTAAAACGATTTGAATTGGATTTAAATTGCTTCTTGGGCCACTTGGAAGTTAAAAGGACTAGGCCAATGGGTTTTACTAACTAGGCTTAGATAATTAAAAGTGATTGGGCTGCTAATGTTCGGATCATTATTGAGCCTGAACCCGTGACCCAACTTTGATTTCGGTTGGACTACTACGATAAATAATAAGTGATGGTTATTATGAACGAGGAAGCAATAATGATTATGAGAATGAAACTTGGATATTGTTAATGATAAGTCGAGATGATTATTGTTAAGATCATGGTGATATTACTCGATGATGGTGATATAGAGGATATAGATGATATAGAGGATATAGATGATATAGATGATATAGATGATAATTAGGTGACGGAGTGATTAACATGATAAAGATAGTTTAAACAATGATGATGATGATTGAATCACGATGTTTTTGTGATGATAATGAGATGACGATGTATGCCTTACGATGATGATGACAAACGAGTTCGATGATGGAGATGACGATTAGAACATGATGAAGATTATTATGAATACTCGATGATAATGATGTTCATTATGATATGATTATGGTGGTGATGAAATGAGAAGATGCTGACCCATAGATGATGATATGGGGTTTTAAGTTTAAACAGAAAAATAAAAGGATTCATAAATATTAAATAGGCTAGCGCGTTTAAAACAGAAACAAGCAAATGGTTCAGTGGTTTAGAGTGTTTGTGTTTAATCGAGAGGTCTCGGGTTCGAGCCCGGGCAGTGGCATTTATTTTTTTTAACCTCATTACTCTAAGGTAGTATTCTCATTATTATTATTATTATTATTATTATTATTATTATAATAAACTTAAAAGTTTTAAAACTTACAAAAAATTAGTGGGAAGCCTAGAGACAATCTGGGCCCCCACACCTCTAGCAATAGCAAAACCTATCCTAGTAAAAATATGAGCAGCAGCACCGGCACCAATATCTTGCGCCATCGAACTCTTCTGAACCCGCTTTAGCAAAGAAACAGCCTCCTTCTCTAATTCCCCAAGGGAAGAAAATGAGAAAGGAATGAAACCATAACCAATCGCCTGACAACTAGATTCATACTTGACCCGCTTCCGACGAGCCGCATCAATCACAGCACGTCCAGGGACAAAGTCAGAAAGCCCAGACTGTGTCAAAGGAGAAGACCCAGTCAAGTCAACACAAACATCGCGACCACAATCCCAGGAATAAAGTAACACATCTGCAGGTCTGAGGGCCCTGTCGTTCCCTCCAGACAACCCAATGTCAACCTCCTTTCTCGCTGAAATCCCAGATCGATAACAAACATCAACAAGGGAATCCCGGATAATATTATGTCGATGCTTAATACCCACCATACCAGCACAAGACACCGCGTGATCTCCGAAAATATCCTCAGTAAAAACCCTTGAACAGGCAGAGCATGTCGTCGAGATAGAGAACAATGGAACACCTAACCGGTAGCACAACACACATCGGTAAGTCTTTGCGTTCATCGTTTGACCCAACCCCAAAATAGGGACTGCCCTTAGCCAAGCAGAGGTGTGATCACCCTGCTGTGATTTCCATAAGGCCGATTGTCGGGGAGATAACGAAAAAGTGGATTCTGCAGAAGCGGTAACCTTTGTGAAATAAACATCTGCCAATTTCTTCATGAGTATTGGGGCAGCGACCTCACTCGGATTACCTAAAATATCAAACCCAACCGTTTTATTAAACAGACCCAATGCATCTTCAAAAGCACGACCAAGACAAATAATACTCGCATGACGTAGGAGCTTGGTCTGCAACCCAGCAGACTGTAATCGAGAAGCCAGAAAACCATAAAGACGAACATCTCCCGCAGAATAAACACCAAGCCCTCCAAATACAAATGGCAAGGTGGCAAGCCGCCACTGCCAATCACCAAACCCAGGCCCTGAAGCAGTAACAATACGCTCCAAGGAAGACCGAAGGGCTCCATCGAAAGCGCGTTGAGCCTCCTCAAATATACTAGGAGGACAAGTACGCAAGGTAAAGTAGAGTTTAGAAACTCCCGTACATGCCCTAAGCAACAACAACTTACATTGAGGATCATCAAGCTTAGCAACCTTATCCATAAGCGCAATGGACTTGGTCACCCTTTGCATCACCAGTTCACTACTAAAACCAGGATCGGAACTTGCGGGGGCCCCAAGCAACTTAACACAATTTAAAGGCCGAGCAATATTAGGAGGAAAGATACCTACTTGTCTGCTGCGAGGGTCCTCCGTAGGCCAGAAAATTTCTGTTTTTTCAACGTTGAGATGTAGCCCAAAACGAGGCCCATCCTCCATAATCAAATGCAAAACCTTCCCCACCACCAAAGTGTCCCCAATAATAGTGCCATCATCCAAATACCACGCCTGAAGACAAACCTCAAAATTATCTCTGATTTTAGAAACCAAGGGTTGTAAGAGCAAAGCAAAAAGCAACGGACCAAGGGGATCACCCTGTTGCACCCCCTGAGAAGACCATAATGTGTGGTTCCCATAATACAATCTGGCTGGATTAGAGTAGCAAAATTCAACCCACCGAGAAATGCTCGGACAAAGGCGGCGAACTTCACGTAACATGACCGTACGATCAACTAGATTGAAGGCATTTTGAAAATCAACTAATAACATAGAGAGGCCAACATCAGAGCCGCGATCCTCAATCAACCAATTCACAGCATGAAGAATTGCCTCACCACCTGAAGAAACACCAACACCAAATTGAAGACCATCGAAGTAACTTCCCAAAGACTGGCCAACCATAGCAGCGCCAACCTTCGAAACAAGACGTCGCCAAACAGTACCCACAGCTATAGGACGAAGACCACCGCCGGGCTTGACAAGTGGTGCAAGGGGAGCACTAGCAATATACTCTCCTAATTCCATAGGGCACCTTCCAGCTAGAAAGAGATTAACGACCCCGGTAATAGAGCCAACTAACTCATCCGAGACTGCCACCGCAGCACCACTCAAGCAATCCATAAGGTGTTGTGCACGTAAACCATCCCTACCACATGAAGTGCCCCGAGGAAAACTTTTAATCTGGCCCAAAACAACAGCAGAAGTCGTAACGAGGTGAAGGTGATCAACCGTCATATCAGGCAAGGATGGAGCTATGGAAAACTTTATTATTATTATTATTATTATTATTATTATTATTATTATTATCATTGATATTATTATTTTAGTATTATTATTACAATTACTATTTTAATAAACAAATGATAATTATATAAAAATATATTACAAATATACTAATATTACATACTAATATGTTTTTAATATATTAACTAATATATTATTATTTATAATATAACTTTAATTAAATTATATTATATCATATTATAAGTACTAATGTAAATATATATATATATATATATATATATATATATATATATATATATATATAAATTAATCTTATTACACTATATAATATATATATAAAGTTAGTCGATTAAATGTAATATGTGTTAATATATATACTTGATATAGGTTCGTGAATCCGAAGCCAACCTTGCATTGTTCAGTTCCGTCGTATGAATATTTTTACTACAAAATATCGTATTGTGAGTTTCATTTGCTCCCTTTTTAAATGCTTTTGCAATATGTATTTTTGGGACTGAGAATACATGCGCTTTTTAAATGTTTTACGAAATAGACACAAGTAATCGAAACTACATTATATGGTTGAATGATCGAAGCCGAATATGCCCCTTTTTGCTTGGTAGCCTAAGAATTAGGGAACATCACTAATTTTGAGAATTAGTGCACGCCTAATTGACGCGAATCCTAAAGATAGATCTATTGGGCCTAACGAACCCCATCCAAAGTACCGGATGCTTTAGTACTTCGATGTTGTTTTATCATGTTCGAAGGATTTCCCAGAATGATTGGGGATATTCTTATATGCATCTAGTTAATGTCGGTTACCAGGTGTTCAATCCATATGAATGATTTTTATCTCTATGCATGGGACGTATATTTATGAGAAATGGAAACGAAAATCTTGTGGTTTATTAAAATGATAAAAATGAATGATTATGATAAACTAATGAACTCACCAACCTTTTGGTTGACACTCGAAAGCATGTTTATTCTCGGGTATTGAAGAAACTTTCCGTTGTGCATTTGCTCATTTTAGAGATATTACTTGGAGTCATTCATGACATATTTCAAAAGACGTTGCATTCGAGTCGTTGAGTTCATCAAGATTATTATTAAGTCAATTATAGTTGGATATATTATGAAATGGTATGCATGCTGTCAACTTTCGATGTAATAAAAGTTTGTCTTTTAAAAACGAATGCAATGTTTGTAAAATGTATCATATAGAGGTCAAGTACCTCGCGATGTAACCAAATGTAATGTATTCGTCCAGATGGATTAGGACGGGTCGTTATAATTTAAGTGGAAAGATGAAGGTAGGTGATAATGGAGTTATGACACTCCACTAACTGATCTTGTGGTCTTAAATTCGTCCCAAGGGTGAAATTACCAAAAAGCCCTTTTGAATATCTTAAAATAAAACAGCTGGTCTGCCAGTTCATCTGGACGGCGTCCAATATCCTGGACGGCGTCCAGTCCTTCAATGTTGGACGGTGTCCTCTATTTTGAACGACGTCCCATTTAGCTGGAAAACAGGATCTTACAATGTGCCACGCATGTGAGGGTATTTTCGTCCACTGATTGGGTTTCTTTAAAATTACTCTTTTTAGAGAAAATTGCTCGGATAATCCCTGTGGTACGATTGTAGTGACCCGAACTTTTCCATGTTTATATATATTAATTGAGATTGATATTTACATAATTAAATGTTTCCAACATGTTAAGCAATCAAACTTGTTAAGACTTGATTAATTGAAATATATTTCATATAGACAATTGACCACCCAAGTTGACCGGTGATTCACGAACGTTAAAACTTGTAAAAACTATATGATGACATATATACGGATATATATATAGTTAACATGATACTATGATAAGTAAACATATCATTAAGTATATTAACAATGAACTACATATGTAAAAACAAGACTACTAACTTAATGATTTTTAAACGAGACATATATGTAACGATTATCGTTGTAAAGACATTTAATGTATATATATCATATTAAGAGATATTTATACATGATAATATCATGATAATATAATAATTTAAAATCTCATTTGATATTATAAACATTGGGTTAACAACATTTAACAAGATCGTTAACCTAAAGGTTTCAAAACAACACTTACATGTAACGACTAACGATGACTTAACGACTCAGTTAAAATGTATATACATGTAGTGTTTTAATATGTATTTATACACTTTTAAAAGACTTCAATACACTTATCAAAATAATTCTACTTAACAAAAATGCTTACAATTACATCCTCGTTCAGTTTCATCAACAATTCTACTCGTATGCACCCGTATTCGTACTCGTACAATACACAGCTTTTAGATGTATGTACTATTGGTATATACACTACAATGATCAGCTCTTAGCAGCCCATATGAGTCACCTAACTCATGTGGGAACCATCATTTGGCAACTAGCATGAAATATCTCATAAAATTACAAAAATATGAGTAATCATTCATGACTTATTTACATGAAAACAAAATTACATATCCTTTATATCTAATCCATACACCAACGACCAAAAACACCTAAAAACACTTTCATTCTTCAATTTTCTTCATCTAATTGATCTCTCTCAAGTTCTATCTTCAAGTTCTAAGTGTTCTTCATATATTCTACAAGTTCTAGTTACATAAAATCAAGAATACTTTCAAGTTTGCTAGCTCACTTCCAATCTTGTAAGGTGATCATCCAACCTCAAGAAATCTTTGTTTCTTACAGTAGGTTATCATTCCAATACAAGGTAATAATCATATTCAAACTTTGGTTCAATTTCTATAACTATATCAATGTTATTTCAAGTGATGATCTTACTTGAACTTGTTTTCGTGTCATGATTCTGCTTCAAGAACTTCGAGCCATCCAAGGATCCGTTGAAGCTAGATCCATTTTTCTCTTTTCCAGCAGGTTTATTCAAGGAACTTAAGGTAGTAATGATGTTCATAACATCATTCGATTCATACATATAAAGCTATCTTATTCGAAGGTTTAAACTTGTAATCACTAGAACATAGTTTAGTTAATTCTAAACTTGTTCGCCAACAAAAGTTAATCATTCTAACTTGACTTTTAAAATCAACTAAACACATGTTCTATATCTATATGATATGCTAACTTAATGATTTAAAACCTGGAAACACGAAAAACGCCGTAAAACCGGATTTACGCCGTCGTAGTAACACTGCGGGCTGTTTTGGGTTAGTTAATTAAAAACTATGATAAACTTTGATTTAAAAGTTGTTATTCTTAGAAAATGATTTTTATTATGAACATGAAACTATATCCAAAAATTATGGTTAAACTCAAAGTGGAAGTATGTTTTCTAAAATGGTCATCTAGACGTCGTTCTTTCGACTTAAATGACTACCTTTACAAAAACGACTTGTAACTTATTTTTCCGACTATAAACCTATACTTTTTTTGTTTAGATTCATAAAATAGAGTTCAATATGAAACCATAGCAATTTGATTCACTCAAAACGGATTTAAAATGAAGAAGTTATGGGTAAAACCAGATTGGATAATTTTTCTCATTTTAGCTACGTGAAAATTGGTAACAAATCTATTCCAACCATAACTTAATTAACTTGTATTGTATATTATGTAATCTTGAGATACCATAGACATGTATACAATGTTTCGACCTATCATTTCGACACATCTATATATATTTCGGAATAACCATAGACACTCTATATGTTAATGTTGGAGTTAGCTATACAGGGTTGAGGTTGATTCCAAAATATATATAGTTTGAGTTGTGATCAATACTGAGATACGTATACACTGGGTCGTGGATTGATTCAACATAATATTTATCGATTTATTTCTGTACATCTAACTGTGGACAACTAGTTGTAGGTTACTAACGAGGACAGCTGACTTAATAAACTTAAAACATCAAAATATATTAAAAGTGTTGTAAATATATTTTGAACATACTTTGATATATATGTATATATTGTTATAGGTTCGTGAATCAACCAGTGGCCAAGTCTTACTTCCCGACGAAGTAAAAATCTGTGAAAGTGAGTTATAGTCCCACTTTTAAAATCTAATATTTTTGGGATGAGAATACATGCAGGTTTTATAAATGATTTACAAAATAGACACAAGTACGTGAAACTACATTCTATGGTTGAATTATCGAAATCGAATATGCCCCTTTTTATTAAGTCTGGTAATCTAAGAATTAGGGAACAGACACCCTAATTGACGCGAATCCTAAAGATAGATCTATTGGGCCTAACAAACCCCATCTAAAGTACCGGATGCTTTAGTACTTCGAAATTTATATCATATCCGAAGGGTGTCCCGGAATGATGGGGATATTCTTATATATGCATCTTGTTAATGTCGCTTACCAGGTGTTCACCATATGAATGATTTTTATCTCTATGTATGGGATGTGTATTGAAATATGAAATCTTGTGGTCTATTATTATGATTTGATATATATAGGTTAAACCTATAACTCACCAACATTTTTGTTGACGTTTTAAGCATGTTTATTCTCAGGTGATTATTAAGAGCTTCCGCTGTCGCATACTTAAATAAGAACGAGATTTGGAGTCCATGCTTGTATGATATTGTGTAAAAACTGCATTCAAGAAACTTATTTTGTTGTAACATATTTGTATTGTAAACCATTATGTAATGGTCGTGTGTAAACAGGATATTTTAGATTATCATTATTTGATAATCTACGTAAAGCTTTTTAAACCTTTATTGATGAAATAAAGGTTATGGTTTGTTTTAAAATGAATGCAGTCTTTGAAAAACGTCTCATATAGAGGTCAAAACCTCGCAACGAAATCAATTAATATGGAACGTTTTTAATCAATAAGAACGGGACATTTCAACGATGGAGAGTCGCTCTTCGATTTTAAGTGGTTAAATCAGGTTCGATTATGATGAAGATCTACTCCAGGAGTTCGTGATCTGGTGGTGGAGGTCATTGACTTTCTCAAGATCTCATCTTCATATTTATGTGATATTTTTGTTGTTTATATTCTATGATTTTTTATCTTAAAAATTAACTACTGTTTCAAAGTGGGTTTTGAATTTTTTTGATTTCAAATAGATTTGGATTATGAGATGAAGGTGTGCTGAAATGGGTTGCGATGACGAAGGTGGTTGCTGGTTCAGATCTGAGATGGGTTGCGATGACGACCTACAATCGCGACCACCACCGTAATCCACCACCATAATGCGAAATTGTTGCTTTTCGATTTGTTACTGTTGCTTGAATATGTTCTTGTTTCCCAGATGACACACACCAGTAGTTTTTTTGGGTTTGATTTAATTGATTCGATTTGTAGGTGGTCTCTGGGTGTATGTGGTTTGATTTGCAGGTGGGCTTGATTTAATTGTTCTTTGATATTATTAATTAATTTATTGATAATTTTAGAGAATAGATATATAGATATAAATAGATGGATATAAATGAAAGTCCTTTTGGTTTTGGTTGGGTTTCTTCTTAAAGAAGATGAAGAAGAAAGGTTAAATACCGAAAATACTCTCACATGATTGGCACATGATTCAGTTTTAACGGAAAAGTTAACAGTGTTAGTGAACTGGGTTATCCTTGCTCCACTTTTAAGTCACAAGGACTATCTACACTCAAAACAACAACTTTATCTATCCATGCTGGCTGGTACAAACCACAGGGATTATCCGCGCAATTTTCTCTTCTTTTTTATCAACAAGGGCTTTTAGCTTCTTGATTAAAGCTTGATTACATATGTTTCTCCACATAGTACAGTGGAGTTATTTAATGAAATCTTTGAACAAATACATATGGGTTTGTGAGTATGTACAAGACACAGTTTTGATGTATAATAATATATGTATATATGTAATGTGTGTATATGTATATATAAAGATACAGAGATACATCGAATTAATACCAGGATCTGATATTGAAATTAAGCATTTGAATTTGAGGGTTTGTCACATGATTTAAATATGTATTGAAATTGAGGGTTTACGTAAATAAAACTTTATTAATCCGTAGCTAATGTATATATGTATTGAAATTGAGGGTTTACGTAAAACTTTTTTAATCCGTAGCTAATGTCACATGATTTAAATAAAAAGGAAATAAGAAGAAACGATGATATAGAAAATATTATAAATAAATTATACGCAGTATGTAATTTTGAACAGGAAAGAAAATAAATAGTGTAATTCTTATTTTTCTCAAACCTTTTTACATAAAAAATTGAATATAAATAAAAACAATTATTTTTCAACTTCTATCTTTATTTTAAAAATGTGAGGGTTTTAGACCATCTTTATCCCTACGGGGCGTGTTGACGTGTTGCTGGGTAGGGGTGGGGTGCTTAATGAGCGTGCAGCCAGACTGTTGGGTAATGGGTGGCGTGGTGAGTGACGAAGGGTGAGGTATTTTTTATTTCTTTTTCATTTTTCATTTTTCAAAAAAAAATTTAAAATAAAATAAAATAAAACAACCGTTGCCCTTGTATGTGGTTGGGAACACCACACGTCGACAATTTCACACAAACACGCGGCCGAAGATTGTGTGTTGGGTTGAAGCACGCGTCGGGGATTCACCCCCAACACGTCGCGCTATTGCGTGTTGGCAGGCGTGTTGGGCCAACACTTGCTGCAGCACGCAGCGTTAAACAAGGCCTTATATGGATTAAAATAATGAAATGAACGAAAATACTCTCACATGCGTGGCACATGTGAGGGGGTTAACTGTTAAAATTTAATTAAAGTTAGCAATGGGTACCATTCACGAAAATTAAACAAAATCTGGGTACCAACTACGAAAAAAAATGTTTAGGTGTTGTAATGATAATCTGAACAAACCACAGGTACTAACGGCGTAATTTTTTCTATAAAGTATTACACTGATTACAAAAGTACATTTGTGACGCCCCGTACAAAACCATCGTGTACGGTTCATCAACAACAGGATCATTACAAGGTCAAACACTATATGCTGTTTGAAAACCGGTTTTGCATTCATAAAAAGATAGCGTTTTACAAAAGATAACGTGCTTCTTATGAATAGAAGCGTTAACTTAAGTATGTGACCCAAAGGTCGTTACAAAGCCATTGTTTGAAAAATAACGTAAGTTACGAATGCAAAAGAAAAGTTCCATGATTGAGACATATCTAAGTAATGCAGCGGAAATCTAACACAACAGGTCCGTAACAGCAAGTCTATAACACCAAGACAGCAAGTCTAACAGCGGAAGCAACAACGTCTAAGCACCTGAGAAATACATGCTTAAAAAGTCAACACGAATGTTGGTGAGATATAGTTTGTTTGTAATCAGTAATGTAGACCACGAGATTTCAGTGCTTCAACAAGCAGTTTAAATCAGTAATTCGAATCAGTATGATAAAGTATATGTTTATCCGTGGGCACCCAGTAACTAGACTTAACGTATGTATATCACCCCCTAAAAGTGCACTTGGAGAGTGCGTTTGTCCTTGAAGTATTAAACACCCGTTGAATGCTAGCGCGACTAGCCCGAGTGGGGATGTCAAACCCTATGGATCCATATCTAAGATTCGCGTTCACGGTTAGGAAACCAATGATTAAATGTTACCGAGCTAAGGGGAATCTTTGTGCCGTTATGTTACCCACACATATATAAAGTTTAAGTACTCGTGCTGACTTTGGACAGCTGTTACGACCTCTATACAAATCGAAAAGATGTGTAGTCAGTGGCCCTGGCTCCGTATGTGAGTCCTCTAACCACTGACCAATTTTCAGAACCTAACTCGTCTTCATTTCACCGTGGCGACGGTTTAAGTGCGAGTAGGTCAGAAATTTCAGCACAACGTTACAAAGGCATAGTGACTTTCGGAAGGCTATAAATCCTAAACCGTATATCGGATTAAGTCGAGGCCTTAACGAAAAGTCATCTAATCGAAACGAAATATCTGAAAATCAATTTTCCAGAAGCCCAAGAGTCTGATCAGACCCCAAAAATCAGTAAACAAGTGCTCCGATGAGATTCTTGGTGCTTGATGCTCATCACGGTTCTCATCCTTGATGCTTGTAAGCTTCAAGTGTACAACTCTTTGATGTTTTAGCATCACTTTGACCAAGATTCAACCATCAACACACAACTAAGAGTAAAATCTATCATTCTACAAGTTTTGAACATCAAGATTGCCTCTTTATTGCATAAATCCAATAAAGCTTCAACATTTGTCCATTTTACACAAGTTTATGCATCTCCATCATATGTGATGATGAAGACTTGATCTTTATCATCACAACAAACACAAAAAGGTTCCAAGTAAGTGAGATCTACAATGATAAGTTAGATCTCAAGTATTAAGAAAATCCTAAGCTAGAAAGCTTGGATCTTTACAAGATTAATGAGACCATAAGCTAGAAAGCTAAGATCTTTAACAAAATAATGAAAGTAATGAGACCATAAGCTAAAAAGCTAAGATCTTTAACATAATAATGAAACCCTAAGCTAGAAAGCTTGGATCTTTAGTGTTCTTGAAGATCTTGAAGCATAAAGCTTGGATCTTTAAGATACATGAAGATCATAAACACAAGTTTTGATCTTTATAACAAAACAAAGAAATCACAAGCTAGATCTAACAAGTAAATGAAGATTCAAAACTAGAAAGCTTGAATCTTTCATGTTCTTGAAGGATTCAAACCCAAGTTTGAATCTACAAGATATAACAAGAATCAAAAGCTAAAAGATTGATCCTTTAAATGATGATGATGATGTCGACTTTATGAAGAAGAAAAGAAGAAGAAGAAAATTTAAAACTTACACTTTTTAGAGTGAGAAAGACTAGATAGAGAATTAGAGAGTAAGTGTGTGTAATTTGTAAATGAAATCAAGTGTGAAATGAATGGGATAAGCTTGGTATTTATAGGGAATGAGGGTGTGGGGAGGCCCTTATGGCCGTGGTTTATGGGAGACAAAAGGGGGGGACAAGATTTGCTTTTTGGTTAATGGTTGTCTAAAGTTGATGCTTATGTTAGGATCCCATGCAACATTAAGGATAATGCTTAACAAAAATGCTAGTATGTTCCCTTTAATAAATGAGCATTTGTCTTTCATTATTATGGGTTACTAACTTATTATAATTGGGCTAATTAAATAGTCCACTAGCTAGTGTAGGGTGGGCTAAGGTCCAACAAGGTAGAAAGTCCAACAAGACTAACTAGCAAGCATAAGTAAATTACTAAGCGTAATTAAGCATCCAAAACCCAAGTAATTGTTATTAGGAAATAACAATTAGTATTACGTAGTCATAATATTCCGATTATGACCAAAGTTAAACGTGTACCGAAATACATAGCTCGTTTCAAACGTCAAGTGACACCAACGGTCGTAAAAGCTTTCGGGGATCAAGTTAAGTGATTACACACTTAATAGCACGTTGCAAGATATTAATGAAAGTAATTAATCATTAAATAAGATCCCAGAGCAAAAATTAGCTCAGTACGCACATATACGCAGTTTCGTGAAAGCACAAAGCGCAAAAGCAAGTCGAAAAAGCCGGGTCGTTACAACATTACGCTATTTTTTATTAAAAATGACACCATTTTACTATATTTAATAAAGTATTTGGAAAATAATGCTAGATTTTGAGGTATATAAGACATATATAACAATGAATAATTACTACTCACTATATGATTATTTTATGTAAGTTGTTTAGAAATTTTTATATACGGAGTAATGATATGTATGAATTAGAAGGGGAAATATATATATATATATATATATATATATATATATATATATATATATATATTTATATATATATATATATATATATATATATATATATATATATATATATATATATATAGTGAGGATCCATAGATAACCAAAGGTAGTAGAGAACCAAGAGAACCAGCGGACTCACCTTCAGACTAACCTTCAATCTGCGTGCAGATTGAGTCAATCTGCGTGCAGATTTAGTAGAGAACCAAGAGAACCAGCGGACTCACCTTCAGACTAACCTTCAATCTGCGTGCAGATTGAGTCAATCTGCGTGCAGATTGAGCCGATCTGTGTGTAGATTGAATCGAACTGCTTGCAGATTGAGTCGATCTGCTTGCATATTGGGCTTATTTTATGTGCAGATTGATCGAGCAGATGAAATCAACATATGACATTCAATCTGTTGCAGGTTGATCTTCAATCTGTATACAGATTGACCTTCAATCAGCAACAAATTGAAACTTTTTTTTTTAATTTAACTCTGCAACATCATAAAAAATACACGAAATGATTAAAGCAAACATGTTATTATCGATTGAACTCAATATGTGTACAGATTGAACTCAATCTGTACACATTGAGTTCATCTACAAAATTCACCTACTCAATCGAATGTGCAGATTCTTAAATCAATCGAATTAATGTTTGAAATTGATGTTACCATGTTCCATTAGCCGCGACTAGAAGATTTTGTGAAGGATTCAAGGTCTGAAAACAACTGAATCGTAAACATCAAAGTTGCAGTTCTTCTTCATCATTCGTTACTGTTCATCGTGAAATTGAGGAATTCGATGATGATTTGGATTATAATCATTCAAGGAAGTTGATAATCGCTGCCTTAGGATCTTGTTTCAATCAATTTTAACTTTCAATTTTATTGATTTTGATGTTTGGTAAAATCAGATCGTGGTTCGCTGAGTTCTCTCCTATGGAGAGTTCTTTCAGGATCCTTTCAATATATATATATATATATATATATATATATATATATATATATATATATATATATATATATATATATATATATATATATATATATATATATTATAAAACGCGTGATTGCATACAACTTACACCTTTTCCTCTATTTTTTAACCAGAAAAACAAAAAACTAATATGATTGTCTGAATAAAATGTTTTAAGCTATAAATTACAAATTGAGCAACCTTTAACCCGTTTCTTGTTCCTTTATGACCTGTTAGAGATAAACGATAACCTAAATTGACCCTGTAACATGAAACTGGGTAGAAATTGCACCAATTAACTTCGTATTCCTCGGTTTCCACTTCATTTCGCATATCATATCAGACTAAGAAGTCGAATGATATTTGACAGGGAGCTACTGGATTATACGGACTCTAGGATCTCTTATTTCTCATCTACTTTCCTTTTAAAGGGTAATTAAAGGAAAAAAATTTCCATCAATAAACTAATTGGCTAAACATCGTAGCAATCTTATTGAAAGATGTTTACTTTTTTTTTTGTGAAGGATGATGAATGAATAAAGAGATAACTACCAACGTGAACTTTCCTATCTTGTGTCCATAGTTCAGCAAGTATACAAAACGTAGTTTAGTCAAACACAAAATAGTTGTAGTACTTCAGTTATCAAGGGAGGTTTATGAAATTAGCTTGCACCAACATTGTAGTTTTTTACGAGTCCCTTTTTATCGATGGAGGTTTATGAAATTAGCTTGCACCAACATTGTAGTTTTTCAAGAGTTCCTTTTTATCGACTCAAAGCTGAAGCTGAGTGAGCCACTGATATCACAAAGTCGAAGATGCTTATCAGATTGGTCAAAATAGTCAGGAGCTTTATCTAGCTATGAACACATGAACTAAACACCAAATTGAGTTTAGTGTGTTATGTACAAATTATATGTTGTGAGCCACTCTCATGGTTCTTATTCATATTTCTTTCTATGTTTGAATTTTTGATCCATTAAAGAGGAGATGGTGTCCAATCAAGACGAAGTTCGAATGATTTAAAAATATTTATAGCAAGATACACAGAACCTAAAACCGCTAAGCTTCTTCCTTTGTTTAATTTAGCAGAAACCTTAGGAGCTTCTTAATACGCATATTTTCTTGTTAAAATTTATTGAAGAGTAAAGTGACATGTGGGATTAAAAAATTTAGATGTTGAAAGCATCACCCCCCTCTCGAATGTTTCAGATGATTAGGTGGTTCAACTTCTAATAAACTACTTTACTTTTTCTCAATACTCAAATGTTTCGGCAGATATTAGATAAAATTGTGGATGGAGTCCAAAACTTTGTTTTTGATAAGAGGGGTACCTGTGACAAAATTTTGCCGAAGGTTCCTGTGGTATACTCCAAATTGTGGATGGAGTCCAAAACTTTGTTTTTGATAAAGGAAGTCCCTGTGATTTACAATAGTTGTGACTGGAATCCAAATCGTTACTTTCTACCGTTTACCACCGTTTGTACAAGCCACATGATAAGCACGTGAGGATATAACGGTCCACGATCAAAATATTAAACCCTAATATTCAGCTTATACCCTGTAAATCATGTACGTTATAACCACCCAAACTCAATGGTTCCTCAATCTCAATCAAACCCTTAAACCAATGGAATCCGATTCCGAAGGTGATCGATATGTTGACGAAGCTTTACTACATGATTTTGATCCTTTCTTTGATATACCAATCAATCCGACATCAGAAAAGGAGATTACTGTCATAGAGGATGATGATTTAATTATGGATGAAGATAACCCTGTTCAAGAGTATATTGTGGATATGTCAGAGTTCGACAGTGGAGATGAGTTCGATGATAGCAATGAAGGGATTAGAAGAAGAAAGCTTAGAGATCTCCAGAAACTAGAAAAGGCTAAAGGTGTTGCTACAACTACTTTCTATGTTGGTCAATCATTTACAAATGCAACTGAGGTAAAAGATTACATTAAATTGCATTCAATAGAGACTAGGAGACAGATTGTGTTTATAAAAAATGATTTGGTTAGGGTGAGGGCTGGTTGTGAAGGTTTAGTGGCTAATTTTGTGAATGGTAACTTAGTGGAAAGAAGTGGTCTAATATTGAATAAAAAACCTAGTGGAGATGGTCATAGTGGTCAAGCATTGAATAAACAAGTGGTAGTTGGTGGCTTATTTAAGACAAATAAAGGTAAAGAAAAGAAAGTGCAAACAAATAAGAAAGAGAAAAGAAATAAGAGGAAGTTAAATATTGAATGTCCATGGGTATTGCAAGTGTCAAAGGAGTTAAATTCAGAGACATTGTGTGTAAAAACTCTTCAGGATAAACATGAATGTCTAGAAACTAGAGAAAATAAGCATTGTACTTATAATTTATTGTCTACAAAGTTGATTGAGGATGGTCATAGTGGGTTGGCAGGTAGTTGATCCTAAAAATTATCCTGAAAAGTACTTTTCAGGGTTACTCTGAAAAGTTCAATTAGGATTTGAACAGGTTTAATTTGGGAATTTGGTGATTTTGATTTTGAACGTTAGATTTAGGTAGTATTGCAAATCTCTCGAAATCTCCCCCGAGATCTCGTTTTTAGAAGGCAACCGAGACGAGATGTCCATCTCCCGAGATTTCTCGGTCAACAGGGTCAAACTTAGTCAAAGCCACGATTTCTCAGATTTTCTTTCTAATTTGTAAGATTTTCTTGTAAAATTCGTAATTTCTAAGATTTTTTCGCTCATTTTTCAAATATTTTTGTAAAATCTCATAAAAAGTATATAAATATACATATATATTTATGTTTTTATGTATATTTTTATTTAAAAAAATATAAAGTCTACGTAAGTCAACGTCCGAGATCTCTCCGAGATTATTCCGAGATGCCTAGATCCCCCTAAAAAGTCCAAACAAGATCTCCTGAGATCCGAATTCTACAACCTTTGTATTAGGGTTTGAACGTTATATTTTGAACGTTAATATTTTATGTGTGGACCGTTATACCCTCGCGTGCTTATCATGTGGCTTGTACAAATGGATTCAAACGGTAGAAGGCAACCATTTGGACTCCAATCACAAGTATTGTAAACCACAGGACCCCCGACAAAATTGTCTTAATTCAATACTCGAGGAGAGTAAAATGTATCTCTACAACAGGTTTATTATATTTTTGTAACACCCTGTTTTTCCCCGTACATGATTTACATGTGTATCGCGTATGTACGATGGGTGCATGAAGGAATTGAGACATGTTCGTGCGTTAAAGTTCTTGTATGCGAAAAGTGATCAGACCAAGTTAAAGGTCGCGGCGCGGAGGTATGGGTCGCGGCGCGACATTACAAACAAATCAGGATCAGGAGGTACGGTAAGGAAGGCACCAGACCATGCCTTGGGTCGCGGCGCGACAGAAAGGGCCGCGGCGCGGCATTCAGCTGATTTCAATTCGAGGAGGCATGTTAAGGAAACCACCAGAATACGTTATGGGTCGCGACGCGACGATTAAGGCCGCGGCGCGGCATTCTGGGCGAGCGGGTACCAGATTTGCAATTTTAAAGGATATTCGAGGGCATTTTAGTCTTTTCGCGTATGTGCCAGATTTGGGATCTTAAATCCTATCCACTCATCTTTTTTCTTTTATTTCTTTTTCCTTTTCTTTCTATTTTCCTCTCAAAAACTTCAAACCCCAAATTGATTCAAAGGGATTTTTGGAAAGGAAGAAGCGGGTTTTGATCGAAAGCGTAAGAGACAAGTTTGTTCTCCTCGTTCTTCGCTACAAGGTGATACTAGCGGTAAGCTCTAACTCCGAAATTCGTTTTTGCGTTCATCATTCAAATTTAGGGCTTTTGATTGTATGTTCATACATGGAACCCCACTAGTTGTTAATGGAAGATAATAACTAGGATTCGAGTTTATTAGTGTTGGAGGCGGGTTTTGGGTTGGTTAATGATTTAGCCTTGTTTAGGGCTTTAAATTGAGTGTAATCACTATGATTAGTGATTATGGAAGTGTTGGAACTCATTCGGGTGTGTTTGGTTGACTAATTTTGAAATGGGTCAAAATTAGGGCTTTGGTGTCAAATTGGGCAAGACAAGTGTTTAACGCTTGTGTTCGGGTTTAATTAGCATATTAGGACCATTGTCACTAGTGTTAGTGATTATTGGTTAGTTTGAGCGTGGTTTGTGCTTGGAGGTGCATTTGGGTCGAGATTGCACTAGTTGTCAATTTGGGTTGGTTTGTAAATCCTCCCTAATTGTGTTGTTGTATTTGTGATAATGGAATAGGTACATTCCATCGGCGAGTTGCGGATTATTCGGTGGCATTCATCAAGGCGACAAGGTGAGTGTTAATATCATATGTATGTGTAGGATGGGTGCGGGTCGGGTGGAGTGTTTCTCGGTTATAGAGCCCACTTCACATATAGGTGGGTTTGATGGACTTGTGTATAGGTCTAATTAGCACGGTTGTGCGTTTTGGTTGACCACCTTTGGTGAGGTGCACACTTTGTGTGTACGTTATCACAGGTGCTTGTGATGCGGATTATATAACCCCAATGGCGAAGGGTTGGTATTGAGTTGCGGATGTGTAACCCCGATGACGTGGGTTTTGATATTGAGAAGTGAGTGGAATAATTATGCGTGTACGTATATAATGTATTTATTTGTGTTGTATGGATGTGACATTGTCGCGGTGTTCAAGACACCACATTCTAAGTAATGAGTAGTATTGTCGCGGTGTTCAAGACACTACTCATTGTTTGATTGGCATGTGGTATTGTCGCGGTGTTTAAGACACCACATTGTCATGGGAGTGGATGCCGCGGTGTTCAAGGCACCACTCATTGTTTTGATTGACATGTGGAATCGTCGCGGTGTTCAAGACGCCACATTGTCATGGGGGTGAGTTAGTCGCGTTGTTCAAGACATCACCCGGGGGATTAGTGATTACGCGGTGTTTAAGTAACACTAATGGATGTTATGAACTCCGACGGTCTTTTACGAGTACCGTTCCCTTGTACGATTGGTTAAACATGGTTGTGTGTTGTGATGTAGCTAACCCTCCGGGTGTAGCTTATTGGCGTTGTTCACATCGTCGTTGGTGAACTTATATTTGTTGTTATTTTAGCTTGTTGCTTAGTGGTCGTACGGTATGCTTAGCTTAGCATGCCTTTATGCTTGGATGCTCCGGTATGCGTTATTTGATTACTTCTGTGGCATGTCCATTTTATGCATATATATATGTATGTAGTATATTCTCACTCACTAAGTGTTAGCTTACCCTCTCGTTGTTTACATTTTTATAGATTTGCATGGAGTAGGTGGCTCGGGTAAGCGTGGGGACTAGTGGACTTGCGTAGTTTGCTTTAGAAGACGTGTTTTTTATTGATTAGGATTGGGTAGCGTATCCCCAATCACCATGCTCGGTTTTGTTGGAATTTAAAATAGTCGGGTCGTGTTTGCTCGTTCGGATATTTAAACTATGTATTAAATGTTTTAAAGCTTATTGAACTTATTATTGTGTTAAAGATGTTTTTGGAAACATAAATGGGACCTAAATATTAATGTATTAAAGAAAAAAAATTACGGGCCGGTTTAAATACGGGTTGGGTTGTTTCAAGTGGTATCAGAGCATGGTCTAAGGGATTTAGGCGACTTGAGATAGGTGCCTAGACTTAGACTTTTGTGTGTGCTTATTTGTTGCGGGACTTGTAGGTGAACGGGTTGGAACGGGTTATAGTTAGTGCCTTGTTTGTAGGTGGACTAACTAGGATTTTTGGCTCGTGTTGTGATGCTATTCCCTTGCGTGTGTTTATATCGCGTAGAATTGTCGTTGTGTTGGTTATATCATCGAGCGAGGCGGTCGTTGTACAAACGAGTTGAGACGACGTGTGTGCGTAATAAGGACTTGCAAACCTTGTTACGGGTGCAAATCGTGTCTAACAAGTGATGTACGACGAGTGTTGAGCAAGATGGGGCGGTGTTATGCGTGTTGTTTTATACGTTCGTGGACTAATCGTTTTGCATTCTTTAGAATGACGACGCGAAACGAGATCGAGACGAATGACGAGGAGTTTAGAGTTGCGGCAGCCGTTGCGGAGCAAATTAGTGCGTTTCGAGAAGAAATGGATATGAGGTATTCCGAATTTCGAAATAGTGGTGAAATGGAGCATTGTCTTAAGAGCTTCATGAGGACTAAGCCTCCGATGTACGACGAAAAACCGGATCCTTTGATAAGCACAACTTGGATCTCGGGTGTCGAAGGGTGTTTTCGTACTATTGAATGCCCTCCTGAGAAGAGGACAAGACTCGCTACTAGTTTGTTGCGGGGTAGGGCAAAGGATTGGTTGGATGGTAAGATTGATCTTGTCGGTGGTGAACCGTTTATGGCGTTATCATGGGACGAGTTCAAGAAGGAATTCTTCGAGGAGTTCCGGACTTCGGCCGACTTGTCGGAATTGCGTAATGAGTTGCGAAATTTGCAACAGGGTTCTATGGATTTGAATACTCTCAAGACGACCTTTATGGCGAAGGCTCGTTTTTGCCCGGAGTATTTAGGGAATGATCGTTTGTTGATGGAGGATTTTTATCGAACTTTGAATGATGACTTGAAGAACAAAATTAGTCGTGGTTACGCGAAGTCGTTGTGGAGTTATACGCGGTGGTTAGAGGTTTCGAGTCGTATTCACGATCGAAGATGAGTGAACCTTCAAGTAAGAGAATGGTTATTTCTTATGGTGCTCCAAGTAAGAGGACTAAGGGTCAGAGTGTGAGCACGGGTGGTACACGGACGTGTATATCGGATTCTAGTGCGTCTAGGTGTTACAATTGTGGCGTGAGGGGTCACAAGTCTTGGGAATGTTCGGTACCAAAGGGTGATGGCATGGTGTGCTTCCATTGCCAAGAAGGACATGTCCCGAGTTAGCGGGGACGGGTGCGGCAAGGAGACGTTAAGTTATGGGTGACGTTCCTAATGGAAGTACCCTATGGTGATGTTTTTATTAACGGGCGAAGGGCGCAAGACATAGTGCAACCAAGCATTCCTTAGTATTTGGAAAATGTTTCTACCAAGCCATGGAAATGGGTTTTGGTGTTCGGTCGTTAAGCGCGTGTTCGCTTTTATGTTGAAGTTGATGAACCATGAGGTTCAACGGATGGGATGAGGCCCGAGAAATCGAGTGTTGATCTCGGTGTATGTTGGTAAAGGAGTCTACATGACGCGACATTAGGTGCCTCTTTTATACCTACTAGCGTGGTGTTCGACTCCGATTGTGTTGCGGTTACATTGTACTTAAGGTACCGAAGTGAAACCCTTAGGTACATGAGTGACCGGGTAAAATTTGACAAACTAAAGTAATTGGATGATTGCGAGGGTATGGTTTGTGTAATCATGGTACACTTTTCGTTTCGAAGTGTTTAAGGATTGATTGAAATCCTTTGTGTGCTCAAGGTTGGAGCAAGATGTGGTGATGGGTCGTGTGAACCCAATTGGTTAGTAAAGTCTACCTTTGATAGCATTGTACGGTTGTACAAGATGCGGTAATGGAATGTAGTTCCAAGTGGGGGAGTTACACTCCCGTACGAGGAAGTTCTAGTGTGAGATTTCGGATGACGTTTTTAGTAGATTCGAAAATTTTGTTGGGACCTAGTTTTGGTCGATTTGTGGTAGAGTACAATTTCGGTTAAATTGTACTTATGATTTTGGATTTGAATTATCACCGAGGTGGTAATGTGGTAAATCTCGTTGAGAGATAATGGACGTGTTTGGCGAGCAAGGTGAAATCCTTCGGTTAAGGGATGTGCGTATCGGATTCTCTTCTAGAGAATTATTGTTTTGTGCCTATGTTTGATATAGGTGGTTCTTGCTCGACTGTGTGGATGGTTAGTGGTATCCGTTAGGGTTCACTATAGTGTAGCAGAGCGCGATGTTGCACTACTCGTTGTTTGAGGCCAAAAGTGCGTATGTGATTGGTGAAGCATGACCTTCGGGGTCCGCTGACTTCATCATGGGTGTAGTGTTATACCGGTGAAGCATGACCGTTGACGGGGTCCGCTGACTTAATCCAGTGTTGAGATTGGGAAGTATATCGCGTGTGTTTGCGGATTCACAAATGACTCGTGTGGTTCCGGTCATTGTATTGAGGAGTGAGTCGCGTGTAGTTCGGATTCACTAAGGCGCGTGTAGTTTTCGGCCAGCCTTCATGTTGCGTGATCTATTGGTTGTTTTATACGCCAATGGTGGGGTCGTAAGGACCAAGTTGTGTGATCTATTGGTTGTTTTATACGCCAATGGTGGGGTCGCAAGGACCATGTTGTGTGATCGGTTGGTTGTTTTATACGCCAATGGTGGGGTCGTAAGGACCATTTTGATGTGAATAGTGATGCAATAGTCGTATTTTGCTCACGTGTTGCGGTAGTTGCGTATTAGACGTGTTGCGCACTACAAGGGATGTTAAGTGGTAAGTGTTATCCGTTAGATTTCACTTTTATTTGGTCTTCATCGGTTGGATGGTTGACTTTAGTTTGGGACGTGTTTACTCTTAGCATTGTACTTGGTATGGTACGCCAAAGGGTTGATATCTCGGTACGAGATTGGTGGAGTTTTTCCCGATATGAGGGATTGAGCAAGTTTTAGTGCTCGAATTTATGGATTGATAAATCGCGAATGACGATTTAGTTGTTAAGGGTAACTCTATGAGAAAAATTGCCTAGAGGAGTTGGAAGGATACGTGGCGGATTCGCGAATTCTAAGTGATCGTTATAGACTTCGGATGTCGCGTGTATTGCATGGCTCGGAATGCGTGCAAGTGTGTAATTAGTTAATGAATTAATCTTCGGGTTAATGAGGAATGTGTTGGAAGTCGGATTGGAACGATTGTTTGAGAACCATCGAGTGTAGGTTCGATTTGGTTAAGTGATTAGGATCACGAGGACGTGATCGAATCTAAGTGGGGGAGAGTTGTAACACCCCGTTTTTCCCTGTACATGATTTACAAGTGTATCGCGTATGTACGATGGGTGCATGAAGGAATTGAGACATGTTCGTGCGTTAAATTTCTTGTATGCGAAAAGTGATCAGACCAAGTTAAAGGTCGCGGCGTGACATTACAAACAAATCAGGATCAGGAGGCACGGTAAGGAAGGCACCAGACCATGCCTTGGGTCGCGGCGCGACAGAAAGGGCCGCGGCGCGGCATTCAGCTGATTTCAATTCCAGGAGGCATGTTAAGGAAACCACCGGAATACGTTATGGGTCGCGGCGCGACGATTAAGGCCGCGACGCGGCATTCTGGGCGAGCTGGTACCAGATTTGCAATTTTAAAGGATATTCGAGGGCATTTTGGTCTTTTCGCGTATGTGCCAGATTTGGGATCTTAAATCCCATCCACTCATCTTTTTTCTTTTATTTCTTTTTCCTTTTCTTTCTATTTTCCTCTCAAAAACTTCAAACCCCAAATTGATTCAAAGGGATTTTTGAAAATGAAGAAGCGGGTTTTGATCGAAAGCGTAAGAGACAAGTTTGTTCTCCTCGTTCTTAGCTACAAGGTGATACTAGCGGTAAGCTCTAACTTTGAAATTCGTTTTTGTGTTCATCATTCAAATTTAGAGCTTTTGATTGTATGTTCATAAATGGAACCTCACTAGTTGTTAATGGAAGATAATAACTAGGATTCGAGTTTATTAGTGTTGGAGGCGGTTTTTGGGTTGGTTGATGATTTAGCCTTGTTTAGGGCTTTAAATTGAGTGTAATCACTATGATTAGTGATTATGGAAGTGTTGGAACTCATTTGGGTGTGTTTAGTTGACTAATTTTGAAATGGGTCAAAATTAGGACTTTGGTGTCAAATTGGGCAAGACAAGTGTTTAACGCTTGTGTAAGTTTAATTAGCTTATTAGGACCATTGTCACTAGTGTTACTGATTATTGGTTAGTTTGAGCGCGGTTTGTGCTTGGAGATGCATTTGGGTCGAGATTGCACTAGTTGTCAATTTGGGTTGGTTTGTAAATCCTCTCTAATTGTGTTGTTGTATTTGTGATAATGGAATAGGTACATTCCATCGGCGAGTTGCGGATTATTCGGTGGCATTCATCAAGGCGACAAGGTGAGTGTTAATATCCTATGTGCATATGTATGTGTAGGATGGGTGCGGGTCGGGTGAAGTGGTTCTCGGTTATAGAGCCCACTTCACATATAGGTGGGTTTGATGGACTTGTGTATAGGTCCAATTGGTACGGTTATGCGTTTTGGTTGACCACCTTTGGCGAGGTGCACACTTTGTGTGTACGTTATCACAGGTGTTTGTGATGCGGATTATATAACCCCAATGGTGAAGGGTTGGTATTGAGTTGCGGATGTGTAACCCCGATGATGTGGGTTTTGATATTGAGAAGTGAGTGAATAATTATGCGTGTACGTATATAATGTATTTATTTGTGTTGTATGGATGTGACATTGTCGCGGTGTTCAAGACACCACATTCTAAGTAATGAGTAGTATTGTCGCGGTGTTCAAGACACTACTCATTGTTTGATTGACATGTGGTATTGTCGCGGTGTTTAATACACCACATTGTCATGGGAGTAGATGCCGCGGTGTTCAAGGCACCACTCATTGTTTTGATTTACATGTGGAATCATCGCGGTGTTCAAAACGCCACATTGTCATGAGGGTGAGTTAGTCGCATTGTTCAAGACATCACCCGGGAGATTAGTGATTACGCGGTGTTTAAGTAACACTAATAGATGTTATGAACTCCGACGGCCTTTTACGAGTACCGTTCCCTTGTACGATTAGTTAACCATGATTGTGTGTTGTGATGTAACCAACCCTCCGGGTGTAGCTTATTGACGTTGTTCACATCGTCGTTGGTGAACTTATATTTGTTGTTATTTTAGCTTGTTACTTAGAGATCGTACGGTATGCTTAGCTTAGCTTGCCTTTAAGCTTGAATTCTCCGGTATGCGTTATTTGATTACTTCTATGGCGTATCCATTTTATGCATATATATGTACGTAGTATATTCTCACTCACTAAGTGTTAGCTTAACCTCTCGTTGTTTACATTTTTATAGATTTGCATGGAGGAGGTGGCTCGAATAAGCGTGGGGACTAGTGAACTTGTGTAGTTTGATTTAGAAGACGTGATTTTTTATTGATTAGGATTGAGTAGCGTATCCCCAATCACCATGCTCGATTTTGTTGGAATTTAAAATAGTCGGGTCGTGTTTGCTCGTCCAGATATTTAAACTATATATTAAATATTTTAAAGCTTATTGAACTTATTATTATTGTGTTAAAGATGTTTTTGAAAACAGGACCTAAATATTAATGTATTAAAGAAAAAAATTTACGAATCGATTTAAATACGGATTGGGTTTTTTCAATTTTCAACTTTGAATTAAGTAACGTCATCTTATTCAAGAAATAATGTTTGTTTTTGGTCTTTTTAATGTAGATTGGAATCATACTCGATTGTTTTTGCTCTTTTGTAAAATGTGTGTCTACAAATAGATAAATTTACACTTTAATTAAATCGATATATTATAATTTAATGTGTTTTGTCAGCAATAAAAACAAACATAACTTAAATAACTTGAAACAAACCGGAATTGTTTTGTTGAAAGATGCATTTCTAAATTGACGAATTTTAAACGGAACAAAATGTAGCTACAAGCAAAAAATATTGTGCTGTTGTTTAACCTCAGTCTCGTTTATATTTTGAAAGAAGAAGATGATGACAGCACCCAAAACTCTACGAGTTTTTTCAGACTCCAAACCCATTATATATTTCAGGGTAAAGAGTATAGTTTAAACTCGATTACATGCTTTGATTAAACGACAACATAAATAAAGTTAATAAATAAGCCTCAGTTAAATCCAGTAAATTCAAGTGTAATACAGCTTCAACCAAGTGGTTCTCCCTGTTAAACAGGGTCTTGGATCCACGTACCTCATTAAATCGGATTAAATCATCATCGGCTAATTAAAATTTAAATTTAAAAAGTAATAAATTAAAGCTCAGAGTAAACGACAGCTCTATCAATCATGAATCTTCAGAAGCAGAACTGGCTTAAAGCTGTAATTAAATCATCACTGCAAAAAATTCAAAACATAATCGGCTCATATTAAGAAATTCAACCATTTTGTATCCTTTACTTCACAGATTACTCTCAGAAGCGCGGATAATATCAAATCATCGCCGAAATCAAAACAAAATTAAACACTAATTATAACGGATAAGTTTTAGAAGAATAATATAAAATTAAACCTCCACGTTAACACCGTCTAGGGTTTAATATATGCCTCCATGACTAGACCTGATTCCAATTGATTGATTTAGAAATTAGGCTTAAGGTGTGTTAAGGCATATAAAATTAAATTGATTGAATAATATGTAGCCGTCGATTAGACACAGACACAGCCATTGAGATTTGGTACAAAGGCTGAACTGTAACACATGACGGCAGTAAGATATAGCACGAGCATTGGGGCTTTCTTCTTCATTGGATTAATTGTTTCAGATAAGCCCGGGGTGCTACATGCGGATATAATTCAATTATAGCGTAAAACTGTAAAATTTAAAACATATGAAATGAATGAAAGATTTCAAACCTAATTATAGTTGTAGGGAGATGGATCGGTGAGGCTGTGATGGTTACGGATGATAATATTGTTTGATTTTATAGGTGAAATTGGTAGATTTTGAAACCCTAGATGTTAACGTAAGCCTTTTTCCTTTTGCTTAATGTCTACTGGTTCCTAGGGTTGGGTGATACGTTGGGCCGGCCCATTTGCATTAATTTACAATAAACGTTCTTTAAGTTTTGAGTTATGGTGATATTTGGTCTTTCTGTTTTAGTAATTTACTAAAACTGCCAGTTATTTGAAAAATGAAAATGTGCTAAAACCTTTGTTAGGCATTCGTTATGGGTGTTCATCGGTTCGGTTTATTCGGTGTTTTCATTTCAATGTATTCAATTTTACAATTTTTTTGAGCAAACCCGAATTAGAATTCAGTTCATTTTCGGTTAAAATCGAAATTATTAAAAGAACAATTATAAGAAGAAAAACAAGAAACTCCTGGCTTAAGTATGCTTCTCCGAATCCGTTAGGGCTGATGCTGTGAAAGCCTCGAGGAATAAAAACAATTCCATGGTATTTTATTGTGGCGTTATTGAAGTCTTAATTATATACAACCTAAAACAATGATGTAATATTAATTTGTTAAGAATTCGATGATTTATTAATATTTACAACCTAATTGTCATATGAATGAGAATCGATTTAATTGATTGGATCCCAAACTATAATGACAATGTAAAAATTAAATATATTAAAATTTTAAATTCGGGTTTGAATTCAGTTTTCGGTTTAAATGAATTCTAAATTTCCATAACCAAACCAAAAACCGAATTACGAATTCAGTTCTGGTTCGCGTCGGTCCAAAAATTGTACTTTAAATTATGTTTGATTTTTTTTGTGGTTTTGTTCTGATTTGATTTTCAAACCAAATATTGATTAGCCCTACGTTATGGTCATCCATGGACCATTACCACCCAAAACGCTCAACAGCGTTCCTAATACATGTTTAGAGGGCATTGTTGGGGGATTATTTCGTGTGCCCACAACCATTTAGACAATAGAATGAGCTCCTTTTCTCTTTATATTACGGAGTACAAAGGATCGAATATTTTTTTTGTTCTGTTTTAAAAAAGTTTAATCCAAATATTTTAAAAAATAAAAAGAGAAGCAAGTAGCAAAAACATGCACCAAAAAAGTATTGTACTCTTACGAAGATGATTGATTGGCCTAATGTTTGATCGGATTGTTTGAAAACTCATGTGTATAGGTAACTCTTTTTTTTTTTTTTCGAAAAGCAAGCAAGATATATATATTTACAAACCAAACATACAAACCACGACCAATCTAAGGGGGCAACGAAGCAATCCAACGACCTATACAAGTAAAGCCCCAAAAAAAGAATTCGGGAAGATCAAGTATTTACATACAACAGACCTATTAACCTACGAAATTAGCCGACACCCGTTCTGTAATTTGAGCTAGCGACATAGAAGCCCGGGTTAAGCAGCCACTGGTGCCAATCCAAGGAGACCTTCTTCGATCGCTTTGATATCCAACCAAAGCTAATCGTTTGCACCTCGGATAGTAAAGTTGCACAATTCCACTCCTTTTTCCTGAAAACTTTGTTGTTTCTAGTTTTCCATAACATGTAACAACAAACCCACTTAACCGCTTCCCAAATCTTATTCCCATATTTAGAGAAGGAGGTATAAATCGAGTCGTTACCCAACGGATCAAATGTGTTTAATCCATTATCCGTGATGTTCCACCACATAAGAAAGCTTTTCCAAAACTCTAATACCGTCTCAATTTCATCACCATATAAGGGGCACAAAATAGAATCTAGATCCATACCTCGCTTATCGAGTTCGGTACGTACCGGGATCCTTTTTTGATTTACCCTCCATACAAAATTTGTAACCTTTTGTGGTATGAAAGAATTGTGGATGGTTTCCGCACCTGCTACCACACTTTCCAGCCTCTTTTCGTCTATGAATGATGCAAGTTGCTTAGTAGTGAATGTTCCATCAGCACTTAACACCCATCTCCATGTATCACTTGAATTTGGTTGTAACTGAATAGTGGATAGCAGATTAGATAGCTCGACTACTTCTTTAATTGCTCGACCACGAGGTTCTCGAATCCATTGCCAAACTAAATTAACCCTTCCACTTGCCATGTTGACCCTACCATGAACCGATGCGTCTTTATTCCCTTCTAATGCAAACGGCCTGTTAAAATTCTCCCTAAGTGGCAGACTGCCTAGCCATGTGTCCGACCAAAATTTAATGGAGCATCCATTACCAATGTCTTTAACAAAAGAGGATGTAAAAGCAATCCCCATTCCGTCTATCGCAAAACCTGCTTTGATTATGTTGGCCCATGTAGAGCCATCCTGAAAACATCGAGAATGATTAGTGTCTCCCAACCCCCCTCCTGAACCATAAATACTAGTAATCACTTTGACCCAGAGCGAGTTTTGACAAGTTTTAAATCGCCACCACCACTTTTCAAGTAACGCAAGATTTTTAGAAGTAAGAGAACCAACGTTTAAACCCCCCGACCCATATGGAAGAAGAACGCTATCCCATTTAACCCATGACAGTTTTTTCCCCGACCCAGACCCGCCCCAAAAGAAATTGCACCTTATGGATTCGAGTAGCTTGATCACACTTGCCGGAGCTCGAAACAGGGAAAAGAAATAAAGTGGCAAACTACTTAACACCGATTTCATAAGGGTCAATCGACCACCAAAGGAGATAGCTTTTACCTTCCATTCTGAGAGCCTCTTCTTGAATTTGTCTAATACCGGATACCAAGAACATACTTTGCTCATCTTTATTCCCAATGGTAACCCAAGATAATTCATAGGAAAAGTGTCGGAAGAGCAATTAAAACGCGCAGCCATCAAGTCTAATTCATCCTTTCCGACCCCAATACTGAACAACTTACTTTTTTGGAGGTTTACTCTTAGGCCCGAGAGACTTTCAAAGCAACTTAGTAGCTTCATTAAATTTGAGATGTTGCTTCTGCTCCATTCTCCAAAAAATATCATATCATCTGCATACTGTAGGTGAGAAACATTAACATTTTCCCGGCCTACGGCTACACCTCTTATGATTCCATTCTCCACTGCTTTTTAAGTTAAAATGTTGAGGCCCTCAGCAGCTATAATGTAAAGAAACGGGGAGATTGGATCGCCCTGTATAATTCCTCTTTCGGGTTTGAATTCACGTGTTGGAGAGCCATTTACAAGGACTGAGACAGATGCCGATGTGAGACATGCCATTATCCATTTAATCCATTTCCTACCGAAACCCAAACTTTTCATTGATTCCGCTATAAAATCTCACTTGAGGCAATCAAACGCCTTCGAAAAATCTACCTTGAATACGAATCCTCTCCTCATTTCTCTTCTTAAATCATCAATAACTTCATTAGCGACGAGAACCCCATCTAGAATGTACCTATCCTTCAAAAATGCGGTTTGTTCTACCCCAATTACTTTATGAATAACAGAAGCTAATCTCCTTGATAAGACTTTTGAAATCACTTTGTATAGGCTGCTGATGAGGCTAATGGGCCTATACTCACTTAAGCAAATAGGGTTTTTATTCTTCGGGACTAAGGTAATAAAAGAAGTACTACATCCACGGGATAGCTCCATATGAGACCAAAACCAATCGAAAACTCTGACTAAATCCCCTTTGATTAACCACCAGAAATTCTTATAGAATTTCAAGTTAAAACCGTCCGGTCCAGGTGCCTTGGAGCTACCACAACTCTTAACTGCCTCCCATATTTCCTCTTCCCTGAATTTTCTTTCAAGGACAAGGTTATCCTCACTAGATACTCTCCCAATATCACAGTCTATGAAGCAATCCTCATTCGAATTATTTGACTTAAAGATATTTGAGAAATAATCGAAAACCTCTTCTTTTATTTTCTGTGGGTCCTCAGTCCAGGTGCCGTCAATGGAAATCCCTCTGATGCAGTTCTTATTTCCCCTTCTTTTAATGCAATTATGAAAAAACTTTGAATTTTCATCTCCTTCGAGCGTCCACTTAATTCGCGATTTTTGTTTCCACATATTAGCTTGAATTTTTTCCTTTCGATCCATTGTTTCTTTTCTTCCATCCATGAAAGCCTCTCTTGATCAATAAGAACCCTAGTTTCGGTAATAGATTCCCATGTGTCCACAGCTTTCGAATGGTTTAGAATTTGCTCACTTAGATTGTTAACAATCCGACTGTGATTTTTCAAATCAGACCTTACGTTCTTCAACTTATTTCTATAGATGCAATTGGGTCTAGATCCCGAAACAGGAGTATTCCAAGCATTTATCACCACGTCCTCTGCCCCATCAAGTAATAGCCATTCGTTAAAAACTCTGGTGGGTTTAGGGCCGAAATCTTTAAGTCCATTACGAAGAATAATAGGGCAGTGATCCGAGAGGTGTTTATCAAGTGTGGTGGCTGCTAAATTGGGCCATAATTGACACAACTCCTCAGACACCAAAAACCTATCTAGCTTGCTAAATTTGATTCCATTGTCACGGATATGAGTAAACTTTTTACCCCCAAGTGGAACTTCAATTAAGCGATTATTGTTGATGAACTGATTAAAATGATCTGCCCGATTTTGATTGAAAATAGAATTTAAATGTTCACCTGGACTTCGGACCTCATTAAAATCTCCTCACACGATCCATGGCATATCCTTAAATTGCAGCAGCTTTTCAATCTCACTTAAGAATCTAATCTTTTTAGCCGAAGTGTGAGGCCCGTTGACATTGACTATCGCAACCTCTGAATCGTAACCTTCTACATGCCCTTTAATTGCTAGGTAGAATTCACCCTCTATTGCTTGATTAACCTTGAAAATTGTAGGATCCCATACCGTAATTGTAACGACCCGACTTTTTCGACTTGCTTTTGTGCTTTGTGCTTTCACAAAACTGCGTATTTGTGCGTACTGAGCTAGCTTATGCTCTGGGATCTTTAGTCATGATTAATTACTTTCGTTAATATCTTACAACGTGCTATTAAGTGTGTAATCACTTAACTTGATCCTCGAATGCTTTTACGACCGTTGGTGTCACTTATCTTATTAAACGAGATACGTACTTGGTACACGTTAAACTTTTGTCGTAATTGGAATATTATGACTGCGTAAACTTGATTGTTATTTATTATAACAATTACTTGGCTTAAGGGTTTATTTAATTAATCTTAGTGTTTACTAATGCTTACTAGTTACCTTAATGGACTTAACACTGTAATTAACTTTCCATGGCCCGACTTGTCTTTGTGACACACGTGCTTTTCACGAATAATATTTCGAATATTATTTACGTTCATGATTAATTATTATTAATCATTTTTAATTAACTAATGCAAGTAGTTAATTACTTGGGCCTTATTTATTTAATTGTTACATACTTGGACTTGGGCCTTTATTATTGGACATGGACTTGGAAGCTCACCCTACTTTCTTAATGGACTAGTTAGCCCATCATTAAGCTAGTGAATTATTAAGGCTTAAACTTAGATTAATTAAGTTAATGAGGAGACAAAGTTGTCACAAGCATGCTAGCAACTCTTTCCCATACATTTAACTTTAATCCATTCTAAGCTTTCACCATTCTCCCACACTTGAAAGTAGCATTTGACCTTTCCCCTTTGAGCCACCAAAAGTGACGGTTTTGAAGCAATGAGGGAGGAGTTCAAATTTATTTTTTTGTTACTTATTTGCAAGTATCATTTCATTTTCCACACACACATACTTGCACTACTCTTTTCTCTCATCTTTTTCTCTCAAACTTGTAAGTAACAAGACTTTATTTTCTTTCTTTTTTCTTCCTTAAAACTGAAATCAAGCATCATCATTTCATTAGTTTGTTGTTTGTTTGTTGTTAAAGATCAAGTTCTCTAGCTTGCATCTACATGTAATCTTGTTCTTCCATCTTTGTTTGATGAAGAACCAAGAACAAAGATCTAAGTTTCTATAACTTATGGTTCTACACTTAAATGTTTTAAAGATCTAAAACTCATAAGCCTTAAGAGATTACTTGTGTTCATGTTTTGTGGACTTAAAGTTTGTTTTCTTAAGATCCAAGCTTGACTTGAATCTTCTTAAGTATGAAACAAACATGAACATAATACTTGTAACTTTAGTTTATTTCTTTCTTTTGTAAGTATTTTAATTATTAATTTGGTCAAGTATTACTAGTTAAACTTGATCTCATATTTCTTGAAACTAAAGTTAAACTTTGTAAGTTCAAGAACATGGAAGTATAACTTTCTAGTCATAACTTCATACACTTATGTTGGATCTAAGTTTCTATAACTTATGGTCTTCCAATTTGTTTAAAACAAGAGCTTATGAGCTTATATACATTTTACAAGATAAAAATCTAAGTTTCATAACTTATGGTTTCATTAAAAGTGAAGATCCAAGTTCTATAACTTAGGATTTAACTTAAGAACACTAGATCTAGACTTTCTAGTCTAGGATCTTTAAGATCTAGCTAAGATCTAAGTTCTACAACTTAAGATCTTGTTTATTTAGCTTACTTTCAAGTTTATAGTTTAAAATTATTATTAGAACTCTTGTATGTGTCGGATCTAAGATCTTGATGTAACTTTGGTTCATCAAACCTACTTACAACACTAAAATGAGTTGTGCTACTTATCTTAGACATACACTAGTGTTATGATGGTCAAACCTTGGTTAAGATGATGCAAAAATATCAACAAGTTGTACATTTGAAGCTACAAGCATCAAGGATGAGAATCGTGATGAGCATCAAGCACCAAGAACCCACCGGAACACCTTACTTACTGTTTTCTGGAACTGATCACTAACCTGGGCTAATGGAAAAGTTAATTTCCAGATTTTTCGGTTTGAGTAGATGACTTTTCGTTTAAGACTCGTCTTAATCCGATTTACGGTTTGGGATTTATAGCCTTCCGAAAGTCACTACACCCTTTTAACGTTGTGCTGAAATTTCTGACCTACTCGCACTTAAACCGTCGCCACGGTCAAACAAAGACGAGTTTGGATCTGGATTTTGGTCAGCAACTAGTGGACTCACATACGGAGTCATAGCCACTGATTACGTGTCTTTTCGATTTACGTAGAGGTCGCAGCAGCTGATTGAATTCATCCTTTGCTTCGGTCTCTATTCTTGAATGAAATTTACTTTACCCTTTTTGACTTATGATGAATGATGATGATACTTAAGACCTAATTTACATACTTTTAAACCTTTAGGACGATTTACTGACTTAGTAACTTTTGACTTAGGTTGAGGACTTTTCGGACCAACCACTTGCTTACTTTTCCCGAATCAACTTAACTACTTTTCACTGTGAGTTATAGCATCCCTTTTTTACTTTAACTATTTTGGGACTGAGAATACATGCGCATTTTTACATTTTACATACTAGGCATGAGTACTTAAACTTTATATATGTGTGGGTTATACAACGGCATAAACTTTTCCCTTAGCTCGGTAACGTTTAGTCATTGGTCTTTGAACCGGTGAACACGAATCTTAGATATGGATCCATAGGGTTTGACATCCCCACTCGGGCTAGTAGCGCTAGCATTTAACGGGTGTTTAATACTTCGTAAACATACGCACTCGCCAAGTGTACTTTTAGGGGGTGATATACGTTAAGTTAGTTACCAAGTGCCCACGGTTATACATATACTTTATCATACTGATTTGAATTGCTGATTTAAACTGCTGGTTGAAGCACTGAAATCTCGTGGCGTACATTACATTACTTATTACAAACAAACTATAGCTCACCAACATTCGTGTTGACTTTTTAAGCATGTATTTCTCAGGTGCTTAGACGTTGTTGCTTCCGCTGTTAGACTTGCTGTCTTGGTGTTACAGACTTGTTGTGTTAGACTTCTGCTGCATTACTTAGAGATGTCTCAATCATGGAACTTTTATTTTACATTCGTAACTTACGTTATTTTCAAACAATTGCTTTGTAACGACCTTTGGGTCACGTACTTATGTTTCTGCTTCTATTCATATGAAGCACGTTATCTTTTGTAAAACGCTATATTTTCATGAATGCAAAAACTAGGTTTTCAAACAGCAATAGTGTTTGACCTTGTAATGATCCTGTTGTTAATGATCCGTACACGATGGTTTTGTACGGGGCGTCACATTTGTATCAGAGCATTGGTTGTAGGGAATTAGGTTGCATTAGTGAGTCTAGACCGGACCGAGTAGGATTCACTAATAGGACTAATCTACAACTTGCTAGTTTACTTGTTTCTGCGAAACCTACTGCATGCTACTGTGTTATATTACTGCATATTACTGCTTACTACTACTGCATACCACTACCTACTTCTACTGCTGTATGAACTTGTTGCATGCTACCGTTACCTTTTACTGCTATGTAAACTTGATGTATGCTTCTGCTTATTCTCGCTACTGCATGCTACTATCTGCTTTTAGCATGTTACCTCGGTATGATACTGTCACTATTTCCATGCTACGTACTGCTGTAGACGATCTAGGCTGCTGTAGTTACTATGCCTGACTGCGTGCTTGCTACATGTCCGCTATTCGATTTACTGACTTGGAGAATTTATCTTTCCTAGTTCAGATGTTTTTCTGAACCCTTTCCCACTCGTCTAACCCTAAGGACTAGTATTGTAATCCACTTGTTACTATCGTTCCACCGTTTCAGAGATCGAAACATTACTTCACGCAATTTACGAAGAGTACCCCTCAGATTACACGCCTACTAAGGTTGATCCTCAGAGGAGGAGATATTGGAGGACTTGTCGGAGTAACCGCACCCCGAGCTCACCCTAATTAGCCATGTACATCATATGAACATTAGAAGGATGTTTAGTTTTTGCAAGTTGACTTATATCCCGTACGCATTCATGACCATCACTTATATCTTTCATTCTTCACCACTACTCGATGACCTAACGACACTTCTGTACTTAGGCCTTGGAGAAGTCGGGAAGGCATCTCCTTTCACAAGCTCATAGTGCCTTCTGTAACGACCCTACTTTTTCCGTTATCTTTTACCGTTAACTATTTAACGACCGTTAATTGTTATTCGTGCCACGTCATTTCTATGACCTATATTATTATTTTTGTAATAATATATTAATTATTATGTGTTATATGAATATTTGTATTCATATTTTAAATTATACGTTCCTACGAGTCGCGGATTTCTATCCGGCGAATCTTTTCGGTTTTTAAACCAACGGTCGAGTTTTCTGGATTTTTAAATCCTAAATATTTTAAATATGATATTTTAAGGTCATATTATTAATAGGTGTATTTATATTTATTTTTCGTCGCGCGTTTGTTATCTTTCCGGATTTTTAATCGCGTAAGCGTGTTTTCGCGTTTCGGGTTTCGTTCGGGCTTTCGGGCCATCAGGAAATTACATTTAAGTGAGATGGACCAAGTGGGGCCCACCCCACTAAAGAATTCGGCTGAATTAGGGAGGGGGAGCACTCCCTTGCTTTTCCATTTTTCTTGTTTTATTTTTATTTCACAAATTAAGAAGCCTAAACCTAAAATCCAATTTTTGCTCTCACCCTCTCCTCTCCCCTCTCCTTTGTGCCGCCACCATCACCACCATAAACCACCATCTTCATCAAAAAGCTAGCTTGGATCATTAAATCGTTTGCATAATCGTGTTCCTCTCTCCGTTCTCTACGCGATCATCTACTTTGTTTCTCGATTAGGGTATAAACCCTAACCCTAGCTATTTGATTTTTCAATTATATTACTGATTTTATATGTTATATGATTAGTATGATATGTATAGGTTGTTGTAATGTTGTTGGAATACGTAGAATTACTCGTTTGTTCATGTTTTCGGTTTGTAAATTTTGGACAGCAGTTTGATTCGTATATTCTGACTATATAACTGATATGAATGTTAAAATAAAGTACATAAATGAGTTCCTCTCATCAAGACATTAATTTTAGACTCCGGATTCATGTCGTTTCGATTCCCGGAGCCCTATATACGCTTAATTTGGTTTTTGTTAAAGATTGAAAGGTGTTCTTGGCATGAACAAGGTTGGGTCCGACTTTGTGACCATCCTTGGTGTCTTTAGGGTGTCTCATTTGGTTAGGACTGATGGTGGGACGAATATTCATGTTCGGGTCACCTAAATCCGAGCCACGGTTCACCCGTTGTGCCCGAATTACCGTTTTGAGTAAAATGATTTTCCCAATTGAAGTCATGGCTGATATGCACGACTTAGGGACTGTTCTTGGAGTGTTCTTGAGTTCATAAATGTGTCGGGTGGTTTGAGTAGGTGAAGTTACATATGTGGCTTGCCCGAAACTGACACCCGGGGCTCAAGATACGACCCGGCGAACTTTTAAATTTATACTTATGGTTAATGATTTAACTTATGATAAAAATTTATGGATTTCATTATTAAATAAATTACTTATGTTAAAGAAGTAATTATTTTATTTTAAGACTTTTAATATAATTATTTATTATATTATTTAATTATTAATTATAATTTAATTAACATTTTAATTAAACTTATGATTAGTAATACTTTTTTTTATTAAAGGAAAATACTTATGATAAGTATTAAATTTAATTATGAGAAATTATTATAAGACTTATAATAAAGATTAAATAATTATTTAATTATTATAAGACTTAATTATTATTTAATTATGATTTAATTATTAAATACTTATGATTTAATAATTTTAATTAGAAACTTATGATATGATTAATAATTCATTATTAATTAATAATACTTATGATATGATTTAAAATTTATTATAAATTAATAATATTTATATTATGATTGATATTTAATTAATTAATTAAATACTTATGTTATACTAATTATAACATTTCAACTTATATTAACTTTAATAATTCATTTTATTTAATTAAACTTATGTTAAGACAGTATTATACACTTTTGACTTTAAATAACATTATAACCTATGTTATTATTATAACTTACACTTTTAAAATTAATGTTGACTATGTTTGACCAAGGTTGACTTTTGAGTTGACTTTCGGTTGACTTTGACTTTCAGTTGACTTCTGTTGACTTTCTAAATAAGGAAACTTTCCTAACTTCAAAACTTTCCAAAAATAGAAACTTTCCAAAAATAGAAACTTTCCAAAAATAGAAACTTTCCTAAAATAGAAAACTTTCCAAAAATGGAAACCTGCTAAAAATAGAAACTTTCTAAAAATAGAAAGTGTGTGTCCTTATGCTGTTCCAATCAAACCGATGCTTGCTGAGTAATGTTCTATGCCTACTTGCAACATGTACAATAGCTATCATACTAAGACTTGGCCTAAGTTAGTTATTTATTTCGACCTGCTTTATTTATAGGTCGGCGTTGTGATCTTTCTTGATCACTTTACTTTACGTGCTGTTCGCTTGTTTGTGAGATTTCTTCAGTTGCTATTTAAGGTGAGTTATAGTCCCATTTTTATATTTTAAATCTTTTGGGATGAGAATACATGCAATTTATTTTATATTCTGGACACAAGTGAAAGTTGGTTTAAATTATTCATTGTGAGTTGAACAAAAATATTCCCTAGTCTGGTAACTGTAATCACTGGTTTCTACTGGTGAACGCGAATCCTATGGATAGATCTATCGGGTTTGACAACCCCATTTCGAGCTAGTCGCGCTAGCAATTTGTTATCGGAATGTTTAGTACTTCGTATTTTGTTGTAGATACACTTGTTCGGTGTATATTATTTATTGTGTTTGGCAAGGGTAAATAAATGGTTAAGTGGTTACCAGGTGGCTCACGGAAAATGGAATAATGTTTTATTATATGTTTTCTAGCATATAATTTGGTGGTTTAAAAGGAGTTTTATGTTTTCAAACATAAATTTTTATTGTTTAAATTAAATATTGTTTGCAATATTAAACCTATAATTCACTCAACATTTTTGTTGACAGTTACTCGCATGTTTTATTCTCAGGTTCATGATTGATTGCTTCCGCTGTGCTTAGAGGGTCTGCATATTTATGATGGCAGCTTTTGTTAAACATTAACTTGCATTCTATTTTGTTACATTAAAAAGTGGATGTTGTTGACTTTGTTTGGTCAACATTTGGTTAAGTATTTATGTATAGTTTTTCTAAACTTATACAATTTAGTAGATTTTCTTTATAGGAAATCATTTTTAAATAAAGAATGCAAGGTTGTTTTATAAAATTCATATAGAGTTTCGATCAAGCTGTGGGACCAAGTGACGGAGCCGTTAAGTGTTTTGACGGAGTCGTCACAGTTGGTATCAGAGCTCTGGTTGTAGGGAATTAGGCTGCATTGATGTCGTTACCCGGGTCAATAGGGTGCATTAGTGAGTCTAGTCTACAGCCCGGCCTATTATATATTATTATATGTGATTATTTGTGTCGTTTTGGTATGTATATTGTTATCATACATACATTTCTATTATGTTCTGAATCCGGGAGGAACTCCCATTCCGATTTAAACGTATTCTCCGACTCATGTGAGTTCATCTTTTAAAGGAACACCTCGGTTAGTGAAACCGAGGGGGTGTCATTCTTGACTTCTGGAATTCTCGACATTTCTATGTCATAATTAGTGTTTATTGATATAACGTTTAAGTTACATTACGTGTTCTAGAATTCTCGGCATTTCTATGTCATCTATTATGGTTATGTATATAACGTTTGAGTTATATTACGCGAGATGTCATTCTTGACTTCTAAATGCTCGGCATTTCAATGTCAGCTATTATGTTTAGGTATATAACATTTTTGTTATATTACGTGCATTTGTGCCGTTGTGCCTATGTGCTTTGGTTGTTGAAACGGAAAACGTCATTCTTACTTTTAGAGATTCTTGGTACTTCGAAGACATTTTTATGTCATCGTTACTCCTATTCATTACTTTCGATGTCTTTGTCTCTTGTGCTATCCTTAGCACATTGTTAAGAAATTGTTTTAGGGAAATTGTGTTGAAATTCGAGGTTGACCACGTGTCCTGACCTTATGTAGTGCTATTGGAATGGAACTATGACTTAGTGAAATATAATGGCGTCAGGCCAACGTGATTATATTACGTTAATTCATAAAGAAGTCCCAATATTGTGACATGAGGAATAGAAAGCGAGTCAAAGAAAATTTGTACACCACTCATTCGGAAATTCTAACGTTATTACATGAGTAAGGAAGATACTCATTATCTTATTTGTTGATATGCGAGAGACTCATCTTAACCGAACTACCTACCCCATGTTTTATCATTTATAACTCGCTTGTTAGTGACAGCTTCGCACGTGAATAGTTTTGACCCAAGGACTTGTGTTCTGATAAAAGTCAAGACATTATTTAACTCATTGGTTTTCATGACCTCGTAGCATTTATTGAAGAGATGTCGCGAGACGATTCAAGTCCATCACCCGAGCTTTAACGATCTTACTTCAACTCATAACCTCTGTGATGCGGATACCCTGCTTTTCATTAAAAATTTTACACATTTGTGTAATTGGGCGGTTCTCACGAGATTTATGGGCGAATAGAAGTAATGAAATACTTTGTCATGTATACTATTTATAAAATCATATATGTACGTATGAATTCAAATGAACAAATTTACCCTTACATATTTTGGCTAGTATACACTAATTTATACCTTCAAAATTTTTTTAAAACCACTCTTATTGAGTTGTCTAGTTAACTCAAATTGATTTACGTAAAATGGTACACGTTGTACATACTTCTAAATTTACTAAGAGCTTCGTTCCATTTATGGGGTTACATTAGACGTTTAAAGCTTTTTCAAAACTTCTTTGATTGATTATATTAGAATTTTCGCATTACTCTACAGAGTGTTTGGATCACATTTCTTCTCATCCTCCGTTTAAGGATGAAAATTTACCATTAAGTCCATTGATAGAAATTCTTACACCAGTTTGGATGCCGGTTTTATAAAATTTGTTGAAAAGTCTTTGCGCTCATAGAATTTTCCCTCTTATGGTTGGACATGGCCGAAACGCAGACCGATAAATCAAGTTTCTGGGGTACACTCGATGGTCACCTTATTGTAGAAAAGGCGCTAGGTGGGTTTCTACCCCAACTGTTGTTATAATGGGTATCATGGATATATATTACTCTAGACCGTTTGAGGAGTTTCTACTCTCAATTTTCGCTGTCAACCGCAACACCCTCGTAAACATCAATCCTAGGATTCGATACTTTAGGGTGCACGAAATTATTTTTGGAGATTCATCTCACCTGGAGTCGGCCATTCTTTATAACCCATGATTCGCGTTCTTTTCATCCGCATATAAATTTAAGAATATGGATTAATCCTAGACTTCCTCGCTCATTGTACAAGGAAGTTCACTCTTGTTGAATTATCACACCTTTCATACGTCTTCCTTTCGGAAATATAATGAAAATTTACTTTGGAGTCCATGATCCTCGTTAACTCCTTTGAGAGAATTGCCTTAAATATCTATGCCACCGATGTGACTACTCCATATTTATTTCTTCCTTCATTATTGCAACTTTATTTCATCCGGCCCAGTTCGTCCCCTTGGGGAGCTCCCGTTTTGTTCGTTGAGAAGAAAGATGGTTCATTTCGTTTGTGTATTGATTATCGTGAATTGAACGAGCTTACTGTTAAAAACCGTTACCCTCTTCCGAGAATTGATGATCTGTTCGATCAACTTCAAGGTTCGTCCGTTTATTCTAAGATTCATCTTCGTTCCGGTTATCACCAATTACGCGCTAAAGAAACTGATATTCCGAAAACCGCTTTCTGTACCCGTTATGGTCACTTTGAATTTCTTGTTATGCCGTTCGGATTGACAAATGCACCTGCTGTGTTTATGGACCTCATGAACCGTGTGTGCAGACCCTATCTGGACATATTCGTTATTGTTTTTATCGACGACATCCTTATTTATTCTAAGAGTGATGAAGAATACGAAGAATATTTGAAGTTGGTGCTCGATTTATTGAGAAAAGAAGAGTTGTACGCTAAGTTCTCTAAGTGTAATTTCTGATTAAGAGAAGTTCAATTCCTTGGATATATTGTTAGTAAACAAGTAATACTAGTTGATCCCGCCAAGATTGAGGCAATTGAAAAGTGGAAAATTCCGAAAACTCCTACTCAGATTCGCCAGTTTCTAGGATTAGCAGGCTATTATAGAAGGTTCATTCAAGATTTTTCACGAGTAGCGAAACCTCTGACTGCTTTAACGCATAAGGGGAAGAAGTACGAGTGGAAGAGTGAACAAGAGTCTGCTTTCCAAACTCTGAAGAAGAAGTTAACTTCTGCACCGATATTATCACTACCTGAGGGTAATGATGATTTTGTTATCTATCGTGATGCTTCGTGTCAAGACTTTGGTTGTGTTTTGATGCAACGAAAGAAAGTTATTGCGTACGCGTCACGTCAGTTGAAGATTCACGATCAGAATTACGTAACCCATGATTTAGAGTTGAGAGCTATTGTGTTTGCGCTTAAGATTTGCAGACATTATCTATATGGGGTCAAAGGTACATTGTACACTGATCACAAAAGTCTTCAACATATTCTTGATCAGAAACAGTTAAATATGAGGCAACGAAGATGGGTTGAGACGTTAAATGATTATGATTGCGAACTTTTATATCATCCGGGAAAGGCCAATGATGTGGCTGATGCATTAAGTCGTAAAGAAAGGGCTGAACCTCGCAGGTTTAGGGCCTTGAATATGACAATTTAAACAAACCTCGCTAGGCAGATCCTTGAGGCACAATAAGAAGCCTTGAAGGAGGAAAATTTTGTAACGGGAAGGTCCGAGGCTTGAGTAAACAGTTAGAGGTACAAACCGATGGTACTCGGTATTTTGCGGGATGCCTTTGGGTTCCGAAGTTTGGTGATCTACGAAAACTTGTTTTAGATGAGACTCATAAGTCTAGGTACTCTATTCATCCTGGTTCAGGAAAGATGTATCATGATCTTAAGGAGCTGTATTGGTGGCCTAATGTGAAAGCTGATGTGGCTACGTATGTGGCTAAGTGTTTGACCTGCGCTAAGGTTAAAGCTGAACATCAGAAACCGTCTGGACTTTTGGTGCAACCTGAAATTCCCGAGTGGAAGTGGGAAGGTATTAAGATGGACTTTATTACGAAGTTACCGGGAGTTGTGGGTGGTTATGATACCATTTGGGTGATTGTTACCGACTCGCTAAGTCAACTCTTTTCTTGCCAATTAAGGAAACATATTCAATGAAGAAGTTTACTCGTTTGTATTTGAAGGAGATTATTTCGAGACATGGTGTTCCCGTATCGATTATGTTGGACTGAGGCAGTCCTAACAAGGTGCTCTAGGAACTAAATTGGATATGAGCACCGCTTATCATCCACAGACGGATGGTCAGAGTGAAAGGACCATTCAAACATAGAAAACATGTTAAGAGCGTGTGTTATTGATTTTGGAAATGGGTGGGATAAATATTTGTCGCTGGATGAGTTTTCTTATAACAGCAGTTATCATGCAAGTATTAAAGCCGCACCATTTGAAGCTCTGTATGGTAGAAAGTGTAGGTCTCCTGTCTGTTGGAATGAGGTTGGGGATGCTCAACTCACATGACCAGAGATCATTCACGAGACTACCTAGAAGATTGCACAGATTAAGGAAAGATTGAGGATCGCCAGAAGTTGGCAAAAGAGCTATGCCAATAAAAGAAGAAACGATATTGAATTTCAGGTCGGTGATCGTGTTATGTTGAAAGTTTCACCTTGGAAGGGTGTGGTACGTTTTGGTAAAAGGGGAAAGTTGAATCCTCATTTTGTTGAACCTTTTGGGATTATTGAGAGAGTTGGACCAGTGGCTTATCGTTTGAAATTGCCACAAGAACTCAGTGCTATTCGTGACGTTTTTCATGTATCGAATTTAAAGAAGTGTTTGGCCGAGGCCAATGAAACTATTCTTTTTGATGAACTTCATGTTGATAAGCAACTTTATTTTATTGAAGAACCTGTTGAAATTATGGACCGAGAGGTAAAGACTCTTAAGCAGAGTAAAATTCCTATTGTTCGAGTTAGATGGAACACCGGACGCGGTCCCGAGTTCACTTGGGAGCGTGAAGGTCAGATGAAGCAGAAGTAACCGCATTTGTTCCCAGATGCCGAGGAAACCCCTGCACCTGCTTAAATTTCGGGACGAAATTTCCGTAACGGGAAGGTACTGTAACGACCCTACTTTTTCCGTTATCTTTTACCGTTAACTATTTAACGACCGTTAATTGTTATTCGTGCCACGTCATTTCTATGACCTATATTATTATTTTTGTAATAATATATTAATTATTATGTGTTATATGAATATTTGTATTCATATTTTAAATTATACGTTCCTACGAGTCGCGGATTTCTATCCGGCGAATCTTTTCGGTTTTTAAACCAACGGTCGAGTTTTCTGGATTTTTAAATCCTAAATATTTTAAATATGATATTTTAAGGTCATATTATTAATAGGTGTATTTATATTTATTTTTCGTCGCGCGTTTGTTATCTTTCCGGATTTTTAATCGCGTAAGCGTGTTTTCGCGTTTCGGGTTTCGTTCGGGCTTTCGGGCCATCAGGAAATTACATTTAAGTGAGATGGACCAAGTGGGGCCCACCCCACTAAAGAATTCGGCTGAATTAGGGAGGGGGAGCACTCCCTTGCTTTTCCATTTTTCTTGTTTTATTTTTATTTCACAAATTAAGAAGCCTAAACCTAAAATCCAATTTTTGCTCTCACCCTCTCCTCTCCCCTCTCCTTTGTGCCGCCACCATCACCACCATAAACCACCATCTTCATCAAAAAGCTAGCTTGGATCATTAAATCGTTTGCATAATCGTGTTCCTCTCTCCGTTCTCTACGCGATCATCTACTTTGTTTCTCGATTAGGGTATAAACCCTAACCCTAGCTATTTGATTTTTCAATTATATTACTGATTTTATATGTTATATGATTAGTATGATATGTATAGGTTGTTGTAATGTTGTTGGAATACGTAGAATTACTCGTTTGTTCATGTTTTCGGTTTGTAAATTTTGGACAGCAGTTTGATTCGTATATTCTGACTATATAACTGATATGAATGTTAAAATAAAGTACATAAATGAGTTCCTCTCATCAAGACATTAATTTTAGACTCCGGATTCATGTCGTTTCGATTCCCGGAGCCCTAGATACGCTTAATTTGGTTTTTGTTAAAGATTGAAAGGTGTTCTTGGCATGAACAAGGTTGGGTCCGACTTTGTGACCATCCTTGGTGTCTTTAGGGTGTCTCATTTGGTTAGGACTGATGGTGGGACGAATATTCATGTTCGGGTCACCTAAATCCGAGCCACGGTTCACCCGTTGTGCCCGAATTACCGTTTTGAGTAAAATGATTTTCCCAATTGAAGTCATGGCTGATATGCACGACTTAGGGACTGTTCTTGGAGTGTTCTTGAGTTCATAAATGTGTCGGGTGGTTTGAGTAGGTGAAGTTACATATGTGGCTTGCCCGAAACTGACACCCGGGGCTCAAGATACGACCCGGCGAACTTTTAAATTTATACTTATGGTTAATGATTTAACTTATGATAAAAATTTATGGATTTCATTATTAAATAAATTACTTATGTTAAAGAAGTAATTATTTTATTTTAAGACTTTTAATATAATTATTTATTATATTATTTAATTATTAATTATAATTTAATTAACATTTTAATTAAACTTATGATTAGTAATACTTTTTTTTATTAAAGGAAAATACTTATGATAAGTATTAAATTTAATTATGAGAAATTATTATAAGACTTATAATAAAGATTAAATAATTATTTAATTATTATAAGACTTAATTATTATTTAATTATGATTTAATTATTAAATACTTATGATTTAATAATTTTAATTAGAAACTTATGATATGATTAATAATTCATTATTAATTAATAATACTTATGATATGATTTAAAATTTATTATAAATTAATAATATTTATATTATGATTGATATTTAATTAATTAATTAAATACTTATGTTATACTAATTATAACATTTCAACTTATATTAACTTTAATAATTCATTTTATTTAATTAAACTTATGTTAAGACAGTATTATACACTTTTGACTTTAAATAACATTATAACCTATGTTATTATTATAACTTACACTTTTAAAATTAATGTTGACTATGTTTGACCAAGGTTGACTTTTGAGTTGACTTTCGGTTGACTTTGACTTTCAGTTGACTTCTGTTGACTTTCTAAATAAGGAAACTTTCCTAACTTCAAAACTTTCCAAAAATAGAAACTTTCCAAAAATAGAAACTTTCCAAAAATAGAAACTTTCCTAAAATAGAAAACTTTCCAAAAATGGAAACCTGCTAAAAATAGAAACTTTCTAAAAATAGAAAGTGTGTGTCCTTATGCTGTTCCAATCAAACCGATGCTTGCTGAGTAATGTTCTATGCCTACTTGCAACATGTACAATAGCTATCATACTAAGACTTGGCCTAAGTTAGTTATTTATTTCGACCTGCTTTATTTATAGGTCGGCGTTGTGATCTTTCTTGATCACTTTACTTTACGTGCTGTTCGCTTGTTTGTGAGATTTCTTCAGTTGCTATTTAAGGTGAGTTATAGTCCCATTTTTATATTTTAAATCTTTTGGGATGAGAATACATGCAATTTATTTTATATTCTGGACACAAGTGAAAGTTGGTTTAAATTATTCATTGTGAGTTGAACAAAAATATTCCCTAGTCTGGTAACTGTAATCACTGGTTTCTACTGGTGAACGCGAATCCTATGGATAGATCTATCGGGTTTGACAACCCCATTTCGAGCTAGTCGCGCTAGCAATTTGTTATCGGAATGTTTAGTACTTCGTATTTTGTTGTAGATACACTTGTTCGGTGTATATTATTTATTGTGTTTGGCAAGGGTAAATAAATGGTTAAGTGGTTACCAGGTGGCTCACGGAAAATGGAATAATGTTTTATTATATGTTTTCTAGCATATAATTTGGTGGTTTAAAAGGAGTTTTATGTTTTCAAACATAAATTTTTATTGTTTAAATTAAATATTGTTTGCAATATTAAACCTATAATTCACTCAACATTTTTGTTGACAGTTACTCGCATGTTTTATTCTCAGGTTCATGATTGATTGCTTCCGCTGTGCTTAGAGGGTCTGCATATTTATGATGGCAGCTTTTGTTAAACATTAACTTGCATTCTATTTTGTTACATTAAAAAGTGGATGTTGTTGACTTTGTTTGGTCAACATTTGGTTAAGTATTTATGTATAGTTTTTCTAAACTTATACAATTTAGTAGATTTTCTTTATAGGAAATCATTTTTAAATAAAGAATGCAAGGTTGTTTTATAAAATTCATATAGAGTTTCGATCAAGCTGTGGGACCAAGTGACGGAGCCGTTAAGTGTTTTGACGGAGTCGTCACACCTTCTGCTGATGCTCAGCCATACCCAAAGACTTGGGAGTCGCCTCAAGACATATCGTATTACTACTTGTTACACGTACGACTCGACACGAGACCCAGATTGAATTTCTAGAAAGGAACCTAACGACATTACCTGAACCCGAACATTTTGAAGAAATTTTGGACATTTAGGCATTGATACATGACCTACGGAACCTACGCGCCCGCACCAAGAAATCTTGAGATTAATTATGTAGATTCTGTTTTGAGATAGCATAGATAATGCACCGTTAGGTGGAATTGAGTAGAACTGGAAGTGATCACATTACATTGACCATATGGAATGATATTGGAATGAACGTACGATTTAGTATAATATAATGACGCCAGGCCAGCATGATTATATTGAGGTAAATCATGCAGAAGTTCCAATGTTACTACATGAGGAATATGAGGTGATCTAGGGAAAATTTTGGCAGGGATCACTTGAGTATACGCATTATGGTCTGTTAGAGGTAAGAAAAGAATAACCACTTAGCCCAGGTACTGTACAAGAAGGGCCTTGATTTTAGAATTGATAACCCAAAAACCTGTTATAGATATAGACACCCTGGACACTTAAGGAAAAAGTTCTCAAATAGAAAAACTTTGGACTTACTTGCGGTAGAGCAATCGTTATTTCAGCTATGGAGACTTGCATAAATCCTGATTTTAGTTAGGGTACATTTCGTCACAACGTTTTATTGTCCCGAAGTTGTTTAATACTAGAACGATAGAAACCTTATATCTAAAAACCTTAGTGTTATGACTAATAAGCCATTAACAACCATAAGGTTTAAGTATTCTATAGGACAAGCAAATGGTAAGCTGACAGAGATAGAGGAATGATTTAAGGTAGTACCTTAAACTTAACAGGTGGGTCATTGGGAGATGATCTCATGTCAACAAAACTTGGAAGTTCTAAAGTAATAGTTGGAAAGGATTAGTTACCTACGCACAAGCAGATGTTATTCTGAGAAGATTGATAGAATTTTTTACGGTAGTATAATAAGATTTGATTGGAATGAACCTTAAGAATTACCTAACACCCATCAAGTTAGGAAGCTTTGATGACATAGTTGGAACGAACTGGCTTTCAAGGATGAAAGTGAAAATTATTTATAGTGAGAAGATTATTCGTATACCTCGCGAGGATGGTGAGCCAAAAGCCATCCGGGTCACTTCAACAACCCTTTATCCCACAATGGAAATGGGAAGGAATAACAATGGATTTCATCACGAAGCTACCGAAAACGGTAGGCGGTTAGAACATTATCTGGGTTAATATTGACCATCTCACCAAATCTGCTCACTTTCTAGCCATGAGAGAAACCAATACAATGGACAAACTTACACAACGATACATAAAGAAAATTTTATCCCGTCACTTCAGCGATTCAGATTATATATTAAAGACTACCCAAGAATCTTATTTGATACTTATTCTTACGCGACTCTGAATCCTAACTTATTCCAAGAGATTTCTCAATCGATAATAATCACACCATCACCCTTCTTACTTCGATATTAGTCATAACAGTTCTAAATTTCCAAAATCAATGGGTAGTTAATTCCCATCCTCATACTCTCCCATTCGTATCTCACTTATAAGCAACAGCTTCACACTTAAGCATTTTTGGGTCGAAGAACTTATGTTTTACTAATAGTCAGCAACCACATTTAAATTCAACAGTTTTCATTACCTCGTGACATTTTTGCTCAAACATCACCCGAAATTTCCAAAAATCTTTTACTCGATCCTCATCAATCTTTTTCCAACTTGTAACCTCCGAAATATGAAAATTTTTGTTTGCCAAAATTCTTCACACACTATTTTACTGTGCGATCCTCTCAAAGTTTTATAAAAATAAATTTATTTTATTGCCATTCGTACAAATTCTAGAAATCATATATGTTATATATGATAAAGTAAATAATTACTTATTTTTGACTAGTGCATATGAGATTTTACTTTCACTTTTACAAACCAATTCTTTTATTCAAAGGATATTTTACTTAGAATAGTCCATGTTGTATATAACTCTAGTTTACAAAGCTTTTCGTTTCTTTCCTTACATCGTCACTTTAAACAATTCCTCTAAAATTTTCGTTGCTTGTTATATAAAATTTTTCGTTGCTTATTCGTATCCAAGTCATCATGAAGACTTGACAACTGTCAAAAACCGAGAGATTCATGTGTGAGTGTGTATGTGTTGAAGGCACTTACTGCCACGTCATGCAAAGCCTTCGGGAATCCACAAACACTTAAGCCATTCAAAATTATTGGGTTACCCCAAGGACCTTATTTGCTACACCTGTCGGAGCGATGCTCTTCCTTACGTAACTCTAAGTCCTGACTTATTCCAAGGGATTCTCATTTAGTGATATCAACACCATCAGTACTCCGACTTTAATATTAGTCATAACCTGTTTGGCATTTTTCAAAGTCAAGAAGCGATTAACTTCTCGTCCTCATGCTCTATCCTACATACCTCACTTTTTAGCAACGGCTTCGCACGTGAACATTTTTGGCCCAAGGACTTATGTCCTGATGATTATCAAAACTACATTTAATTCATTAGTTTTCATTACCTAGTAACTTGTCACCCGATGTTTCAAAGATTTTCCACTCAATCTTTTTTAAATCGCGACCTCTGAAATACGAAAAGCTATGTTTATCAAAAAAAAATTCACGTTGATTTTTACACGTTGATTATACGTGCGGTCATCATGAGATTTATGGACGAATGAAAGTAATAAAATTTTTCTGCCACTTATGCGATTTATAAAATCATATATGTATGTATATAATTAAGTTAATAAATTTACCCTTACTTATTTTGGTTAGTACATACTAAACTATACCTTCAAATTATTTAAAAATCGCTCCTTTATCGAGTTATTTAACTTAAGTCAAATATTTTGTGCAAAATGGTACACGTTGTACCTACTTCTAAATTTACTAGGAACTTCGTTCCGTTCATGTTGTCGCATCAAACGTTTAAAGGTTTTTCAAAACTTCCATGGTTGATTTTATTAAAGGTTTTCATACTAGACTACACCATGTATGGATCACACTTCTCCTCGCCCTCCGTTAGAGATGAAGCTTACTATTTAGATCTTTGTTAAAAACTCTTGAGCCACTTTGGATGGCAGTTTTATAAAATTTGTTAGAAAATCTTTGCACCCATAAAATGTTCCTTTTAAGGTTAAACATGGCAAAAACACGGGCCGATAAATCCATCTTCTGAGGTACACCTAGTGGTCACCCTATCGTAGGAAAGGCACTAGAAGGATTTCTACTCTCAATGTTTCACGGTTAATCGCAACACCCTCGTAACCACCATCTCTATGAAATAGTATGTTGAGATACAAGAATCATTTTTGGAGATTCTTTTCACTCGGAGTAAACCGTTCCCTAGGACCAAGAGTTCACTCTCGTTCAAAGATCACACCCTTCGTGCGATTCTCTTTCGAAAATGTAATGTAAGATGCTTTGAGAATCTATGAATCTTGTTATCCTCTTGGAAGGGGACTGCTTAAAACATCTACGATACTGATGTGGTTACTCTACATATTCCTTCCTTCGTTGGTTGCAATTATCTGTTGTCCTAGTTAATGTTAACCCTAACTTCAACATGTAACTGAAAGGATGAAGTTACATTATGGAACTGTGCTTTCATTTCATCCAAGGATAAGTTCACCTGCAGTATGGTAAACTGGGTGATATCCTTCATTTTTCATTCAGACCATCCTAAAGACGCTATAAATGATTACGGCTTGCACTGCATATAAGTCCGATTAGTCACTTCCAGCTTAAATTTCAACTCAATTATTTAAATGAAACGTTCTTAAATATCGGGTTCTTTATGCCTATGGCCTCCTTCCGAAATCAAGGGATTAGTACAATCCATGGCTAACACTATCCAGACATCAAATCGCATGGTTGTGATTACCATGTTTTCCATTCTACCTGTCTGCTTTGTATTGCAACATAAGCGCTCAATGTTTTAGATGAGTTTAGGAACATTCATGATGCATTTCACGCATCCAACTTACTGAAGATGCCTGTAAGACTAAAAAACACCATCTTTCCTTTTTGCGGATACATATTCAGATGACATACTCATGTTAATTAGAAACAAAATCAATTTGTTGATCTCTTAGGACAAGAGACTTAATTAATGGCATATACCCATTCTTATTTTCATACGCCGAAGTACCTTTCAAGGTAAATAACTCACTTCTGAGCCCATGAGTCTCACAGAACTTTGATACTCTCATTCTTATTCAAATACGGTACCATTGTTAGTCACTCCTCAAAATTTCAGGATGAAATTTTCTTTAACAGGTGGGTAATGTAACGACCCAGCTTTTTCGACTTGCTTTTGTGCTTTGTGCTTTCACGAAACTGCGTATTTGTGCGTACTGAGCTAGCTTATGCTCTGGGATCTTTAGTCATGATTAATTACTTTCGTTAATATCTTACAATGTGCTATTAAGTGTGTAATCACTTAACTTGATCCTCGAATGCTTTTACGACCGTTGGTGTCACTTATCGTATTAAACGAGATACGTACTTGGTACACGTTAAACTTTTGTCGTAATTGGAATATTATGACTGCGTAAACTTGATTGTTATTTATTATAACAATTACTTGGCTTAAGGGTTTATTTAATTAAGCTTAGTGTTTACTAATGCTTACTAGTTACCTTAATGGACTTAACACCGTAATTAACTTTCCATGGCCCGACTTGTCTTTGTGACACACGTGCTTTTCACGAATAATATTTTGAATATTATTTACGTTCATGATTAATTATTATTAATCATTTTTAATTAACTAATGCAAGTAGTTAATTACTTGGGCCTTATTTATTTAATTGTTACATACTTGGACTTGGGCCTTTATTATTGGACATGGACTTGGAAGCCCACCCTACTTTCTTAATGGACTAGTTAGCCCATCATTAAGCTAGTGAATTATTAAGGCTTAAACTTAGATTAATTAAGTTAATGAGGAGACAAAGTTGTCACAAGCATGCTAGCAACTCTTTCCCATACATTTAACTTTAATCCATTCTAAGCTTTCACCATTCTCCCACACTTGAAAGTAGCATTTGACCTTTCCCCTTTGAGCCACCAAAAGTGACGGTTTTGAAGCAATGAGGGAGGAGTTCAAAATAATTTTTTTGTTACTTATTTGCAAGTATCATTTCATTTTCCACACACACATACTTGCACTACTCTTTTCTCTCATCTTTTTCTCTCAAACTTGTAAGTAACAAGACTTTATTTTCTTTCTTTTTTCTTCCTTAAAACCGAAATCAAGCATCATCATTTCATTAGTTTGTTGTTTGTTTGTTATTAAAGATCAAGTTCTCTAGCTTGCATCTACATGTAATCTTGTTCTTCCATCTTTGTTTGATGAAGAACCAAAAACAAGGATCTAAGTTTCTATAACTTATGGTTCTATACTTAAATGTTTTAAAGATCTAAAAATCATAAGCCTTGAGAGCTTACTTGTGTTCATGTTTTGTAGACTTAAAGTTTGTTTTCTTAAGATCCAAGCTTGACTTGAATCTTCTTAAGTATGAAACAAACATGAACATAATACTTGTAACTTTAGTTTATTTCTTTCTTTTGTAAGTATTTTAATTATTAATTTGGTCAAGTATTACTAGTTAAACTTGATCTCATGTTTCTTGAAACTAAAGTTAAACTTTGTAAGTTCAAGAACATGAAAGTATAACTTTCTAGTCATAACTTCATACACTTATGTTGGATCTAAGTTTCTATAACTTATGGTTTTCCAATTTGTTTAAAACAAGAGCTTATGAGCTTATATACATTTTACAAGATAAAAATCTAAGTTTCATAACTTATGGTTTCATTAAAAGTGAAGATCCAAGTTCTATAACTTAGGATTTAACTTAAGAACACTAGATCTAGACTTTCTAGTCTAGGATCTTTAAGATCTAGCTAAGATCTAAGTTCTACAACTTAAGATCTTGTTTATTTAGTTTACTTTCAAGTTTATAGTTTAAAATTATTATTAGAACTCTTGTATGTGTCGGATCTAAGATCTTGATGTAACTTTGGTTCATCAAACCTACTTACAACACTAAAATGAGTTGTGCTACTTATCTTAGACATACAATAGTGTTATGATGGTCAAACCTTGGTTAAGATGATGCAAAAACATCAACGAGTTGTACACTTGAAGCTACAAGCATCAAGGATGAGAACCGTGATGAGCATCAAGCACCAAGAACCCATCGTAACACCTTACTTACTGTTTTCTGGAACTGATCACTAACCTGGGCTAATGGAAAAGTTAATTTCCAGATTTTTCGGTTTGAGTAGATGACTTTTCATTTAAGACTCGTCTTAATCCGATTTACGGTTTGGGATTTATAGCCTTCCGAAAGTCACTACACCCTTTTAACGTTGTGCTGAAATTTCTGACCTACTCGCACTTAAACTGTCGCCACGGTCAAAAAAGACGAGTTTGGATCTGGATTTTGGTCAGCAATTAGTGGACTCACATACGGAGTCATAGCCACTGATTACGTGTCTTTTCGATTTACGTAGAGGTCGCAGCAGCTGATCGAAGTCATCCTTTGCTTCGGTCTCTATTCTTGAATGAAACTTACTTTACCCTTTTTGACTTATGATGAATGATGATGATACTTAAGACCTAATTTACATACTTTTAAACCTTTGGGACGATTTACTGACTTAGTAACTTTTGACTTAGGTTGAGGACTTTTCGGACCAACCACTTGTTTACTTTTCCCGAATCAACTTAACTACTTTTCACTGTGAGTTATAGCATCCCTTTTTTACTTTAACTATTTTGGGACTTAGAATACATGCGCATTGTTACATTTTACATACTAGGAACGAGTACTTAAACTTTATATATGTGTGGGTTATACAACGACATAAACTTTCCCCTTAGCTCGGTAACGTTTAGTCATTGGTCTTTGAACCGGTGAACGCGAATCTTAGATATGGATCCATAAGGTTTGACATCCCCACTCGGGCTAGTAGCGCTAGCATTTAACGGGTGTTTAATACTTCGTAAACATACGCACTCGCCAAGTGTACTTTTAGGGGGTGATATACGTTAAGTTAGTTACCAAGTGCTCACGGTTATACATATACTTTATCATACTGATTTGAATTGCTGATTTAAACTGCTGGTTGAAGCACTGAAATCTCGTGGCGTACATTACATTACTGATTACAAACAAACTATAGCTCACCAACATTCGTGTTGACTTTTTAAGCATGTATTTCTCAGGTGCTTAGACGTTGTTGCTTCCACTGTTAGACTTGCTGTCTTGGTGTTACAGACTTGCCGTGTTAGACTTCCGCTGCATTACTTAGAGATGTCTCAATTATGGAACTTTTATTTTGCATTCGTAACTTACATTATTTTCAAACAATGGCTTTGTAACGACCTTTGGGTCACGTACTTATGTTTATGCTTCTATTTGTAGGAAGCACGTTATCTTTTGTAAAACGCTATATTTTCATGAATGAAAAAACTGGTTTTCAAACAGCATATAGTGTTTGACCTTGTAATGATCCGTACACGATGGTTTTGTACGGGGCGTCACAGTAATCATACCACCCGAGAAGCCTTGAGCAACTTTTTGGATATACCTAAAGTCTACTGAGCCCCAAAAACATTCAAACCATCGGTCCTCGAGTTGACCACACTTTGTTTCTTGTAACCACAACACGATTGGATTCTCCTTCCTGCATAAGCTTCGTAGCTAGGTGATCTTACCCTCTTGCCCCACCCACGAATATTCAAAGACAACACTATCATTAAGGTAACAGGAACGAAAAAGGAAACGAATACAGTAGCCAGCCTATTGTCTGGACCGCCAGCTAACGCCAATTTTGCTACCCATTTCTTTAATACCAACACTATTTGATGAATTGTTTACCTTAGATGAATCTTTTGATCTGGCTTTCTTGCTTACACCTTTGACCGAGATTGGTTTGGTCCTCCTGCCCTTAACTTGCGAAAGGTTTCCTTTATGTGCACTTCTTGCCAGATGCTTAATGTGAAGGAATTTGGATGTACCTGCCCATTTTGTAGAGTGATCATTCTTCATTGTTTTAACAGGTAACTCATGTTGGTTCTTTGAACTAATCGACACTTCTCGAGCAACCCTTTCAGTCTTGGGCATGTTTGTAGTCTCCTCCTTTGAACCATTCTCCTTAGTGTTGTCATTGAGCTTTAGGTCAATTTGTGGGTTATTGCTGATAACATCAATGTTAGCATCACTATCCAACTTAGGTGACTTTGCTTCATCACATTGGGTTTCGTCAATTTCAAAGGTATCGAGGATAGGTGAAGGTGTAGGTGTCAAACTTGGGTTCGAAAAAATAGGGCTTTGATTAGGGTTAGGTGAATTATCCATCGATGAAGCATGGGAAGGTGGAGAAGTAGGTGAAAATGGTGAATCAGGCGACGATTTTATTGGGGGAGAAAAAGTTTTGACAGGTGATAAGTTTAAGGCTGGGGTTGGAGTGTTATTGGGTTGGGCTGATGGGGTATGGGTGGGGGTATTATTGGATGTAGAAGGCTTAGAAGTGGGTAGGGCTGTAAACGAGCCGAGTCGAGCCCGAGCTTGGTAGTGTTCGAGCTCGGCTCGTTCGGTTTTCAGAAAGCTCGAGCTCGAGCTCGAGCTCGGCTCGGTTCGAGCCTTCGATTTTTAGCTCGAGCTCGGCTCGGTTCGAGCCTTCGATTTTTAGCTCGAGCTCGGGCTCGTGATTCATGTGAAAAGCTCGAGCTCGGCTCGTTAAAGCTCGCTTTTTTCCTAAAAAATAATGAACCAAAGTTCTTCAATCAATACTCGAGCTCGTTAAGCATTACTCAAGCTCGTTAAGAAATGAACGAGCTCGTTAAGAAATAACCGAGCTCGTTATGAAAAACTCGAGCTCGTTAACCTATGTTTGTGCTCGTTAATAAGTAAAAAGTTATTCACAAGAGTAATATCAATATCCAATAACCATCATTCATTATAATTCATAAGTACATATACCATGAAAAGTTTATACTTTATCATAGAATTACAAAACAAACATACGAAAACTTAAATGTAAACAAGACTTACAAATAACTCAAAACATTCAAAAAACATGCTAAACTTAAGACAATCATCTCTAAAGAACATTCAAAAAATGCATGTCTGGATTCCTAGTTTGCTCGAGCCGACCTTTTTAAGAATATGGAACTTGATGAAAAAGTTTCCATTAGACTACTTGAGTTCCTTTTACTTGTATCTTCATAATTGTACCTGATACAACATGAAATATTTAAATAAGAGTTCATAATGCAACAATGTAAACAAATAACAATAATTAATAATTAATTGTATACACTTAATAATCTTGCACCATGATCAACTACATCAACAAAAAAGTAACTTTCCATCATAAAAATATTGTAAGTATGAGTTCGTAAGGCAATAATTAAACAAATATGACCAAAATATGACTAATACTCTTATTGGCTGCAATCCTACATCTGCTACTAAATCTTAACAAGTTCCATTACCAAACAAGCGTACAACTGAGAACAAATGTATGGCAATTCAGCCTCACGACACCAGAAGCTTATACAAAGAATTAGTAGAGTGATTCTTACATATTTCGTTGATCGACTAGTTTAGAAAATATTACGCAGTGTGACACTTACAGATCTTGATGTTTGTTAAAGAAAATTAATTGTTAGAACTTAGAACATAGAACAATAAGAAACTGTATATGAAATCGAAAGATTACCTTGTCAAAAGTTCAAAGAATGCAGCTTTGAAATCTTTTTGAAAAATTGAATCTGAAAGATGAGTGGAAAATGGGAAGGGAGATGAAGGAATTTTGATTTTTGAGTGCCAATGCAAGGGAAATGAGCAATGTAGGTGAAAAAAGAGTATTGGTATTTGGAGTATTACCCACTCCGTATTACTTATTAGTTATAGTCATTGATACCATACCATATAATTGGTTGTTATTAGCGGTGATTTAATGGGCGAGATTTTAAATGGAACATGAAAAGCTGGATTTGACATCAGGTAAATCAACACTTTCAAATACTATACGGAATAATAATTAATCGAATATATATATATATATATATATATATATATATATATATATATATATATATATATATATATATATATATATATGAAAGCTCGTTTAGGCTCGTGAGCTTAAACGAGCTCTATCAGTAAAGCTCGAGCTCGAGCTCGTTTATTAAACGAGCCCTATTTTAAGTTCGAACTCGGGCTCGAGCTCGTTTAAGCTCGGCTCGAGTCGAGTTTTTAACGAGCCGAGCTCGAGTAGCTCACGAGTAGCTCGGCTCATTTACAGCCCTAGAAGTGGGTCTGCTAACGGAAGGTGGGCTGGAGGGTTTAATTGGGTGGTTAGGCCCAATAGTGGAATTAAGCCCAATGGGATTGATAGGGTTACCAGGAGTGGGTTTCGGTGGAGTATCGAGGTTACCAAGGTTGTTTCCATCACCGTTGTTGGAAAGTGAGCTATCATCATTAATGCCAGAAAATTTTCCCAGAGTACCAACGCGTTTCGAATTCCCAGAATCTAGGCGGCTATCCCTCTTCCCAAAAGATTGTTGGCTCCTCGTCTTCTTGTCGGAATTGCTCCGGTGAACATCATCTTTCTTTAGTTTATGCAAGTAATCGTCAAGTAGATTGTGATCTACATCATCATCGTCTTCATCAATAGACCTACGATCAGTATCATAAGCATTATATTAACTACATTCCTAACTTCATTCATAAAAGATTCACCATCCGAAAGTTCCTCATTAGAATTTTCATTATCATCATCCCACTTGGCTTTTGAGTACTCGTCGATTTCTGCGTCAACAATATCACCTAGTTCTTCTGTAGCAAACACTTGCACTTGCTTGGAATCAACAATCAGATTAACACTACCTATTACTAATTCAGGTTCCGAAGTTTGTATGAGGACTTTACCAATTATAAGACTTTGGTGACCCACTATCTTGCAATATCTAAGAAAGTTTTAGTGTTCCACACTGACACCGGGACCCCTGTAATACTTAGCCAAGTAAATCTTCCAGAAGAATTATGCTTCCGATCCCAGATCCCCACATTGTTCATCCAAGTATGAAGGAAATGTTTCTTATCTTTGACAATCTGAGCAGCAACATGCTGTTTATCAAAGGTTAACATTATGTCATACCCACCCAAATATTTAATGCAAAAACCTTCTTGGAGCCCCTCAGATGCATAAATATCACCAAATTGTTCAATGTATTCACGTTTCTTAACACTTCCAATAAGAGCACTTTCTAAAATTTACAATCATCAGGATCTTCAGTAGCACGAACAACTCTTATCTCCTTTTCTCTTTCGCTTTTCTCCTCCCTTCTATAATTTCCCTCGCATCTACTACCTTCCTGTAACTTCTGCCGTCAACGAACTTGTTGTCGATAACCTTCGGTTTCTTGGGGTTATCGTTATGATGGTTGTTTTCCATGCCAGTCATTTGTTGATGCCTGTCCCCTCTTTCCCATGCTATGAACGCCTTTAGGTTTAGATCTCCTGCAAACGCTGTGCTTAACTTCCTTGCGAATCCTTCCATTTCAGTCTCTTATACCTTCAAATCTAACAAACCCGAATCTTTTTCCACTCTTCAATCTCCTCTTTGGAGGTACAAAAACTTCCTTTAGTGTGCCGTAGCTTTTGAAAAGTTTCCAAAGGTCTGTGATATTCCAATTCTCCGGGAAATTGAAGAAGAAGAAAGATTTGATGTTGCCATGAGCGCCCTTGTGCTGGTGCGAGTTTTTGCCATCGTGATTTCTTTCCCCGATCTTGATCCCTGCAGTGCGTGAAGCTTCCTCAACCTCTTTGGTTGCAACTCCGTTGGAGACTCTCACTTCCTCCCCCCCCTCTCTCTCTCTCTCTCTCTCTCTCTCTCTCTCTCTCTCTCTCTCTCTCTCTCCATTTTTTGGATTTTTTTTTCCATGTGTATATGTAACTCTTTACCTAATAAAAAGTAATTATAGGGTCCACTTGTTGTAACTTTGATTTTTTTTTTAACTTTAATTATTTATTTATATTATATATTATTCGATAAATTTTATATGATCGGTTATTGAATATATTATAATAATCATAATCATTAAGTATTATATAATACACAAAAAAGTAATTTAAAGTAAAAGTTGAAAAGAAAAAATCTCTAAATTCAAAAAAGAACCATTGAATTGGGAAGGAGGGAGTACTAAAACTCTTAAAAGCATCAACTTTTGTAGAAGATTGTTTACACCAAGTTCAACAAGAGTAATCATACTTGCACTCTTCCATCTACTAAATAAATGACCACAATTCACGATATGTTCACCGGACGTTCTACTCATTCAGATGACTATTTGTGAAAAGTTAGTTTGGAAGAGGGCATTCATTCAGATGACTATTTGTGAAAAGTTAGTTTGGAAGAGGGCATTTTCGAAATAGATCGATGGCAGAACAACCATGTACTGTATCTGTCTACCTGTATATCATCAAAAATGGTCTAGTGGTTAGTGACCGATAACTTCACTAACACTACATAAGATCTTATGGTGTTCAGGAAAATAGGAAAATAGGAAAATGGTAAGAAAAGATGAATAACTCGATTAAACCCGGTAACTTGACGATAAAAAACTCATCCATGGTACACAAAAGAATATTAGTGAGCCCAAAACCATAATCATCTCTAACAAGCCAATACTTGTTAAAATATACTCAAAATAATGATATGATTTCCCATCATTCTTACCGGCTATTACTGAAAAAGATATGCATTCTAAATCATATTTGACACATTAATTATTCGATAAAAATGAAAAGATTTGAATAAATATCAATGAAGCCAAGTGCCAACATATTACGACCCATGTCAGAAATGACCATTTGGACACTTGCACATCTGACTTCCTGATCTAAAAGTCCCAGGCACATGTTATTTATCAGTAATACACATCAGTTTTCATCATAATCATCAAACAAGATATTAGAAGCCTATGTTCGGAACCCAAATAAGTAAAACCAAAAATCTCACCTTCCAAAACAGAACTACCCCAAAATTTCATACCAAGATGAAACTACGGTTAGATCGATCAACAAATATAAAATCACACACATAAGGTTAACCATAACCTTAACCGTGAGCATATTTCCTCTCATACAAGCCCATCACCTGGTCAGCCACACCCCACATGATCGCCTGACCAGGTGGGATCCGCATTAACCGTGGAAGCAAACCCTTCCACAGTGCACGTATCCCTTCTTCACCATATATAGTCGAGATCGCATGAACCATGCCTTTATACTTCAATTCATCACCCGACCGACTCTGAGCCATTAGTCGTGTCTTAACCACATCAAACGGACCAGTGCACACGGGACCCGCAGTTCCAGCCAGGAACCCAGATATCATAGACTGCCATGGCATGAGAACTTTTCCATCGCCTTCACGTTTTCGCCATAATAATTTATCGAAAGTGTTTTTGGCTGTGAACATGACTGCTTGGTTTGTACCGTTGCGCATTACGGTTGGTGCAGCTCCAGCCCAAAGACCAAGTAGACCTTCTTGACGGATGATTAAACGAGCACAATGGATCGGACCCTTGTACTTTAGAAGCTCATGGCTCAGTCCTTTTTGTTGCTGCAGTCTTATTTTCACCACCTGCATTTAGTCAACATTAAAAATTTAAGAAACTTTCCCTAGAATTTACTTCTATTTTTTTTCTTTTCTTTTTCTCTTTTGATGTATTGCTATCAAGCAGATCAAATAAGAAATGTATAAATGCGTTATTTTGAGTATATCAGAGTACCAGAGTATCAGACAAGCATACTGTCACCAATTGACCTGATTGTACTCGTTCGCAACCAAACGAAACAATGACAAATAATGGTTTGTATTTTCATCAGGCCAATTATTTAGATGATATAGACAACACACAAAAGTTGATTAGGCTAAATAACTAAAGTAAAATATAATAGTTTTACTTTAGTAAGGGTGCATTTGATAAAACTAAATGATGAAGCGTTGAATTGTTCATAATCTGTATAATCTGGATGATTCAAAAGTTTTGAATGAAGTTGGTTATGAATGACAATAACATGTTTGATAATCAATTTGAATGAACATTAATGATGTAAAATATCATATTAACCTTTGCATTAGTGAAAAAAATATAGTTATTTTGTAAATGTTTTTGGTATAAAATTAAGAGGATATTGCATAACATTTAGGTACTTAATGATTAAGAGAATATTTCAACTCTGAATGGTTTAACATTTACCATTCAACACTATTTGTCATTCAGAGGTCAGAAACAAACGCAAAAAATGCTGAATGATTCAACATTCACAACGCTGAACCATTGCACTAAGAGGCAATCAAACGCACCATTTGAAATTTGTAACATTTAAATTAAAATATTAATAATTATTAATACTAGTTATAATTAGTGACTAATAATTAGGGCTAACCTGAAGCTCACCTCAAAAGGGGTAACAATAATAAGAGCTTCAATTACACCAGCACCAAATCCAGAAACAAGCCTTCCTCCATTGCTAATCTGTCCCGTTTTAGGATCCTTAAACGCAGACTGTAAAACCGCATTGGATCCCATCCGTAAGGCGTACTTCAACGTTAAGTGAGTCGCAAACGGTGTCAAACCCTTCCAAAGAGCACGCACGCCTTCAGTTTTAACAGTGGTGCTGCCACAGTGGATAATACCCTTGTAAGCACCCACCCGATCCAGTTGTAAACGGGTCTTGATGACATCGATAGGTTGGAGACAAGATGCTTCCACAATTCCACCGAGTGAACCCGATATCGCTTTTACATAAGCGGGGATTACTTTGGGTTTACGTTCATCCACTGCTTCCCTCATGACATGAACTTTTAAAACAATTTAATTTAGTAATCAAGAGAGGAAGGCATTGTACATTATAAATTTATAAATAAACAAATAAATGAAAATAGTTACAATAGGTAAAAGAGAATTGCAACTGGACTTGACAAAATGTATACTTATTATGAGCACTATAAAGATATTTCAAAAATATTCAACATGGGTAACACTAATACTTGTCTCTTCAGAGAGTGTGAAGGGTTCAGGGGGCTTTTAACAGAAAAGAAATGGATAATGCATTTTGACTTTTACAAATAAATATATCTTCGGGTCATAAAGCTTAAGGAATTAGTATTTATTTTTATTTAACACAAATAATTCATGGAAAATAGATCACGTAGTTATCTAAGCTGCTTGAAATTTTAGAGAGCCACTAATAGTTATGTACATTGATGTATAGATGAATTCCCAATTTAGTTCCCACTTTTATTTAGTATTTCTTAAGGCAGACAAATCAAGTCAAGCTAATTCTCAAAATATTTACACAAGGTTCTAAATTTGTCACATAATCAAGGTTAAAAGTTGCTAGTCCGGACTAGTCGCTCGAGACCTTATAGGGACTAATAGGTCACGTGAGCTAGTCAAAGATTAGTCCGACGTTGACTAACTTTGACTTTAATTGTTTTGACGGACTTTGACCGAATAAATCCGACTATATTGTAATAAATCCGAATTTAACTTATAAATTGGAGTTTTCACAACTTTCCATTGAAAAATTCGACCAAGCCAGGTGACTTTTACAACCATGCATGTAATGGCCATGTTTGGTATAGAGCTTTTAACTTCTAGCTTTTAAGAAAAAGCTCCTATCTAATTGTTAGTTTCGTTTGGTTAAACAAATTAAAAGCTTTTAGAGAGATTAAAAAGCTCCAAATTGAAACGCTTTAGGGAGTAGCGTTTGAGATACTAATAGAGCTTTTGTCTATAGTTTACTTCAATACCCTTCTAAAATATAGAAAATTCTTCCACGTAATTTAAATAGATTATTATGGAGCATCTACTTATTAACATATTCCATCCCAAGTGAGATATATATCCATCCAATATATACAAATATACAATACAATACAGTACAGATATATCAAATAAAATATATGATATTCTTCCTTTAACCTGTTTTCCAACAATATTTTTAATTCATGACCCCTTCTTTACCGTTACACTAATATTAATACTAATTAATTAGAGTACATATGCATCATATTATACAATATTGTTTGTTCAAATGATAATATTTAACATTTTGTACTTTTTACTCGTGTCTATGTTTGTTATTTTATCATTTTTTTTAACAGCTTCAGCTCCTGTGCCAAACACATAAATACATCTAAAAGCTTCAGTACCAGCTGCCAGCTAATAGGCTAGCAGCTAGTTTTGCAAAACATGCAAAATGTAAGGCTAATTAAGAGCAACAAGCACAAGATTTCAAATTAAAATGAAAATATCTATTTTGAGTAACAAAGACTCATTAATTCCAACATCTAGGTTACAAAAAACAGTATTATTTAGAAATATAATATCAGGATAACATATTCTTTAATCAGATGATCAACAAGTCAAATTTCGGTATCATTATAACGAATTTTAGCAATCCGTAACCAAATAACGACTATTATAGTAATCGCTAAACAAAATTGGAGCTACAGTTACATACCTGAGAGAGAAACAGAGGAGAGGGCGAGAGCGCTGAGAGGATACCAAATGAGGGCTTATTTGATGACGTCAGTAAGGAATAAAATATGAGGTTTGTAATGGGCCGAATGGACTGGTTTCTTTATTTGTAGCAATTGTGATTGTGATATATTTTGGGTTATACTTAGCTGTAGTTAAAACTAGAATTTATACTTGGAGTAAGTTTAAGCTTATTTTTAAAATGACACGATCCGACTCCATCCTTTCGGACCTAAGACTAAAAGAACCAAAACACAAAACACAAAGTCCCGTTTGGTTGACACTATTTCAGAAAAAAATTGATGAAGTTGAAATTTAATTCTTTAGATCGTTCTATTTTTTTCCCGGCGAAAATATTAATAAATATATATATATATATAAAGATCGTAAAACCGGGCACGTATCTAACGCCGCAATCATCACTACTTAACATCCGCATAACAAACATGAACACCGTGCACTCCAGTAGCACCTAACATGAGGCCTGAAAACCAAGGTAACCTCTTGAACCCTAACAACCCCGTAACAACTCCGAAACCAGAGAAACACAAGCCCGTCGAATAAGATCAAATCCCCGTCCGAGCAGGAAAAAGGACCCCGAGAGAACACTCTAAAAAACATCAATTTTTCGAGGTCAACTAAGTCAACACATGTCGGCAACGACACCAAGCCCACACGAATAAACTCGACTACGGGAAAAGTATGAACACAATCGTGAAGCAACAACCAAGCAGTGTAGAACACAAATAGACCATTCTGTTTGATTGACATATTTTGAAAAGAATTAAATTCATTGGAATCTTGAGAAACCTTCGTTTATGGAATGTTCATTCTATCAAAATTTTAATAAATTTTAATTTCTTCCAACTTTTAATCTATGAAAAATCAAAACATCCTCAAATATTTATGGAATGTTTTCGACGCAGTTTTTCGACTCGATTTTTCGAATCGGTTTTTCGACGCGCATTTTCAACACACATTTTCAACTCGCTTTTTCGACTCGCGTTGTCACCACGCTTTATCGACTCGCTTTTTCGACGCGCTTCGACTCGCTTTTTGGTCATGAGTGTCTTTAAGAATTTTCCATAGTTGGGCATATTCGCGAGCACTTCCACCAAGGGAACATTCACACAAATATTTTCATTTTCAATTCTAGGAGACTTACAAACCGCCTCCTTTGTTTGTTTTGGAAGTAAAGCTTGTGGATATGGGATAGGCGTATTGTATTCCCTCAACTTTGGTGTAGCATGCACCTCAATCTCGACCTTTTGCTCATCCTTCTTCAACCCTTTTTCTACTTTTGTTCCGTTTTTGGCCTTGTTCAAATCAACTCCCTTATCATACGTGCTTGATTCAATCCCCTTGACCTCATCTTCTATCATCACTCGTGTGGACTCGGTAGTCTTCATAGCCATCATGTCCTTCACACAACGAGGAGTATAATTCGCAACATCAGACCAATCGGAGAACTTGAATACACCAAACTCCGCTGTGACGGTATTTATTCCTTCATCCATATCAAACTCTTCACCCTCAACATTAAAGTCACCTTTAGTGTCTTCATACCGAAATATAAAAATCAAAATACAATCGGTTTGATCTTCCTCTTCGATGATAGAGAATGAATTCACTTGCGAATAGTCGTAATATTGGCATTTTTGTATTTTCACTAAAAAAAACTGTCATCTTAGGAACCCCCCCATAAGTGTCCTAAAAATCTCATTCTTAGGACTTTTGGCCTGCTAGGACCCTCAAACCGCATGCCACAACAAGAACGGTCGTATTAGATAAAAAGTGTCCTAAAAGCCATATAGGCTTATAGGACCTTTTACGAGTCTTATAAACTACATCGAAAGAGTCCTATCAGGTGACATATTATGACACTTTATAATATTTTGAGACGCTCAAAAGGGTCCTTAAAACACTATATGACGCCTAAATTTGTATTGTTAAAGCATATTAGGACCCCAAAAAAGTGTTCTAATATAAAGATAAACTATGTTAGTACAAATAAAAGCGTCCTAAAATAATTATAAACTATTTAAGTACCCCCAAAAAGAGTCCTATTATAAAAATATAGTAGGTTAGTACTAAGAAAAAAGAGTCCTAATATGAAGATAACTTACATTAGTACCAATATAAGGGTCCTAAATTAATTTAGTACCACAAAAAAGATCCTAATATAACTAGATGTTAATTTAGTACCACAAAAAGGGGACCTAAGTACCACAAAAGGGGGCTCTAATATAAGTAGATGTTTGTTTAATACCACAAAAAAGCGTCCTAACAAGTCATAGGAGATTCGAATATCCGGTTCGGATATTCGGGTCCATTTCGGGTTTTGGGCCGGGTTATGGTAATTGGGCCTTTCGAGCCCAGTTCAAACAATTGGGCCTTTTAGGTCCAGTTTTGCTAATTGGGCCTGTAGCCACGTTTAAGCTTACTGGGCCTTTTGTGCCCGGTAATGCTATTTGGGCCTTACAGGCCTGATTCAGCCATTTGGGCCTTTCGGGCCTGCTTTAGCTATTTGGGCCTTTGGGCCCAGTTCGGATCCAGTTTTCTTTTGATGCATCAATGTATTATTCATTACAATTACAATAATTTTAAAATTTTAAATTACAAAACAAATATCAAATATAAAACATAATATTGATCACTACATTACAATTACAGTAATATTGTTTCAATCATTATAACATCATCAAGGGAACATGTTTAACATTAACTACATACATCAACAGATTGTCTCAAACACACAAACTCATAAAAAAATATTCATGTTCAAACATTCATAATCAAACTGGCCAACATTAACAAACACACAAAGTCTTCAACCCGCCACCATCCATCTTGATCAATCATCACGTACCACCTACATTTAAACCATCCATGTATAAGCATAAAGGTGCACATTATAAAATTAATCTTAATCCTAATTATTACAAATTTAACAAGGACATACCTCAATTAACGCAGTAGGCCAAGCAATAGATGTACCAATGACGTTATGAATGTACACCAAATGATCATGTGGCCTAAACAAAACTTCATCTTTATTTATGACCACTTGAACCTCGACCTCACACCAATCAGGTCTAATTTCTATCCCCAAAACAACCGTTCTTAGATCCAGGCTCCTCAACCATCCTCTTGCCACCTTCTCATTGTTTGCAATGCCTTTTATAAAAACCCCGTCTCCAACCTAAAATTGAGTTTTAAAAAAAACCATTCATGAACGCTAAAATGGTAGAAAAACAGTAAGCTATTAAATTGAAACATACCTTTAAACGTTGAACACCTGAAGTATGAACAACCGAACCATCATTCTGCACACCCGAACCATTATGCTTTTCTGCCAACTGGGCTTTTAACCTAACATTTTCATCAACAATTTCTGCTTTTTCGGACTTCAGCTGAGCATTCTCTTTGCGAATAGCTGATCGACCAGGTTCACCCCACAAATCTTGGCGCGAACACCCAGTCCATACGTTTCGGCAGAACCATATTTATGTTGACCCATTATCTTGGCATAAACATCATCTGGTCCAGGTGCATCAGTTGCACCATCACCCAGTTTCTCAGTAAGTTCTTTCATTTGTTCTTGCATAAAAAATATAATATTTATACAGGTATATAAATATATATCATGCATTAAACAAGTGGTCACTATCAATTGAAGACTCTACTAATATTCACTTCAAATAAATTGGCTAGAAGATTATCAACATCCTTACATCTGTCAATTTTTTATCTTACCCTTAGAAGTGTCAACCACAACTAATTAACTTAAAGATAAAATAGCCCAACTGAAGCGCATAAACATATCACAAAGGTAAAAGTCTCTAAAAGTCTACTTCAAAAGCAATAAAAACATCACAAGTGGTTTATAGTGATTAATTAACATATAAATATACATCTACTGATATCATGTGTAAGATATATTTGATCCACTTTTGATTATTTCATATACAACATAATTGTGTTTGTAAAATTACTTATAATTGCACGAGCAGCTTCACCTTCAACACTTCCATTTGAAAAACACTTCTTAAACATATCCACCCTAGTTGGTTCTCTTCTCAAACTCGCCTGCAATGAGTAAAAACAAGATAACTATTAACAATGTATATTCAAAAGCTATACTATATAAATAATTTTCCCATGATATTACCTTCAGTTCTTCACGAATTATTGCTAAACTTTTTTTCCCCGTCACTTGCAGCAACTTCTTGTTAGCCCTGTTGGCTTTATTTTTTACGCTCATCTCCTGAAAAAGAAAACCTATTAAATATCCTAATATGAAAATAAAACAATATTAAAAAATTTACACCAAGTGTAAGAATATTACATACCATCAAATTTTCTCTACTCCAATATTCAAGAAGTCGTCTCCAATGTTTTTTGGTGAGTTCTAGAGGTGGTGACTTTAATTGAACCTCCATTGATACAGACGCGTCATAGTAAAGGTCCTTCAATCTCGCCCTCCAATTTTTCATTTTGCGCCCAAATGACAAGAGTATCCAAGAATCAGCAGTTGGTGGAATATCAAACTTTGACAACAAATTATAAAAAGAAAAAAGATATCACATGAGAATAAAAAAAAGGCTTATTATCACATAGATTTCAAAAATATGTACCCTTAACTCCTTCAGCAGCTTCTGTTTTTTATTTAACTTTATTCCATGGTGTATAAACTGGACAATAATGGTAACTCCGCGATAAGTGACCAATAAAATGGGTGAGTTGACTACTGTTAGGACCAATTGGCTGTCCATGTTCATTAACAACTATAGGAAGTCGAACAGATGGCTTCTGTTTCCAAATTTTTTGCATAACTGTCGGTCCTCTAACTTTGTCGACTTGTTTAGCTACAAAACATGTGCACTTGATTTACATCTGATATACTAAGCAAGCAACAATACAAATCAAATAAACAAACCAAATTAGAAAAACAAAAAATAACCCGATTCATCTTGTTCTTGTCTGGTTTGCTGCTCATCTCTCAAACTTGTATCATTCACATTTAATTCTTTACTCACATAATTGGCATGCATATAACAGTAAAAGAAAATGAAAGTTAGAATACATTATTTAACATAATAAAAAGAATCAAGCAATATAGAACAAATAAACTATCTTCAATTTGTCATCGTTGATGCTCTTCAAGATCTTCATAATAGCCATTGTCATATATGTTATCCTCGTATTCATCGTTCGCTTCATCTTCGAGCTCCGTATCCATTTCCTCATCTCTAAGACTTCCAACTATAAATTCTTCATGTCTAGCTAGCTTAGGTCTCGACTCAAAATTTTCGTTTGTATTATCATCTTCCTTTGCAGTTGCAAAAAGTTACACAACAAAAGTATTCAACTGAATGTAGAATTAATGATGACTATTTTAATATGAACTCACCAAATCTGACCCTTGTTCCATCTTGAACTTTACTTTTTTTTTTACCCTCGGCCTCGTATCATTTGCTTGGCCCTTTTGCATATAGGATTTTGAGGTTAATGCTTTGGAGACATTAGGACTAGCAATAACTCGTTTATTTGTTAAAGTCGCATGTCTCATGGTATTGGGAGCAACGAACTGTTTGGTTTTCTTTTTCTTGGTTGTTTGAATCGTAGTAGGCTAAACCTGTTAAGAGGATCTAAGGCAAGTCTTTTTGTTTCCTTCCATTGCCATAATCTAAAAAGAATGTAAAGAACAATACTCAACAATTATATGAATAACATCTATGCATTTAACATATAACAATTAACGAAACAGAGTTATAAACAATTTTATATACGGAGTATTTAGCAACAATATATGTTATAAACAATTATAATTACAGAAACGTTAAGAAAATCAAATACGAATAACCCAATATGGTGAAAAAGACAGATACCTGTGTACTTTGGTGAAAAAAGAGATACCCGAGTTCTTTGGTGAAAAAAGAGTTACAAAGTTGTTCAGAAACCTTTTAGCTAACCCCAATTTGATTTGGCGCCTTTGAATTTTGGGTGGTGATCTTTCCACACTAGCATTTGATCCATCCACACCAAAATAATACAAACTTCATATTTTACCCTTAAACTACTATTATGTCAGCATACTATATTTTTCAAGGGTAAAATAGGTAATTAAATTGTTTTGGTGTGGATGGATCAAAACTAGTGTGGCAGGATCAACCCAATTTTTTTTTGAATTTACCATAATTTTTGAATGAAAAAAATTGGATCAGCTTCAAAATTTGGCTCCGTAACCCGTGATATTGGTGGTACTGTTTGAGAGGGTAAGTTTTGGTGAAAATTAATTGAGGATAACTTCTTACATATTTACGTACATATGGAATATTAAATAAATACTAGTAATATTTAACTAAAAAAATATAAGTATAAGTTATAAGTTAAATATAAGTTAAATAAATAATATAACTTATACCAAATGTATTTGATACTATTAATACTTAATAATTAATTTATAAACTTTATATAATAAATGTATACATAATTAATTTTAGTCATAAAATGTATTTTTTTAAATTATATATAATTTGCGTCTCGTAAATCGGCAATATATAAGTTCATGTTGGTTAACCTAACTGAACATCGTCCATCATAATTGATCCTAATTGAATATCATTTATCATATACTATGTTAATTTGTTTACTGCATTTCCAATATATGAATCAGCATTATATAGATCATCGATCGCTCGATAAGCGTTTAATTAGACCGAGCATTCGACATCCTCTAAGTTCATCATGATAATTAAGCTACCTCAGCTCATTCAATCAATGGTATATTATATTATAATTGAGATCCCCTGATTGAGTCTATATGACTTATGGTTTCCGTCAAGTTCTAAATTAATACTTGAATAACTTGTCTGATGATACCATGCACGCATGCATTAAGTTCGTCTGATAAGCCTAATTAAAGTTCATCCTCGATCATCATTAAGATGACCTTATACCCTATAAACCATAAACCCTATACCCAAAACCCTAAACCATATATAAATCCTAAACTCTAAACATTAATTTAACCATAAACCCTAACCCTAAACCCTAAACCCTAAACCATAAACCTTTTACCCTAAACCCGGCCTAAACCCTAAACCCTATACACCCTAAACCATATACCCTATACCCTATACCCCTAAACCCTAGCTAAACCTTATAACCTAAACCATAAACCCTATACCTAGAACCCTAAACCATATATAAACCCTTACCCCTAAACATTAAATTAACCATAAACGTACCCTAACCTTAAACCCTAAACGAACCTAAACCATAAACCCTACACTAAAACCTAAACCTTAAACCTTATACCCTAAACCCTAAACCCGAAACCATACCAATTTATGTAGCAGTAGCTCACCTGATACCTTAGAAGTTGGAACCCACAACCATGTGGAAGCTTGACCAAATATGGCGTAGGTTCAATAATCCCCACTTGAGGCAATAATTTGCAACTCTAAATAGTGGGATGGCCTGTCACATGGTTGGGTACCCGGTGGAGGCCGGTAATTTTTTGGCATCCGACCCTTTCAGGGTGGGTTTGGTGGTTTCCATAGGAAACACAGGGTTGTGGTACGTGTCCTAGCCAAAGTAACATCACCTTAATTTTGACCAAACCCTAAAACCTAAACCCTGAATATTAAGCCATATATATATATATATATATATATATATATATATATATATATATATATATATATATATATACATACATACATATATTATATTAAACCATAGACCCTAAGCCCTAAATCATTAGTGTCGATCTATTAATAAGCTAGCATATATATATATATATATATATATATATATATATATATATATATACATATATTATATTAAACCATAGACCCTAAGCCCTAAATCATTAGTGTCGATCTATTAATAAGCTAGCTTTAAGCTAAGTCGATCTTATGATTATACGACACTCTCAAGATCTTACGATATGCTTTAACATCTCGTCCGATAAGGTGTGGTATATATATACAATCATGATAAGATCTAATTTGATTAAGCTTAACCTACATTATTTATACAGAGTATTATTTTATATTTTATTAATTATTTGAATTGTTATCTTAAACTTATATTACATCTTATTAGATGTATCATAATCATCATAATTCATAATTATAATCATAATTATTATATTACTATTAACAATTTATAATAACATCGTATTTAATTGCAATCATCATTTGTTATTGAAGATTGAAGATTGAAGATGTGTTTGCAGATCTAAGTTAATTACAATCATCAGGTAGGCATCACACAGAGTAATTTATAATCAGTTAATACGTAATTGAAGATATAAGTTAATTGCAATCATTCAAAATTTGGGTCATCTTGTTTCATATGCTTTGTCGATACCCCTTAATTCTTGCAATCTTTGATTTTGAATAATGTTAAGTTCTTTCTCCTGCTTACTGAACACACGGATAATTTTTTTCCAATAAAATGTGTTTATAAAAAACATGTCTATGATGGACTCGACTTGGATGTATCTTCCCCTGCATACGAAAAAGGACTTGACAACTTTTTAGAATGTATTTTCTCTAAAAAGGAAATTGGGGGGGGGGGGTCATATATATTGTCCGTGCATACATTGCGGTAATCAAAAACGGGTAGATAGGGTTGAGGCTAAATCACATCTGCTATGTGACAAGTTTTTGGAAGGCTATTAAATTCCACCTGTGCTTTTCGAACCAGATGATATACCAATGTGGGATGCTGAAGATGATATGTAAGGATTGGCCCAATGCGCCTTCCATATGTTTGAAGATGAAGATGAAGATGATATTCAACAAACTGAAAATCATCAGACTGTACCAAACAAAAATGCTGAAAGGTTTTATGGAGTATTGGGAGATGCAAAGAAAGAACTATATCCCGGATGTAAGTTCTCTATTCTTTCATTCATTATTAGACTCTTCCATTCAAAGTGTGTTGGAAAATATAATGAAAAAGGATTCAGCATGATTCTTGACACAATGAGGGAAGCCTTCCCTCATGCTTCCATACCGAAGTCATTGTATGAAGTAAGGAAGATAATAAGAGAGTTGGGTCTTAGTTATGAGAAAATTGATGCTTGTCCAAATGATTGTATGTTGTATTGAAAAGATAACAAGGACAAAATTAAATGTGACGTATGTCAGACCTCGAGATATAAACAACGTAACAATGATTTTGATGAGTCAACCAAACAAGATGATCATAATGATGGTGATTATAAAGGTAAGAAGGTTGGAGCAAAAGTGTTGCGCTATTTTCCACTCATGCCACGCTTGCAAAGATTGTTTATGTACCCGAAAGTGGCTGAGTCCATGAGATGGCATGAAGACAGTCGTACGAAAGATGGTGTAACAACCCTGGATTTTCCAACGTTTATTTATTAATAATTGCTATTATTAATACGTGTGATAAAACGAATGTATGTTATTACATTTACATGTTGCCATGAGTGCTCGAACTTGACTTTAATTGCCCGAAACGTCTTTGTGACACCCGGAACTTTCACGAATAATATTTTTAGATATTATTTGCATTCATGATTAAGTTTATTAATCATTTTAGTTAACTAAAGTTGTTAGTTAGTTACTTGGGCTTTAATTGGTTTAACTTGTGAATTATTGAACTTGGGCTTTGATTAGTGTAATGGACTTATGACTTTGGGTTTATAAGCCCACCCTACCTTCTAAGTGGACTAACTAGCCCACTCTCCCACTTGTAAGTATTACTTGAACATGAACTAGTTGGTTAAGGCATTAGGAATCTAGTTAAGATGTAATCCCCATGCATGGCCATCTAATAACCAACCTTTTTAGCTTTACATGCTTGTAACCAACAAACAACTCTTTCCCCCTTCTTTTTTTTCTGCAGGCCGTGGGTCACCAAGGGTGGGATGGGATTCAAAATCTTTTCTTTTACATCACTTGTTCATTTGTAAACCTCATTCTTCACACACACACTTACTTGCAAAAATCCTCTCAACTTTCCTCTCTTTTCTCTCTAGTTTTTGGTAAGTAACTTGAACATTCTTTCTCTCTTTTCTCTCTTGTCTAAACCGAATTCTAAAGCATCTCATCATCATTTGTTTGTTGTTAAATTTGTTCATGTTGTTTAGTTACTTACTTGTTGTTACTTACTTTCATGTTACAAGAAAAAACTTTCTAGTTTGATTCTTCATAATATCTTGTATTTATCAAGAACACTCAAGAACATAACTTACTAGTTATAATTCTACATATACTTTCTTAAAAGATTGCAAGTTCATGTGTTGATTAAACTCATACTTGAAGTTCATGAAGTAAACTTTAAAGTTTACTTTCTAAAGATCAAACTTTGGTTTGAATCTTTAAAGTATGAACAACCATGAACAAATTAAATGTTTACTTAGTTTACTTCTTCATTCTTGCACTTTAAATTCATGTAATTAGTTTAAATGGTCAAGAACTACAAGTTAGCCTTGATCTCTTTAATCTTGAACTAAAAGTCAACCTTGAAAGTTCAAGAACACACAAATAAGTTTTCTTTAAATATAACTTTGTATACTTATGCTTGATCTAGACTTTTGGGTCTTGGATCTTCAAGATCTAACTAAGAACCATGTTGTCATAACCCGACCTTAACCATAAGGACGAATACAATAACATATGATTTCATCGCGAGGTATTGACCTCTATATGCGACATTTTTCAAAAACTGCATTCGTTTTTACAATACAAACCATAGCTTTTATTACATATACAAGGTTTAAACAACTTAATAATGATTATCGTTTAGCGATAATCTTAGACTTACAAACTTTACATGTGATAATAACAATACGACCTCCAACATATTTTACATTACAAATCCTCCGATATGCAGTTTTATTTTTGACACAAATATGCATACTCAAGATCTTGCTTAAATTCAACATGTTGCAGCAGAAGCTTTTAGTTATCACCTGAGAATAAACATGCTTAAAACATCAACATAAAGTTGGTGAGATATAGGTTTAATGCCGGCAGCGTTATAAATATAGACCACAAGATTTCATATATAAACGTTTTAATAAAAATATTCTAAGTTGTTGAGCACTTGATAACCATACTTAACATTTAATCAATGTCGCATATTCCCTTTATTATGAAATCTTACTACACCGTACCAAGTGTATTCACCGAAACGAAGTACTGTGAAACCGTTGAATACTGGTCGTCCAGTCCGGTTGGGGTTGTCAGGCCCGATAGATCTATCAACAGGATTCGCGTTTACAATACCTCATGTAAATAATAGTTACCAAGTTACAGGGAAGTATGCCAGTGGTACAACTCAACGTAGAATATATATTTTTAATCACTTGTGTCCATAACGTAAATCATAAAATGCATGTATTCTCATCCCGAAATATTTAGAGTTTAAAAGTGGGACTATATACTCACTTTTGCCTTGAAGGTATTTATCACGACTTGGTCTCCGATTGATATCACAAACCTAACCATATATATAATATATCAACATATTTTCTTTTCAAGTAATCGTTACATATATATATATATATATATATATTTTTAATACTTTTAATATTTTCTTAGTCCGTAGTTAGCAGTCCGATGTTAGTGGTCCACAATTAGTTACTTAAATAAAATAAATAAAGACCCCATCGTATTCGTATTGATCAGAATTAATCTTGACCCATGGTACCATGTTGTCAAATGACGTGTTGCGTACATAAAGTACCGTGTTGTCAAATGACGTGTTGCGTACAATCATGAGGTCTTATGATTAATCTTCTCGTGTTGTTTACGGGTGGTCCTGAAATATATAAAATCAAATCATAAGTAAATATATATTATATATTATGTTAATTAGCCAAGATATGATTAATCCGATTTTGTCATAATATGATATATTACAGGTCTTGAAGTGTTTTTTTTTTAAAATCAAATTAGAAGGATCTATTTAGTTTGCGAACAAGTTTGAAATCACTCAAACTATGTTCTTGTTGTTAAAATTTTACAACACAAAATAAGATAGCTATATAAATATGAATCGAATAAGGTTATGAATAAGGTTACTACCTCAAGTTACTTGGACAAAGCTACTGGAAAAGGTAAGAAAAATCTTGGAATCAAAAGAGTGGTGGAGTGGGATTGAAAGATTGGAAGTAATCTCCTTGAAATCGGATGACTATATTGATACGTTCTTGAGTAGGTAAATGAAGAGAGATTAGGGAGTGAATTAACTTGAAAGAAAATTGGAAATGAAATTGTATGTGTGTGTGTGCAAAATAGCATGATTATGGGATGGATATATAGGAGATTTAGTTTGTTTTCTTGCACAAAAGTCACACATGAGGTTAAATGGCTGGTTCCCACATGTAACATCATGTCTAGTGGCTGATCATTGAAGTTTATTGTTAGTATATACCAATAGTAAATACGTATAGAAGCTGGGTATGATACGGTTACATATACCCTAGATATACTTGTAGAAATTTTGAGGAATCGGAACGAGAATTCAAATATGGACGGATTTATAACTGTAAAAGAGGCTCAAAACTGGGCTTTTATTTTTGGGTCAAACCGGGCAAAAATAAAATTTTAAGAAATTTTTAATAAAGCAATGTTAGCCCAAAAAAAAATTTCAAACAAGTGAGAATTTCAAAAATTTTAAGAGGTTAAATGGCTCTGCCCCTTGGACCCCGCCAGGGGTTGCCACCCCTTGGACCCCGCTTATCGGGGCACTGCCGCCGAACCCCCGTCATAATCAACATAAGTTCAAACAAGTGTGCACTCCACATAATCGTAAGTATATATGTCAAAGAACGTTACATATAGTTATCATTTTGAAAACTTAAGTTAGTGGTCTCAAAGTATACTTATAACTCATTGTTGTTAGTTCACAATGAAATGTTAAACCATCCTTAAATCATGTTAAATATGTATAGATATGTACATATACATAATTGTATAATTATCGTGTGTTATATAGTTCGTGATATCATCGGTCAAATTGGACGGTCAAACGTTGTGTGAAACTCTTTTCAAAAACATAAGTCTCAACAGTTTGGATTGCTTATCATGTTGGTAAGGTTTATTTTATGTAAATATTAATCTCATAAGTATAAAACGATCGGAAAAATCCGGGTCGTTACACATGTTCTACACCTTAAGATCTTGATTAGTTAGTTTATTTTCAAGTTTAGAGTTCAATATTTCTATTATAGTTCATGTAAGTGTCAAACCTAAGACTTTGATGTAACTTTGGTTCATCAAACTACATGCAACTCTTAAGTGAGTTGTGCTTCATGTCTTAGAATTGCACTAGGGTTATGATGGTCAAGACTTGGTTAAGATGATGTAGATACATCAATGAATTGTACACTTGAAGCTATATGCATCAAGGATGAGAACCATGATGAACATCAAGCACCAAGACCACCGGAACTCACTTAAACTTATTGTTTCTGTCCAAACCCTACTGACCTGCTGTTTCTGTAACAGACCAGTAGACCTGGGCTACTGAGACCATGATTTTTAGATAGAAATTTTCTAGTAGATAACTTTTCATATAGGACTCGTCTTAATCCGAGTTACGGTTTAGGATTTATGGCCCTCCGATCGTTACTATGTCCTTTAACGTTGTGCGGAAATTTCTGACCTACACGGTCAAACCAAGACGAGTTTGCTTCTGTAAATTTTACCACACTTAAAGGACTCATATACGGAGCCATGGCCACTGGTCTCACCTTAATTAAGTAAGGGTAGAGGCCGTGGTGACTGATCAAAGTCTGCTTTTGTTTTAAACTACTTTGATGAACGAAACCTACTTTACACCTTTTGTTAAATGATGAATGATGATGACCCTTAAGACCTTATTTACATACTTTTAAACCTTTTCAAACGATTTACTGACTTAGTACTATTTGACTTAGGTTGAGGACCTTCGGACCGATTACTTGCACACCTTTTCCGAACCGACTTTACGACTACATTATCATTGTGAGTTATAGCATTCCCTTTTTACTTTAACTTATTTTGGGAACTGAGAATACATGCGGATTTTATGTTTTACATACTAGGCACGAGTACTTAAACTTATATATATGTGGGTTATACAACGGCATAAACATTCCCTTTAGCTCGGTAACGTTTAATCATTGGTTTTTGAACCGTGAACGCGAATCTTAGATATGGATCCATAGGGTTTGACATCCCCACTCGGGCTAGTAGCGCTAGCATTTAATGAGTGTTTAATACTTCGTAGACATACGCACTTGCCAAGTGTACTTTCAGGGGGTATAAACGTTAAGTTAGTTACCAAGTGCCCACGGTTAACATATACTTTATCATACTGTTTTGAAACGCTCTTTGTAGCACTGAAATCTCGTGGCCTACCTTACATACTGTTATAATTAAACTATAGCTCACCAACCTTTGTGTTGACGTTTTCAAGCATGTTTTTCTCAGGTGCTTGAGGTTAACTTCCGCTGTGTACTAGTCATGCTGTAGACACCCGCTGCTTAGAGTTGCTATCGCATGAACTACTTTATTTTGCATTCAAATATTCGTACTTTTGAACTATGACTTGTAATTACCATTGTGGTCACATACACTTATTATTTGCTTCTACTTAGTGAAGCATGCTTTTGGATTGTAAAACATTCGATGTTGGTTTAGACATCACTTTATTTATGAATGCAAACTCTTTTTGAAATCGCATATAGTACTTAACCTTGTAATGATCCTGTTGTTGATGATTCATACACGATGGTTTTGTACGGGGCATCACATTTGGTATCAGAGTATTGGTTGTAGGAAATTAGGTTGCATTAGTGAGTCTAAGACCGACCCGAGCAGGATTCACTAATAGGACTAATCTACAACTTGCTAGTTTACTTGTTTCCGCTGAACTTACTGCATGCTGCTGCTTACTTTTACTGCTACATGCCGTATGCTACTACATGATTTCACTACTGTATGATATTACTTACTTTCGATTGCATGCTACTTCTGTACGATTCGTTATTATTGCCATGCTACTTATTGTTATACATGATTTAAAACTGTTGGCCTAATACGTGCTTACTTTATGACTTACTGACATGGAAAAATTATTTTTCCTTGTTCAGATGTAGGATGTACCACCTGCTAGCGTTTTGGGCAGTTTAGACTCAGACCCCGTCGCCCCACCTACTGATGCTGCCGATACACCGGTCCCGCTACCCATTAGTGATCCCGGCGCTTCTATTTCCGGAGCCAGTAGTAGTACACCTGCCCCAGTGGCTGCTTCCGATGGACACGTAGGCCCTACGGAGATTCCAGCTCCGTCTGCTCCCAGACCCTCGGGGTCACAGCCCCGCATCGGTGAGAGTGAGATTCCCACGGAGTTCGGGGAAGGGCCATTTCGTAACCATATGCGCACGCCTTGCCGACGCACTCCCGACGGACGTTTAGTGCCGATTTCGCTAGGCAGACACCGACAGATGTTGGCCGCCTTCGGACTACCAGTTCAGCCACCCGTACCACCACCGCATGATTCAGATGACTCATCATCCGCCGATTCTTCATCAGATGATTCTTCATCAGACTCCAGTGACGACGAAGACCCGACTGATGTACCTATACAGGCACCCTCCACCCCACCGAAGAAGTGGTACCGTCCTAACGTCACCGTCATTCCAGGGGTGAATGGGGGTTGTGCTTTCACTGATGCTTTTGGTCGGCGTCGGAGGGTTACTGCCCGTAAGCGGCTTGTGCCGTACCCTGCCGACCCACTCATACGTAAGGCACCTCGTTACGTGCTGACTATTTCTGGAGCCGGGACATCTGAACCCCGCTTCGTGCGGTCTGCACCACCCGCTCCACCAGCATCACCCGCTCCACCAGCATCACCCACTCCACCCGCACCATCGGCATCACCAGCACCATCCGCTCCACCGGCCCCACCTGCACCACCAGCACCGCCTGCCCCACCATCTCCCACTGTCGAGGAATTGACAAGGGAGGTGGGAATCCTCCGAGCTCGGGTTACTGAGCTCGAGGAGCAGTTAGCTCAGGTTTTAGACATCCTACACCCACCTTCACTTTAGGACTGTTGTATTAGATTTCATGATGTAATCTAGTTGTAGTTCATATTTCACTTATGTATTGTACGAACTTATTCAGATGTATGAAACTTATTATTATTATTAATGAATGGAACTTTGCGTTATTTAATTCTTGCACGATGTTCTATTTACATTACTGTACGATGATTCTGTGGTATTTGTACCTAGATGCGTTAATTAATAACATGTGATGTTTTGATTCCATGTTGGTTACTATATACTGTATTATTACTACTTGCATACTGGATTTTGACTTGAGTCAAAATTTTTGTTTAGAACATCATGGCTAATGGTCGATCCACACCTACTGCTGCTCAAATTGAAGAGATGATCCAAGAACGTGTAGCTGCAGCCCTAGCAGAAAGAAACCTCCAAGCTCCACCGCCACCACCACCGGTTATCCCACCCATTCGAAATGGGTGTATTTACAAGGAATTCCAGAGCTGTAAACCACACAACTTCAGTGGAACCGAGGGACCGGTTGGTCTCACCAGATGGTTCGAGAAACTTGAATCAGTATTCCGAGTTAGCAACTGTTCGGAGGACAACAAGACCAAGTTTTCTTCATGCACGCTATCTGACGGCGCGCTAACGTGGTGGAACACGTTAGCTCAAGCGAAAGGCATTGATGAGGCATATGCTACGCCATGGGAGGAATTCAAAGCGGCTATGATTGATGAGTATTGTCCGAGAATCGAAATTCAGAAGATGGAAATGGAATTCATGCAGTTAAAGGCCGTTGGGAACGACCTTGATGGTTACAATAGGAGATTTTGGAACTAGCTCTTATGTGTCCGACAATGGTCACCCCGGAATTCAAGCGTATGGAGAGATACTTCTGGGGACTTCCTAAGTCCATCAAAGGAAACGTCACATCGTCCAAACCACCGAATGTTCCCGAAGCAATGCGCATGGCGCATACCCTCATGAATCAGATTCTTATTGATGAGTCGGAGAAGGCTAAGTTTGAGGTTGGTAGTAGCGAAAAGCGAAAGTGGGATAATAATAACAACAACAACAACAACCACCACAACAACAGGGGGAGAACCTATGACCAGACCCCCGCCAAGAGGCACAACAACGGTGGAAACCCCAACCCCAATAACAACACCAACTCCAACCCGAACTACAAGGGAACCTTACCACAATGCAAGAGGTGTTACAAACACCACACTGGGTATTGCAATGTTGTCTGTGAGAAATGCCAACGGGCTGGGCATATCGGGAAAGACTGCAAGGTCACCACTTTGAATGGGAAGCCAAACACCAATGGGCCAAAGAAGTGCTACGAATGCGGACAGACGGGCCATTTCAGAAATGCGTGCCCAAACAAGCGAAAAGACGGCGGACCACCCCGCGCTAGAGCTTTCAACGTTAATGCAAGGGACGCCCGAGAAAATCCCAACTTGGTGATAGGTATATTCAAAATTAACAACCTTTTAGCTTCTGTCTTGTTTGATACTGGTGTGGATAGAAGTTATGTATGTAGACATTTTTGCGATAAGATTAATTGGTCATTAGTCCCGTTAAAAGAAAGTATGCTTGTCGAGGTCACCAACGGTAAACTTGAAAAGGTTGACCATATTAGTCGTTGAGCTATTATCATCATAGCTGGAGCAGATTTCGAAATTGACTTGATACCTATCAAACTGGGAAGTTTTGACGTGATCGTCGGTATGGATTGGTTGAGCAAGATAAGGGCTGATATTATCTGTGGAGATAAAGCACTTCGCATACCACAAGGAGATGGCGAACCACTGGTTATCTATGGAGAGAGATGTACCTCGAAGTTGAACCTCATTAGTTGCGTGAAAGCGCAAAAGATTATGAAGAAGGGACTTTTTGTTGTCCTAGCACATGTGAAAGCAGTGGAAACTGAGGTGAAGAACGTGAACGACGTTTGAATTGTGAACGAATTTTCCGATGTCTTCCCAGAGGAATTGCCTGGATTGTCGCCGCAGAGAGCCGTAGAGTTTTAGATTGATTTAGTGCCAGGAGCTGCACCTGTAGCTCGCGCACCTTATAGACTCGCACCTTCCGAGATGCAAGAATTACAAAGTCAACTACAAGAACTACTTGATCGAGAATTTATCCAACCAAGCTTCTCGCCTTGGGGCGCACCTGTGTTGTTTGTGAAGAAGAAGGATGGATCCTTCCGTATGTGTATTGACTACCGTGAACTCAACATATTGACAATCAAGAATCGATATCCTCTCCCACGAATTGACGACCTTTTTGATCAACTACAAGGATCGAGTGTCTACTCAAAGATCGATTTGGGATCCAGATATCACCAGTTGAGGGTGAAGGAAAGTGACGTGATGAAAACTGCATTCAGGACCCGTTATGGTCATTATGAGTTCCTCGTGATGCCATTCGGATTGACAAATGCACCTGCTGTATTCATGGATCTTATGAATCGTGTCTGCAAGCCTTACTTGGATAAGTTTGTTATCATCTTCATAGATGATATCCTCATCTACTCTAAGAGCGAAGAAGAACATGAGCAACACCTCCGATTAGTGCTTGAACTCTTAAGACAAGAGCAACTTTACGCCAAATTCTCCAAGTGCGAATTTTGGTTGAAGGAAGTACAATTTCTGGGTCATGTTGTGAGCGACCAGGGTATCAAAGTTAACCCCGCCAAGATTGAAGCTATCAGCAAGTGGGAGACCCCCACTACTCCGACTCATATTCGCCAATTCCTAGGTCTCGCTGGTTACTACCGAAGATTCATCGAAGGATTTTCTCTAATTGCACGTCCTTTGACCGCGCTGACTCACAAGGGCAAGAAGTTCATCTGGGAACCCGCACACGAATCAGCATTCCAAACTTTGAAGAAGAAATTAACCTCCGCACCTGAAATGTCCCGTTCTTATTGATTAAAAACGTTCCATATTAATTGATTTCGTTGCGAGGTTTTGACCTCTATATGAGACGTTTTTCAAAGACTGCATTCATTTTAAAACAAACCATAACCTTTATTTCATCAATAAAGGTTTAAAAAGCTTTACGTAGATTATCAAATAATGATAATCTAAAATATCCTGTTTACACACGACCATTACATAATGGTTTACAGTACAAATATGTTACAACAAAATAAGTTTCTTGAATGCAGTTTTTACACAATATCATACAAGCATGGACTCCAAATCTCGTCCTTATTTAAGTATGCGACAGCAGAAGCTCTTAATAATCACCTGAGAATAAACATGCTTAAAACGTCAACAAAAATGTTGGTGAGTTATAGGTTTAACCTATATATATCAAATCGTAACAATAGACCACAAGATTTCATATTTCAATACACATCCCATACATAGAGATAAAAATCATTCATATGGTGAACACCTGGTAACCGACATTAACAAGATGCATATATAAGAATATCCCCATCATTCCGGGACACCCTTCGGATATGATATAAATTTCGAAGTACTAAAGCATCCGGTACTTTGGATGGGGTTTGTTAGGCCCAATAGATCTATCTTTAGGATTCGCGTCAATTAGGGTGTTTGTTCCCTAATTCTTAGATTACCAGACTTAATAAAAAGGGGCATATTCGATTTCGATAATTCAACCATAGAATGTAGTTTCACGTACTTGTGTCTATTTTGTAAATCATTTATAAAACCTGCATGTATTCTCATCCCAAAAATATTAGATTTTAAAAGTGAGACTATAACTCACTTTCACAGATTTTTACTTCGTCGGGAAGTAAGACTTGGCCACTGGTTGATTCATGAACCTATAACAATATATACATATATATCAAAGTATGTTCAAAATATATTTACAACACTTTTAATATATTTTGATGTTTTAAGTTTATTAAGTCAGCTGTCCTCGTTAGTAACCTACAACTAGTTGTCCACAGTTAGATATACAGAAATAAATCGATAAAAATTATCTTGAATCAATCCACGACCCAGTGTATACGTATCTTAGTATTGATCACAACTCAAACTATACATATTTTGGAATCAACCTCAACCCTGTATAGCTAACTCCAACATTCACATATAGAGTGTCTATGGTTGTTCCGAAATATATATAGATGTGTCGAAATGATAGGTCGAAACATTGTATACGTGTCTATGGTATCTCAAGATTACATAATATACAATACAAGTTGATTAAGTTATGGTTGGAATAGATTTGTTACCAATTTTCACGTAGCTAAAATGAGAAAAATTATTCAATCTTGTTTTACCCATAACTTCTTCATTTTAAATCCGTTTTGAGTGAATCAAATTGCTATGGTTTCATATTGAACTCTATTTTATGAATCTAAACAGAAAAAGTATAGGTTTATAGTCAGAAAAATAAGTTACAAGTCGTTTTTGTAAAGGTAGTCATTTCAGTCGAAAGAACGACGTCTAGATGACCATTTTAGAAAACATACTTCCACTTTGAGTTTAACCATAATTTTTGGATATAGTTTCATGTTCATAATAAAAATCATTTTTTCAAAATAACAACTTTTAAATCAAAGTTTATCATAGTTTTTAATTAACTAACCCAAAACAGCCCGCGGTGTTACTACGACGGCGTAAATCCGGTTTTACGGTGTTTTTCGTGTTTCCAGGTTTTAAATCATTAAGTTAGCATATCATATAGATATAGAACATGTGTTTAGTTAATTTTAAAAGTCCAGTTAGAAGGATTAACTTTTGTTTGCGAACAAGTTTAGAATTAACTAAACTATGTTCTAGTGATTACGAGTTTAAACCTTCGAATAAGATAGTTTTATATATATGAATTGAATGATGTTATGAACATCATTACTACCTCAAGTTTAGTAGGTAAACCTACTGGAAGTGACAAGAAATGATCTAGCTTCAAAGGATCTTGGATGGCTTGAAAGTTCTTGAAGTAGGATCATGACACAAAAACAAGTTCAAGTAAGATTTTTACTCGAATTAAGATAGTTTATAGTTATAGAAATTGAATCAAAGTTTGAATATGAATATTACCTTGAATAAGAAAGATAACCTACTATATATAACAAAGGTTTCTTGATCTTAGATGATTACTTGGAATGGATTAGAAAGCTTGAAAGTAAATTAGTAAACTTGAAGGGATTTTTGAAGTGTTCTTGAAGTGTTCTTCCTATGATGATTATAGCTTGATTATTGAAGTGATTTTTGATGAAGATGATGATTAACTATTGGAAAAATACGTTCATAATAGTGTGTGTGTGTTGAGAGAGAATTAGAAAGAGAATTGGAAGTGAAATGGAGTGAATGATGAGTGGTAATTGGTGAGTGGTGAGTGGGGTTAAAAGGAGTTCTAGTTAGTTGACTAGCTCATGGTAGAAGTTAAAATTGATTAGTCATACATGACATAATCAAGAGTGGAATCCCATGCTAGTTCCTATTGGTATATACCCATAGTAAGTACGTTTTGAAGCTGTGTATAATACGGGTAAGAATACGACTAGAATTCTTGATGAAAGAAAAGAATGGGAAAGTAATTGTAACCATTTTTGTTAAGTATGAGTGTTTTGATATATGTCTTGAAGTCTTCCAAAAGTATTTTAATACATCTAAATACACTACATGTATATACATTTTAACTGAGTCGTTAAGTCATCGTTAGTCGTTACATGTAAGTGTTGTTTTGAAACCTTTAAGTTAACGATCTCAATTAATGTTGTTAACCCATTGTTTATTATATCTAATGAGATGTTAAATTATTATATTATCATGATATTATGATATATTAATATATCTTAATATGATATATATACATTTAAATGTCGTTACAACGATAATCGTTACATATATGTCTCGTTTCGAAATCCTTAAGTTAGTAGTCTTGTTTATATGTATATAACTCATTATTAATATACTTATGGAGATACTTACTTATCATAATCTCATGTTAACTATATGTATATCCATATATATATCGTCATGTCATTTTTACAAGTTTTAACGTTCGTGAATCGCCGGTCAACTTGGGTGGTCAATTGTCTATATGAAACATATTTCAATTAATCAAGTCTTAACAAGTTTGATTGCTTAACATGTTGGAAACATTTAATCATGTAAATATCAATCTCAATTAATATATATAAACATGGAAAAGTTCGGGTCACTACAACACCTATCCTATCGCTTCCCGAAGGCAGTGACGATTTCGTTGTTTATTGTGATGCATCGAAGAGCGGTTTTGGTTGTGTACTGATGCAACGATCAAAGGTTATTGCCTATGCCTCCCGCCAACTGAAGATTCACGAACGGAACTACACTACTCATGATCTTGAACTTGAGGCCGTTGTCTTTGCGCTTAAATTATGGAGACACTATTTGTATGGAACTAAGAGCACTATCTTCACCGATCACAAGAGCCTCCAACACATCTTTGATCAAAAGCAACTGAATATAAGATAGCGTCGATGGATCGAGACACTCAACGACTACGATTGTGAACTCCGTTATCACCCTGGAAAGGCCAATGTTGTAGCTGACGCTTTGAGCCGAAAGGAGAGGACGACACCTCTTCGTGTTAGGGCTCTGAACATCACCATTCATTCGAACCTCAACAGCCAGATCAGAGTAGCCCAAGATGAGGCTCTCAAGGAGGAGAATATATCTCATGAACATTTGAACATACTTGTCTCTCGATTCGAGGTTAGGGAGTCTGGACTCCGATGTTATGCCGGAAGAATTTGGGTACCTTGTTATGGAGATCTACGGAACCTTATACTTAATGAGGCACACAAATCGAAATATTCAATTCACCCTGGAGCGGGCAAAATGTACCACGACCTTAAAGAACAGTATTGGTGGCCGAATCTTAAGAAGGACGTTGCGACTTATGTTGGTAAATGTTTGACTTGCTCGAAGGTTAAAGCCGAGCATCAGAGACCTTCTGGGTTACTTCAACAGCCGGAGATCCTACAATGGAAGTGGGAAAGGATCACAATGGATTTCATTACCAAGCTACCAAAGACGGTGGGCGGATATGATACTATTTGGGTTATTATTTCTCTCATATCTCCAAATTTTGGTACCCAAATCCTTTCAGCCCTATACCGGGTTCCGTCTTCCCGAATATTAAGATGCTTCTCCAATCCTTTGGGTATTTCATCCTTTAAATTTCCCTCTTTTAAAACTCCTTGTTGTGCCTCCTTTATTTGAGTAGTAATGTTATTATGAATCATTATATTCATAGATTTTACTCGAATGGGTTCTCTGTCCTTCCTGCTCAAGGCATCGGCTACTACATTTGCCTTCCCCGGGTAGTAACGAATCTCAAAGTCGTAATCATTCAATAATTCAATCCACCTACGCTGCCTCATATTCAGTTGTTTCTGATTAAATATGTGTTGAAGACTTTTGTGGTCGGTATATATAATACTTTTGACCCCATATAAGTAGTGCCTCCAAGTCTTTAATGCAAAAACAACCGCGCCTAATTCCAAATCATGCGTCGTATAATTTTGTTCGTGAATCTTCAATTGTCTAGACGCATAAGCAATCACCTTCGTTCGTTGCATTAATACACAACCGAGACCTTGCTTTGATGCATCACAATAAATCACAAAATCATCTTTCCCTTCAGGCAATGACAATATAGGTGCCGTAGTTAGCTTTTTCTTCAATAACTGAAACGCTTTCTCTTGTTCATCATTCCATTCAAATTTCTTCCCTTTATGCGTTAATGCAGTCAAGGGTTTTGCTATTCTGGAAAAGTCTTGGATGAACCTTCTGTAGTAACCAGCTAGTCCTAAAAACTGGCGTATGTGTTTTGGAGTTTTCGGGGTTTCCCACTTTTCAACAGTTTCTATCTTTGCCGGATCCACCTTAATACCTTCTTTGTTCACTATGTGACCGAGGAATTGAACTTCCTCCAACCAAAATGCACACTTTGAAAACTTAGCGTACAATTCTTCCTTCCTCAATACTTCTAACACCTTTCTCAAATGTTCACCGTGTTCTTGGTCATTCTTTGAGTAAATAAGTATGTCATCAATGAAAACAATGACAAACTTGTCAAGGTATGGTCCACACACTCGATTCATAAGGTCCATGAACACAGCTGGTGCATTAGTTAAACCAAACGGCATGACCATAAACTCGTAATGACCGTAACGTGTTCTGAAAGCAGTCTTTGGAATATCATCTTCTTTCACCCGCATTTGATGATACCCGGAACGTAAGTCAATCTTTGAATAAACAGACGAGCCTTGTAGTTGATCAAATAAGTCGTCGATTCTCGGTAGTGGGTAGCGGTTCTTGATGGTAAGTTTGTTCAACTCTCGGTAGTCGATACACAACCTGAATGTACCATCTTTCTTCTTGACAAACAAAACAGGAGCTCCCCACGGTGATGTGCTTGGTCGAATGAAACCACGCTCTAAAAGTTCTTGTAATTGGCTTTGCAGTTCTTTCATCTCGCTGGGTGCGAGTCTGTAAGGAGCACGAGCTATTGGTGCAGCTCCTGGTACAAGATCTATTTGAAATTCAATGGATCGATGTGGGGGTAATCCCGGTAATTCTTTCGGAAATACATCGGGAAATTCTTTTGCAATGGGAACATCATTGATGCTCTTTTCTTCAGTTTGTACTTTTTTGACGTGTGCTAGAACAGCATAGCAACCTTTTCTTATTAGTTTTTGTGCCTTCAAATTACTAATAATATGTAGCTTCGTGTTGCCCTTTTCTCCGTACACCATTAAGTTTTTTCCTTTTTCTCGTATAATGCGAATTGCATTTTTGTAACAAACGATCTCTTCTTTCACTTCTTTCAACCAGTCCATACCGATTATCACATCAAAACTCCCTAACTCTACAGGTATCAAATCAATCTTAAATGTTTCGCTAACCAGTTTAATTTCTCGATTCCGACATATATTATCTGCTGAAATTAATTTACCATTTGCTAATTCGAGTAAAAATTTACTATCCAAAGGCGTCAATGGACAACTTAATTTAGCACAAAAATCTCTACTCATATAGCTTCTATCCGCACCCGAATCAAATAAAACGTAAGCAGATTTATTGTCAATAAGAAACGTACCCGTAACAAGCTCCGGGTCTTCCTGTGCCTCTGCCGCATTAATATTGAAAACTCTTCAGCGACCTTGTCCATTCGTGTTCTCCTGGTTCGGGCAATTTCTAATAATGTGGCCCGGTTTTCCACATTTATAATAAACTACATTGGCATAACTTGCTCCGACACTACTTCCTCCGCCATTACTCGTTCCGACACCATTTGTTCCTTTCGTTCTATTAACCCCTGGTCCGTAGACCTCACACTTCACCGCGCTATGACCATTTCTTTTACACTTGTTGCAAAATTTGGTGCAGAATCCCGAGTGATACTTTTCACACCTTTGGCATAGCTGCTTCTGATTGTTGTTTTTGTTGCGGTTATTATTGTTGTTGGGATGATTGTTGTAGTTGCTGTTGTTGTTGTTATTGTTGTTATTGTTGTTGTTGGGCCGTTTGTTGTAGTTGCGATTGATGTTGCGATTGTTGGGATAATTGTTGCGATTATTGTTGTAATTGCTGTTGTTGTTGTATTGGTGATTCTTATCACCGTTTTCCTCCCACTTTCTTTTGACTTGCTTCACATTGGCCTCTTCAGCAGTCTGTTCTTTAATTCTTTCTTCAATCTGGTTCACTAGTTTGTGAGCCATTCTACATGCCTGTTGTATGGAGGCGGGCTCGTGTGAACTTATATCTTCTTGGATTCTTTCCGGTAATCCTTTCACAAACGCGTATCTTCTCTTCCTCATCTTCGAATGCTCCCGGACACAATAGGCACAATTCTGTGAATCGTCTTTCGTACGTGGTAATATCAAATCCTTGGGTTTGTAACCCTCTAAGTTCTGTCTTGAGCTTATTGACCTCGGTTCTGGGACGGTACTTCTCGTTCATCAAGTGCTTGAATACTGACCACGGTAGTGCGTACGCATCGTCTTGTCCCACTTGCTCTAGATAGGTATTCCACCATGTTAACGCAGAACCTGTGAAGGTATGCGTAGCTTACTTCACTTTGTCCTCTTCAGTACACTTACTTATGGCAAACACCGATTCAACCTTCTCGGTCCACCGTTTCAATCCGATCGGTCCTTCGGTTCCATCAAATTCCAAAGGTTTGCAGGCAGTGAATTCTTTGTAGGTGCATCCTACACGATTTCCTGTACTGCTAGATCCAAGGTTATTGTTGGTATGTAGCGCAGCCTGTACTGCGGCTATGTTTGAAGCTAGAAAAGTACAGAATTCCTCTTCATTCATATTCACGGTGTGTCGAGTAGTCGGTGCCATTTCCTTCAAAATAGTCAAATGGAACAAGTTAATCATACAGAATATTAAGAGTAGTTAATAGTATTTCGTAGCATAATATGAACTCATTTATAAAAGCTTTTTCTTCATATTAGCGTTTTATAAGTTTAAATTCGGGTAGTACCTACCCGTTAAGTTCATACTTAGTAGCTAATATACAATTCAACTACTACAATTCTATATGAAAAACTGATTATAATAATATTTCGCGTTCAAACTTTTACACAATATTTTACAAACTTACAATACCGCTTATTTTACATATAGCATGAAATATAGCACACAATAAATTTGATACAAGATGGTTGTGAAGATAATTCTAGCTAGTACATAAGTCGTTCAGCAAAGGCAATAAAGACACGTAATTCATACGTCCAGAAACAAGTCATGCATTCTGGTTTTACTAGGATTACTTCCCATCCTTGGTCTTGTGGAACATAACCGTTATGGCCGTTGATAAGACAACGTGTTGTAATGTCGTCAAAGGGACGAGGGTTACGTAATGTCCAACAGTCTCGTAACAATCTAAAAACCTCACTTCTTACCCCAATTACCGACTCCGTCACTTGTGGGAATGTTTTGTTTAATAGTTGTAGCCCGATGTTCTTGTTCTCACTTTAGTGAGAAGCGAACATTACAAATCCGTAAGCATAACATGCTTCGTTATGTTGCATGTTAGCCGCTTTTTCTAAATCACGAAGTCCAATATTCGGATATATTGAGTCAAAATAATTTCTTAACCCATTGCGTAAAATAGCATTTGGGTTCCCCGCAATAAATGCGTCAAAGTAAACACATCGTAACTTATGGATTTCCCAATGTGATATCCCCCATTTTTCGAACGAAAGCCTTTTATAAACCAAGGCATTCTTGGAACGTTCTTCGAATGTCTTACAAACTGATCTCGCCTTAAATAGTTGTGCCGAAGAATTCTGACCGACTCTAGACAAGATTTCATCAATCATGTCTCCGGGTAGGTCTCTTAAAATATTGGGTTGTCTATCCATTTTGTGTTTTTATACTATAAAATAGACAAGAGTTAGATTCATAAAAAAAAATACTTATTAATACAAGCAATTTTTACATATATCATAAAGCATAAGCACACTATATTACTTATATTACACCACACGAATACAACTATCTTATTCCGACTCGCTTGTTTCTTCTTCTTCGGTTTTGGTTCGTTTTGCCAAGTTTCTAGGGATATATGATGTTCCCCTAATACGAGCCGTCGTTATCCACATTGGTTTAGAAAAACCTGGTGGTTTAGAGGTTCCCGGGTCATTGTTACAACTTAAGGACTTCGGGGGTTGACGATACATATAAAGTTCATCGGGGTTGGAATTAGATTTCTCTATTTTTATGCCCTTTCCCTTATTATTTTCTTTTGCCTTTTTAAATTCAGTTGGGGTAATTTCTATAACATCATCGGAATTCTCGTCGGAATCCGATTCATCGGAGAATTGGTAATCCTCCCAATATTTTGCTTCCTTGGCGGAAACACCATTGACCATAATTAACCTTGGTCGGTTAGTTGAGGATTTTCTTTTACTTAACCGTTTTATTATTTTCCCCACCGGTTCTATTTCTTCATCTGGTTCCGATTCTTCTTCCGGTTCCGATTCTTCTTCCGGTTCCGACTCTTCTTCCGGTTCCTCTTCGGGAACTTGTGAACCAGTCCACGAATCATTCCAATTTACATTTGACTCTTCATTATTATTAGGTGAGTCAATGGGACTTGTTCTAGAGGTAGACATCTATCACATAATATCAAACGCGTTAAGAGATTAATATATCACATAATATTCACATGTTAAAAATATATAGTTTCCAACAAAATTTGTTATGCAATCATTTTTCAAGTAAACATGGTCGAAGTCCAGACTCACTAATGCATCCTAACAAACTAGATAAGACACACTAATGCAAAATTCTGGTTCTCTAAGACCAACGCTCGGATACCAACTGAAATGTCCCGTTCTTATTGATTAAAAACGTTCCATATTAATTGATTTCGTTGCGAGGTTTTGACCTCTATATGAGACGTTTTTCAAAGACTGCATTCATTTTAAAACAAACCATAACCTTTATTTCATCAATAAAGGTTTAAAAAGCTTTATGTAGATTATCAAATAATGATAATCTAAAATATCCTGTTTACACACGACCATTACATAATGGTTTACAGTACAAATATGTTACAACAAAATAAGTTTCTTGAATGCAATTTTTACATAATATCATACAAGCATGGACTCCAAATCTCGTCCTTATTTAAGTATGCGATAGCAGAAGCTCTTAATAATCACCTGAGAATAAACATGCTTAAAACGTCAACAAAAATGTTGGTGAGTTATAGGTTTAACCTATATATATCAAATCGTAACAATAGACCACAAGATTTCATATTTCAATACACATCCCATACATAGAGATAAAAATCATTCATATGGTGAACACCTGGTAACCGACATTAACAAGATGCATATATAAGAATATCCCCATCATTCCGGGACACCCTTCGGATATGATATAAATTTCGAAGTACTAAAGCATCCGGTACTTTGGATGGGGTTTGTTAGGCCCAATAGATATATCTTTAGGATTCGCGTCAATTAGGGTGTCTGTTCCCTAATTCTTAGATTACCAGACTTAATAAAAAGGGGCATATTCGATTTCGATAATTCAACCATAGAATATAGTTTCACGTACTTGTGTCTATTTTGTAAATCATTTATAAAACCTGCATGTATTCTCATCCCAAAAATATTAGATTTTAAAAGTGGGACTATAACTCACTTTCACAGATTTTTACTTCGTCGGGAAGTAAGACTTGGCCACTGGTTGATTCACGAACCTATAACAATATATACATATATATCAAAGTATGTTCAAAATATATTTACAACACTTTTAATATATTTTGATGTTTTAAGTTTATTAAGTCAGCTGTCCTCGTTAGTAACCTACAACTAGTTGTCCACAGTTAGATATACAGAAATAAATCGATAAAAATTATCTTGAATCAATCCACGACCCAGTGTATACGTATCTCAGTATTGATCACAACTCAAACTATACATATTTTGGAATCAACCTCAACCCTGTATAGCTAACTACAACATTCACATATAGAGTGTCTATGGTTGTTCCGAAATATATATAGATGTGTCGACATGATAGGTCGAAACATTGTATACGTGTCTATGGTATCTCAAGATTACATAATATACAATACAAGTTGATTAAGTTATGGTTGGAATAGATTTGTTACCAATTTTCACGTAGCTAAAATGAGAAAAATTATCCAATCTTGTTTTACCCATAACTTCTTCATTTTAAATCCGTTTTGAGTGAATCAAATTGCTATGGTTTCATATTGAACTCTATTTTATGAATCTAAACAGAAAAAGTATAGGTTTTGTCATAACCCGTCCTTAACCATAAGAACGTGTTAGATAACGTATGATTTCATTGCGAGGTATTGACCTCTATATGCGACATTTTTAAAAGAACAACTGCATATATTTTACATTACAAACCATAATTCTTATTTTGATACAAGCTTTAGACAAAATAAAGATGATTATCGTTTAGTGATAATCTTAGACTTACAAACTTTACATGTGATGATAACAATACGATTTCTAGCATATTTTACATTACAAATCCTCCGATATGCAGTTTTATTTTTGACACAAATATGCATACTCAAGATCTTGTTTAAATTCAACATGTTGCAGCGGAAGCTTTTAGTTATCACCTGAGAATAGACATGTTTAAAACGTCAACATAAAGTTGGTGAGATATAGGTTTAATGCCGGCAGCAATATATATATATATATATATATATAGACCACAAGATTTCATATATAAACGTTTTAATAAAAATATTCTAAGTGGTTGAGCACTTGGTAACCATACTTAACATTTAATCACGTCGCATATTCCCTTTATTATGAAATCTTACTACACCGTACCAAGTGTAGTCACAAAACGAAGTACTGTGCAACCGTTGAATACTGGTCGTCCAGTCCGGTTGGGGTTGTCAGGCCCGATAGATCTATCAACAGGATTCGCGTTTACAATACCGCTGTAAATAACAGTTACCAAGCTACAGGGAAGTATGCCAGTGGTACAACTCAACGTAGAATATATTTTTCAGTTACTTGTGTCCATAACGTAAAACATAAAATACATGTATTCTCATCCCGAAATACTTAGAGTTTAAAAGTGGGACTATATACTCACTTTCGTCTTGAAGATATGTAATTTTGACTTGGTCTCCGATTGATATCACAAACCTAACCATATATAATATATCAATACCTTTTCTTTTTAAACAATCGTCACATATATATACTTATAATACTTTTAATACTTTTAATAATTCCTTAGTCCGTAGTTAGCAGTTCGATGTTAGTAATTCAATTTTAAATGGTTCATTTTTAGGTGTTTAATAAACCCCCAACGAAATAAATAAAACCCCCATCGTATATGTATTGGTCGAGATTAATCTTGACCCACGGTACCGGTGTTGTCAAATGACGTGTTGCGTACATAAAGTACCGGTGTTGTCAAATGACGTGTTGCGTACAATCACGGGATCTTATGATTAATCTTCTCGTATTGTTTACGGGTGATCCTGAACCATATAAAATTAAATTATGAGTACATATATATAAAATATCATGTTATTTTAAAAAGATGTGATTTATTTAATTTTCTCCAATTATTTTCGTAGCTAAACTAGTCTTGGATATCCGATTTTGTTTTGGTCGTAGTTTCTTCGTTACAACTCCGTTTCTGTTGGTTCAACTTGCCACTTCCTTGGATCGAGTCCCTCTTTAAGAATATGAACTGTAAATACCTTAGTTTGTATTCAAAATCACAGGTCATAGGTCAAACTTTGGTGAAACTTATGAAGTTGATCATTTTCCATCATGTAAACAACCTTTAATGATTATTTTTCTAAAAATACTTATACTTTGAGTTAAATCATGAAATTTTTATGTGTTAACATATTCATAGTAAATATCAATTTTCCAGAAAATAAGCCTCCAATTCAAAGTTCAAGATGGTTTTTAATTATCCAACCCAAAACAGCCCCCGGTTGTACTCCAACGTCGTAAATTTAGTTTTTAAGGTGTTCTTTGAAAAACCAAGTTATACCTTGTTAAATTAGCATATATTTAAGTTATATTACAGGTCTTGAAGTATTTTAAAAGTTAAGTTAGAAGGATCTATTTAGTTTGCAAACAAGTTTGAAAATATTCAAACTATGTTCTTGTTGTTAAAATTTTATACCACAAAATAAGATAGCTATATATATATGAATCGAATAAGGTTATGAACATAGTTACTACCTCAAGTTCCTTGGACAAGGTTGCTGTAAAAGAGGAGTAAAGACCTAGAACCAAAAGGGTGATGGAATTGGATGAAAGATTGGAAGTAAGTTTGTGTTCTTGGAAGGATTCTTGAAGTGTTTTTTGTAAGGGTTTTCTTATGGTGATTAAAGCTTGTTTCTATGGCTAGATCTTCATGGTTTCTTGCTGAATGATTATGGAGGTTAATGCTCTTAAAAGTGTGTGTGTGTTTTAGCTAAGAAAATGGAAGTTAAAATGAATCAAAATGAGGATATCCCCATGGTACTTAAAAACGTGAATGGGGAGGACAAAACAAGATTTTCAAGTTTGTTATTTTATGTAATTAGTCAACAAACTTCCAAATACCAATTACCTTATACATAAGGCATGAACAAAGGCTGGTTAGGTGGTGATTTGATGTGTATATACCAATAGTAAATATGTATAGAAGCTAGGTATGATACGGTACATATACCGTAGATATACGTATAGAAATCTTGTGAAAAATGGAATGAGAATTCAAATATAGCTATCTTTTGTGAATACACTTATATGGTTTTATGTATTTAAGTCCTTAAAAGTGATTAAATACATTACTTATACGATATATGTATAAACATTATATGTTATAAGTATTTATGTCAAATAACGTTACGTATGGTTATCGTTTTGAAAACTTAAGTTAGTAGTTTCAAAATATACTTATAACTTATTGTTATTAATACAAAATGAGATATTAAAACATCCTTAGGTCATGTTAAATATGTATATATACATATATACACACAAACGTATAATTATCATATGTTATATAGTTTGTGATATCATCGGTCAAACTAGACGGTCAAACGTTGTGTAAAACTCTTTTCGAAAACATAAATCTCAACAATTTGGATTGCTTATCATGTTGGTAAGGTTTAATTTATGTAAATATTAATCTTATAAGTATAGAACGATCAAAAAAGTGCGGGTCATTACAGTACCTACCCGTTAAATAAATTTCGTCCCGAAATTTTAAAATTGTACCTATTTTGCGTCATCGAGAAACAAGTGTGGATACTTTTGTTTCATCTGATCCTCTCGTTCCCAAGTAAACTCGGGACCCCTTCGAGCATTCCAACGAACCTTAACGATCGGTATGTTGCTCTGCTTGAGCTGTTTAACTTCACGGTCCATGATTTCGATTGGTTCTTCGACGAATTGTAGTTTCTCGTCGACATGGATTTCTTCAAGAGGAATGGTGAAATCTTCCTTTGCAAGACACTTCTTAAGGTTTGAGACGTGAAAGGTATTATGTACTCCGGCGAGTTGTTGCAGTAACTCGAGTCGATAAGCTACCGGTCCAATGCGTTCGATGATCTTGAGTGGGCCTACATACCTTGGGTTTAGTTTACCCCTTTTTCCAAAACGTATTACACCTTTCCAAGGTGACACCTTTAACATAACCATGTCACCGATCTGAAACTCTAATGGTTTCCTTCGAACATCGGCATAGCTCTTTTGACGACTACGGGCTGTTTTCAATCTCTCCTTGATTTGTACTATCTTCTCAGTCGTTTCGTGTATGATCTCGGGACCAGTTAATTGTCGATCTCCTACTTCATTCCAACAAATAGGAGATCTACACTTCCTTCCGTACAATGCTTCGAATGGCGCAGCTTTAATGCTCGCATGATAACTATTATTATACGAGAATTCTGGTAATGGTAGATATTTATCCCATCCGTTTCCAAAATCGATCACACATGCCCTGAGCATGTCTTCAAGAGTCTGAATTGTTCTTTCACTCTGCCCGTCGGTTTGCGGATGATATGCGGTGCTCATATCCAAACGAGTTCCTAGTGCCTCCTGTAGTGATTGCCAGAACTTTGAGGTAAATCTACTATCACGATCAGATATAATGGAAATAGGTATTCCATGCCTTGAAACTATTTCCTTTATATATAATCGTAATAATTTCTCCATTCTATCTGTTTCCTTTATAGGCAAGAAATGTGCAGATTTGGTAAGACGATCAACAATTACCCAAATGGTGTCGTATCCCCAGGCAGTCTTTGGTAACTTCGTGATGAAATCCATGGTAATACCGTCCCATTTCCATTCTGGAATTTCTGGTTGTTGAAGTAACCCTGATGGCTTCTGGTGTTCTGCTTTGACTTTGGAACAAGTTAAACACTCCCCAACATATGTTGCAACGTCTGTCTTTAAATTAGGCCACCAATAATGTGTCTTAAGATCTTGGTACATCTTTTCAACTCCAGGATGTATCGAATATCTTGTCTTATGTGCCTCGTTCAATATCAACTTCCTTAATCCACCCAACTTTGGTACCCAAATACGATTTGCAAAATATCGAATTCCATCTTCCCGCATAACGAGTTGCTTCTCATACTTCTTCATTATTTCATTTCCTATATTTTCTTTAGTAAGTGCTTCTCGTTGAACTTCTTTGATTTGTGAGTTGAGATTCATGCGAATTTTTATGTTCATCGCTCGTACTCGAATTGGTTCTCGTTCCTTTCTGCTTAGAGCGTCGGCCACCACGTTCGCTTTCCCGGGATGATAACGAATTTCACAATCATAGTCATTTATTAACTCAACCCACCTACGTTGCCTCATGTTCAGCTGTTTTTGATCGAAAATATGTTGAAGGCTTTTATGATCAGTAAACACAGTGCATTTAACCCCATACAAGTAGTGTCTCCATATCTTCAATGCAAACACGACTGCTCCCAGTTCTAGATCATGCGTCGTATAATTCCGCTCGTGAATCTTTAATTGTCGGGATGCGTATGCAATAACTTTCTTCCGTTGCATAAGAACGCAACCAAAACCTTGTCGCGAAGCGTCACAATATATTTCAAAATCATCGTTCCCTTCTGGTAACGATAAAATAGGCGCCGTAGTTAACTTCTTCTTCAGTAATTGAAATGCACTCTCCTGCTCAGAGGTCCATTCATATTTCTTCCCTTTTTGCGTTAACGCTGTCAACGGCTTAGCTATTCGGGAAAAATCTTGAATAAACCTTCTATAATAACCGGCTAAACCCAAAAATTGGCGTATCTGCGTTGGTGTCTTAGGAGTCTCCCATTTTTCAATGGCTTCAATTTTTGCTGGATCAACCTGAATTCCTTTGCTACTAACAACGTGGCCAAGAAATTGCACTTCTTTCAACCAGAAAGCACATTTAGAAAATTTAGCATATAGCTGTTCTTTTCTCAACAACTCTAATATCAACCTTAAATGCTGTTCATGCTCTTGCTCACTCTTGGAATAGATAAGAATATCATCAATGAAAACGATAACAAACTTATCTAAATATGGACTACAAACTCGATTCATGAGGTCCATGAATACAGCTGGCGCATTCGTCAATCCAAACGGCATGACCAAAAATTCGTAATGACCATAACGTGTCCGAAAAGCAGTTTTCGGAATGTCCTCTTCTTTGACACGTAATTGATGATAACCCGATCTTAGGTCGATTTTCGAATAAACACATGATCCTTGCAGTTGATCAAATAATTCATCAATTCTCGGTAGTGGATACCGATTCTTGATAGTTAACTTATTTAATTCACGATAATCTATACACATCCTAAAAGATCCATCTTTCTTCTTAACAAACAAAATTGGAGCTCCCCACGGTGAAGTGCTTGGTCGTATGAATCCACGGTCTAGTAATTCTTTTAACTGACTCTGAAGTTCTTTTAACTCGGACGGTGCAAGTCTATATGGAGCACGGGCAACCGGTGCAGCTCCTGGTACAAGATCTATTTGAAATTCTACAGATCTAAATGGAGGTAATCCCGGCAACTCTTCCGGAAATACTTCAGGAAAATCTCTTGCCACAGGCACGTCATTGATGCACTTCTCTTTTTCTTTCTTTTCGACTTTATTAACATGTGCTAAGATAGCATAGCACCCTTTCTTCAAGCACTTTTGAGCTTTCAAATAACTAATGAGTTTTAGCTTTGAGTTACCCTTCTCTCCATAAATCATTACTGGCATTTTATCCTTACGAGGAATGCGAATTGCCTTCCTGGTGCACACAACTTCAGCTCCTATTTTGGACATCCAGTCCATGCCGACTATTACATCAAAACTTCCTAATTCTATGGGTATCAAATCAATCTTAAATGTTTCTCCGGCTAAATTTATTTTACAATCACGGCAAATTTTATCGGCTTTAATTAGTTTACCATTAGCTAACTCAATCATGTACTTAGCATCTAGAGGTAATGATGAACAATTCAATTTAGCGTGAAAGTCTCTACACACGTAACTTCTATCAGCACCAGTATCAAATATAATAGATGCGGATAAGTTATTAATGGTAAACGTACCCGTAACAAGCTCCGGGTCTTCACACGCCTCTCTAGCATTAATAACAAATGCTCTCCCTCGTGCAGGTCCGATATTCTTCTCTGGATTCGGGCACTGGCTCTTATAATGACCCTGTTTCCCACATCCATAACAAGTAACAGTAGCCAAAGCAGTTCTATTTGCATTAGTGGCAGGAGTCTTGGTACCATTTGTATTTGTAACGAGAGCCCTACAATCTTCAGCAAGATGACCCTTTCGATTACATTTGTTGCATACCACATTACAGTAACTAGAGTGATGTTTGTGGCATCGGTTGCATAAAGGATTTTGTCCTTTATAACCAAAGCTTAAACCACTACCCGCACCTTGCGTGATTTTTTGTTTCTTAAAAGATTGTTGTTGATTACCTCAATCATAATTTCCATTCCACTTTCTTTTGTTACCTGATACCTTCACATCAGTATTGGATACTTTCTTATCCATGATGACCTGATCCATTAGCTCGTTTGCCATGGTTATAGCTTCATGAATTGTCTTAGGTTTCGATGCTGTAACATTTGCCTTGACCTTTTTGGGCAAACCATCTTTGTACATTTCAATCTTCCGTTCTTCGGTTGGAACCAATTCAGGACATAGCAAAACTAATTCCATGAATCGCTGATTGTAGTTGGTGATTTCAGTACCAATAACCTTCAGACTTCGTAATTCATCTTCCAACTTCCTAACCTCGTTCCTTGGACAATACTCGTTGATTAACATTGTTTTGAATTCTTCCCAAGGAGTATCATAAGCTACATCTCCTCATACAGCCTTCACATAATTTTTCCACCACGTGAGTGCACTATCTTGTAAAGTGTACGATGCATACTTGGTCATGTCCTTTTCAACACAACCACTTATTTTAAACACAGTCTCCATCTTTTCTATCCACCGGGTTAAACCGATCGGTCCTTCTGTTCCACTGAATGATGAGGGCTTGCAAGCTTGAAAAGTTTTGTAAGTGCACCCCACACGAGGATTTGGGTTAACTGCAGCACCTCTTGCAGCCTCGACCCATAACATTCTGTCGTTCACTCGCTGATTGATGAGTTCCTGGATTTCTTGTTCCGTCATTCGGTTCAATCGCGCCATATTCTTCTATAAGAATGAAAAGAAAATAATTATTCACATGGAATATTATAGATGTAGTGTATATTTACAGTACATTATAGCTTATTAATAATATGAACCAGGTATTATTATAAAAGCCTTTTCTTCTTATTAGCGTTTTATAATTATATCTAGGGTAGTACCTACCCGTTAATGTCCATACTTAATAGCTTAGTACAGAATCAATTACTACCATCTAAATAATACTTAACCATGGAAAATTATTGCATTTCACACTTCACTATTTTACATATGCTTATCTTACATCGAACATTAAGCAAACCACACTAATAATATTATACAAAACATTATATGATCCCATGGTTTAATACGGCAGCGCATCGTTTGGTCTATTTTCTAGGACGTTTAGGTTCAAAGAATCGCTTAACGCTTATCCTGGCTGTCTGCCTATATTTTGGCTGTGGGACTGAAGAACTGGATGCCGGGATAGAACGAATAGGAATAGCGGGAATAGGGGTGGTAGTGTCTAGTGGAGTTGGTGCCACATCATCCTTACTAAACTCGGGATTTGAATTTTCTAATTCATTAGCCTTTCGTTTCTTTCCTAGTTCGAACTTGTCTTTCGTAATTTCCTGTATTTCTTCCTCGGGTTCACTTTCCTCCTCGGGTTCACTTTCCGGGTTCTTTATAGTTGGTTCATCCGGAATTTGTGAGTCTTCCCCAAAGATATTATTTTCATCATCGGATAGGTTAATGACTGAAACACCATCTGAAGATTCTGATTCGGAGTCGCTGAATGTGATAATATGTTTTGAGCCCGACATCTATCACACAACAACTAACCCATTAGTACTACATAATATTTACATATAAATTTTAACCAACAATGATAAGCAATGGTTTTTAAAATCAGACCCGGTCAAAGTCCAGACTTACTAATGTATCCTAACGACTTCTCGGTTAGACACACTAATGCAAACCTGGTTCGCTAAGACCACCGCTCTGATACCACATGTCATAACCCGTCCTTAACCATAAGAACGTGTTAGATAACGTATGATTTCATTGCGAGGTATTGACCTCTATATGCGACATTTTTAAAAGAACAACTGCATATATTTTACATTACAAACCATAATTCTTATTTTGATACAAGCTTTAGACAAAATAAAGATGATTATCGTTTAGCGATAATCTTAGACTTACAAACTTTACATGTGATGATAACAATACGATTTCTAGCATATTTTACATTACAAATCCTCCGATATGCAGTTTTATTTTTGACACAAATATGCATACTCAAGATCTTGTTTAAATTCAACATGTTGCAGCGGAAGCTTTTAGTTATCACCTGAGAATAGACATGTTTAAAACGTCAACATAAAGTTGGTGAGATATAGGTTTAATGCCGGCAGCAATATATATATATAGACCACAAGATTTCATATATAAACGTTTTAATAAAAATATTCTAAGTGGTTGAGCACTTGGTAACCATACTTAACATTTAATCACGTCGCATATTCCCTTTATTATGAAATCTTACTACACCGTACCAAGTGTAGTCACAAAACGAAGTACTGTGCAACCGTTGAATACTGGTCGTCCAGTCCGGTTGGGGTTGTCAGGCCCGATAGATCTATCAACAGGATTCGCGTTTACAATACCGCTGTAAATAACAGTTACCAAGCTACAGGGAAGTATGCCAGTGGTACAACTCAACGTAGAATATATTTTTCAGTTACTTGTGTCCATAACGTAAAACATAAAATACATGTATTCTCATCCCGAAATACTTAGAGTTTAAAAGTGGGACTATATACTCACTTTCGTCTTGAAGATATGTAATTTTGACTTGGTCTCCGATTGATATCACAAACCTAACCATATATAATATATCAATACCTTTTCTTTTTAAACAATCGTCACATATATATACTTATAATACTTTTAATACTTTTAATAATTCCTTAGTCCGTAGTTAGCAGTTCGATGTTAGTAATTCAATTTTAAATGGTTCATTTTTAGGTGTTTAATAAACCCCCAACGAAATAAATAAAACCCCCATCGTATATGTATTGGTCGAGATTAATCTTGACCCACGGTACCGGTGTTGTCAAATGACGTGTTGCGTACATAAAGTACCGGTGTTGTCAAATGACGTGTTGCGTACAATCATGGGATCTTATGATTAATCTTCTCGTATTGTTTACGGGTGATCCCGAACCATATAAAATTAAATTATGAGTACATATATATAAAATATCATGTTATTTTAAAAAGATGTGATTTATTTAATTTTCTCCAATTATTTTCGTAGCTAAACTAGTCTTGGATATCCGATTTTGTTTTGGTCGTAGTTTCTTCGTTACAACTCCGTTTCTGTTGGTTCAACTTGCCACTTCCTTGGATCGAGTCCCTCTTTAAGAATATGAACTGTAAATACCTTAGTTTGTATTCGAAATCACAGGTCATAGGTCAAACTTTGGTGAAACTTATGAAGTTGATCATTTTCCATCATGTAAACAACCTTTAATGATTATTTTTCTAAAAATACTTATACTTTGAGTTAAATCATGAAATTTTTATGTGTTAACATATTCATAGTAAATATCAATTTTCCAGAAAATAAGCCTCCAATTCAAAGTTCAAGATGGTTTTTAATTATCCAACCCAAAACAGCCCCCGGTTGTACTCCGACGTCGTAAATTCAGTTTTTAAGGTGTTCTTTGAAAAACCAAGTTATACCTTGTTAAATTAGCATATATTTAAGTTATATTACAGGTCTTGAAGTATTTTAAAAGTTAAGTTAGAAGGATCTATTTAGTTTGCAAACAAGTTTGAAAACATTCAAACTATGTTCTTGTTGTTAAAATTTTATACCACAAAATAAGATAGCTATATATATATGAATCGAATAAGGTTATGAACATAGTTACTACCTCAAGTTCCTTGGACAAGGTTGCTGTAAAAGAGGAGTAAAGACCTAGAACCAAAAGGGTGATGGAATTGGATGAAAGATTGGAAGTAAGTTTGTGTTCTTGGAAGGATTCTTGAAGTGTTTTTTGTAAGGGTTTTCTTATGGTGATTAAAGCTTGTTTCTATGGCTAGATCTTCATGGTTTCTTGCTGAATGATTATGGAGGTTAATGCTCTTAAAAGTGTGTATGTTTTAGCTAAGAAAATGGAAGTTAAAATGAATCAAAATGAGGATATCCCCATGGTACTTAAAAACGTGAATGGGGAGGACAAAACAAGATTTTCAAGTTTGTTATTTTATGTAATTAGTCAACAAACTTCCAAATACCAATTACCTTATACATAAGGCATGAACAAAGGCTGGTTAGGTGGTGATTTGATGTGTATATACCAATAGTAAATACATATAGAAGCTAGGTATGATACGGTACATATACCGTAGATATACGTATAGAAATCTTGTGAAAAATGGAATGAGAATTCAAATATAGCTATCTTTTGTGAATACACTTATATGGTTTTATGTATTTAAGTCCTTAAAAGTGATTAAATACATTACTTATACGATATATGTATAAACATTATATGTTATAAGTATTTATGTCAAATAACGTTACGTATGGTTATCGTTTTGAAAACTTAAGTTAGTAGTTTCAAAATATACTTATAACTTATTGTTATTAATACAAAATGAGATATTAAAACATCCTTAGGTCATGTTAAATATGTATATATACATATATACACACAAATGTATAATTATCATATGTTATATAGTTTGTGATATCATCGGTCAAACTAGACGGTCAAACGTTGTGTAAAACTCTTTTCGAAAACATAAATCTCAACAATTTGGATTGCTTATCATGTTGGTAAGGTTTAATTTATGTAAATATTAATCTTATAAGTATAGAACGATCGAAAAAGTGCGGGTCATTACAGGTTTATAGTCGGAAAAATAAGTTACAAGTCGTTTTTGTAAAGGTAGTCATTTCAGTCGAAAGAACGACGTCTAGATGACCATTTTAGAAAACATACTTCCACTTTGAGTTTAACCATAATTTTTGGATATAGTTTCATGTTCATAATAAAAATCATTTTCTCAGAATAACAACTTTTAAATCAAAGTTTATCATAGTTTTTAATTAACTAACCCAAAACAGCCCGCGGTGTTACTACGACAGCATAAATCCGGTTTTACGGTGTTTTTCGTGTTTCCAGGTTTTAAATCATTAAGTTAGCATATCATATAGATATAGAACATGTGTTTAGTTAATTTTAAAAGTCAAGTTAGAAGGATTAACTTTTGTTTGCGAACAAGTTTAGAATTAACTAAACTATGTTCTAGTGATTACGAGTTTAAACCTTCGAATAAGATAGTTTTATATATATGAATTGAATGTTGTTATGAACATCATTACTACCTCAAGTTTAGTAGGTAAACCTACTGGAAGTGACAAGAAATGATCTAGCTTCAAAGGATCTTGGATGGCTTGAAAGTTCTTGAAGTAGGATCATGACACAAAAACAAGTTCAAGTAAGATTTTTACTCGAATTAAGATAGTTTATAGTTATAGAAATTGAATCAAAGTTTGAATATGAATATTACCTTGAATAAGAAAGATAACCTACTATATATAACAAAGGTTTCTTGATCTTAGATGATTACTTGGAATGGATTAGAAAGCTTGGAAGTAAATTAGTAAACTTGAAGGGATTTTTGAAGTGTTCTTGAAGTGTTCTTCCTATGATGATTATAGCTTAATTCTTGAAGTGATTTTTGATGAAGATGATGATTAACTACTGGAAAAATACGTTCATAATAGTGTGTGTGTGTTGAGAGAGAATTAGAAAGAGAATTGGAAGTGAAATGGAGTGAATGATGAGTGGTAATTGGTGAGTGGTGAGTGGGGTTAAAAGGAGTTCTAGTTAGTTGACTAGCTCATGGTAGAAGTTAAAATTGATTAGTCATACATGACATAATCAAGAGTGGAATCCCATGCTAGTTCCTATTGGTATATACCCATAGTAAGTACGTTTTGAAGCTGTGTATAATACGGGTAAGAATACGACTAGAATTCTTGATGAAAGAAAAGAATGGGAAAGTAACTGTAACCATTTTCGTTAAGTATGAGTATTTTGATATATGTCTTGAAGTCTTCCAAAAGTATTTTAATACATCTAAATACACTACATGTATATACATTTTAACTGAGTCATTAAGTCATCGTTAGTCGTTACATGTAAGTGTTGTTTTGAAACCTTTAAGTTAACGATCTCAATTAATGTTGTTAACCCATTGTTTATTATATCTAATGAGATGTTAAATTATTATATTATCATGATATTATGATATATTAATATATCTTAATATGATATATATACATTTAAATGTCGTTACAACGATAATCGTTACATATATGTCTCGTTTCGAAATCCTTAAGTTAGTAGTCTTGTTTATATGTATATAACTCATTATTAATATACTTATGGAGATACTTACTTATCATAATCTCATGTTAACCATATGTATATCCATATATATATCGTCATGTCATTTTTACAAGTTTTAACGTTCGTGAATCGCCGGTCAACTTGGGTGGTCAATTGTCTATATGAAACATATTTCAATTAATCAAGTCTTAACAAGTTTGATTGCTTAACATGTTGGAAACATTTAATCATGTAAATATCAATCTCAATTAATATATATAAACATGGAAAAGTTCGGGTCACTACAACACCTATCCTATCGCTTCCCGAAGGCAGTGACGATTTCATTGTTTATTGTGATGCATCGAAGAGTGGTTTTGGTTGTGTACTGATGCAACGATCAAAGGTTATTGCCTATGCCTCCCGCCAACTGAAGATTCACGAATGGAACTACACTACTCATGATCTTGAACTTGAGGCCGTTGTCTTTGCGCTTAAATTATGGAGACACTATTTGTATGGAACTAAGAGCACTATCTTCACCGATCACAAGAGCCTCCAACACATCTTTGATCAAAAGCAACTGAATATGAGATAGCGTCGATGGATCGAGACGCTCAACGACTACGATTGTGAACTCCGTTATCACCCTGGCAAGGCCAATGTTGTAGCTGACGCTTTGAGCCGAAAGGAGAGGACGACACCTCTTCGTGTTAGGGCTATGAACATCACCATTCATTCGAACCTCAACAGCCAGATCAGAGTAGCCCAAGATGAGGCTCTTAAGGAGGAGAATATATCTCACGAACATTTGAACATACTTGTCTCTCGATTCGAGGTTAGGGAGTCTGGACTCCGATGTTATGCCGGAAGAATTTGGGTACCTTGTTATGGAGATCTACGGAACCTTATACTTGATGAGGCACACAAATCGAGATATTCAATTCACCCTGGAGCGGGCTAAATGTACCACGACCTTAAAGAACAGTATTGGTGGCTGAATCTTAAGAAGGACGTTGCGACTTATGTTGGTAAATGTTTGACTTGCTCGAAGGTTAAAGCCGAGCATCAGAGACCTTCCGGGTTACTTCAACAGCTGGAGATCCCACAATGGAAGTAGGAAAGGATCACAATGGATTTCATTACCAAGCTACCAAAGACGGTGGGCGGATATGATACTATTTGGGTTATTGTTGACCGCCTTACCAAATCTGCACACTTCCTAGCGATGAAGGAAACTGATACAATGGAAAGACTTGCTCAGCTATACATTAAGGAGGTTGTATCACGACACGGTGCACCTCTATCGACCATCTCCGATTGCGATCCCCGTTTTGCTTCTAGATTCTGGCGTTCTTTGCAAGAAGCCATGGGAACTCGTCTTGACATGAGTACTGCTTATCATCCTCAGACTGACGGACAAAGTGAACGAACGATCCAGACCTTGGAGGACATGTTGCGTGCATGTGTTATCGATTTTGGAAAGGCCTGGGAAAGGCATTTGCCACTCGCCGAATTCTCGTACAACAACAGTTATCACTCAAGCATTAATGCTGCACCTTTTGAAGCATTGTATGGCCGTAAGTGCCGATCTCCTATTTGTTGGGCCGAAGTAGGCGAAAAGCAAATCACCGGACCCGAGGTAGTCCATGAAACGACGGAGAAGATTGGTCAGATTCAAGCTAGACTTAAGACTGCCCGCGATCGCCAAAAGAGTTATGCCGATCTTAAACGTAAAGACTTTGAATTCAACGTTGGTGATCGTGTAATGTTGAAGGTTGCGCCTTGGAAAGGTGTGATCCGTTTTGGAAAACGTGGAAAGTTAAACCCACGATATATTGGTCCTTTTGAAATCTTAGAACGTGTTGGACCCGTTGCTTACCGTTTGGATCTACCAGCACAATTGAGCTCAGTTCATCCTACCTTCCACGTGTTGAACTTGAAGAAGTGCCTTGCGGCACCGGAACTTATCATACCACTGGAAGAACTTACAATTGACGACAAACTTCACTTTGTGGAAGAACCAGTTGAAATTATGGATCGTGAGATCAAAACTTTGAAACGCAACAAGATTCTGATCGTCCGAGTATGATGGAATACCAAACGAGGACCTGAGTTTACTTGGGAGCGAGAGGATCAAATGATGCGGAAGTATCCTCACCTTTTCCCGACTCCTCCATCTACCTCAGCTTAAAATTTTGGGACGAAATTTTCTTTAACAGGTGGGTAATGTAACAACCCTGGATTTTCCAACGTTTATTTATTAATAATTGCTATTATTAATACGTGAGATAAAACGAATGTATGTTATTACCTTTACATGTTGCCATGAGTGCCCGAACTTGACTTTAATTGCCCGAAACGTCTTTGTGACACCCGGAACTTTCACGAATAATATTTTTAGATATTATTTGCATTGTGACGACCCGGAAATTTCCGACCAAATTTAAACTTAACCTTTATATGTTTCTGACACGATAAGCAGAATTTGTAATGTTGAATCTCAAAAAGTTTGGAACTACATTCATGTAATCAATTACCCTTTGACCGTGTTCGACGATTCACGAACAATTATGTGTATATAGATATGTATATATAATATATAATATTAACTAAAAACATTAACAAAGTATTAGATATATGATACTTTACATAAACATATTTGTTTCGATATATTTATCGACAGAATTAAGAGATAATATCAAATGATTGAATTATCAGATACATTATGATATGATTACGGGCCTATGTTATGAGGTCCACTGTGATTTAAGAAATCTATTTTTTTTTACAACTCATTACTTAACCAGTATGATAAAGGCAACGATATTTATATTTTATTTTATTAAATATATATATATATATATATATATATATATATATATAACGATTTAAATTAATATTATATATATTTTTATACGCGTATTATACGTACATAATTTTATACTTTTACTATACTTTAACTTTACCTTTACTTTACTTTTACTTTACTTTCACTTTAATAATTCATACTTTAATAATTCACTTTAATAATTCATACTTTAATAATTCACTTTAATAATTCATACTTTAATAATTCACTTTAATAATTCATACTTTAATAATTCACTTTAATAATTCATACTTTAATAATTCACTTTAATAATTCATACTTTAATAATTCATACTTTAATAATTCACTTTAATAATTAAAAAATCTATTATAAATAGAATTCAATAGGTTTCATTATTTCATAGAAACTTGAAAATATATTTCTCTAAACTCTCTCAATCGAATTACATACATATATATATATATATATATATATATATATATATATATATATATATATATATATATATATATATATATATATATATATATATATATATATATATATATATATATATATATATATATATATATATATATATATATATATATATATATATATATATATATATATTTACTTAGTATTATTTCAAGATATTATTAGTATACATAAAATACTACGACGGAGTTATATTCAGACGATTTCAAAATAAGTTTTCAAATGGGATAGAGCTAAGGAAATTATGGGTTATAGCTATGAAGGTTATGGGTATTGATCGAGGGTATTGCTCGTGAGGTCAACCTAACGTTTATCATTTTCGTTGCGTCTACGTACTTTTCTGCAATATTGAATCACAATATTGATACATGAGCATTCATATCTTATCTTTTATATATTAATAGTATATCCCTGACTAGTGCTCGAGTATATATGATTATGCATGTTTGTATGCTTAGTTTCGTCGTTAAATAGTTTATGATAAATCACGAATTTGATACATTTGCTACTGAGATAAGTTATATGATATGCATGTCGTTGAAAATCTGAAGAAAAAAATTAATAACTTTTCATTTAGAAATCGTGTGGTTTCGATGAACGGATTAAAAGATATGGTCAACTGAATTATCATTAATTTTAATATTATTATTAAAACGATTATTATAACTGTTATCAGTTGATGTTATTACTAAAATTATCTTTATTACTAAAAATTAATATTTTTATTGAAACTATCATTTTATTATTTTTATCATTATTATTATTATCAATATTATTTTATCAAATAAATATGCGTATAAAGATATTTTTACCACATGTAATGTAATTACATTAATAATACATACCACTATATTTTTATGATATTAAGTGAATTTTATAAATTTTATTATTTGAGATATATAAAAGTATATTTTTATCATATATGAATTTTAATATAAATTTTTATTTATTAATAAATGACTTGTATTATTTAGTATAATAAGATCTGATAAATATATAAAACTACTATATATAAGTTATATAATAAACATGTATAGATTTTGGAAGTCATTTTGGGTCAAGTTGACTTTTGTTGACTTTTGCATGTCGGTCTCGAGCATTAGGATTGTGATACACTACGACTTGACCTAAATTGTTAGACAGATATTGACCAACATATAAATATATATACTTAATATAGGTTCGTGAATCCGAGACAAACACTGCACTTGTTCAGTGCCGTCATATACATAATTGCTACGAAATACAATATTGTGAGTTTCATTTGCTCCCTTTTTATATATATTTTTGGGCTGAGAATACATGCGCTGATTTATAAATGTTTTACGAAATAGGCACAAGTACTAAAACTAATTCTATGTGGGTTTAAACCAGAAATATACCCTTAGCTTGGTAACATTAAACTACTTGTCTATGTACGGTAGGCGCGAATC